>NW_006399756.1:21060147-21074292 GCF_000299155.1 Elephantulus edwardii | reverse complement strand
TCTTCTCTCACTACTCCAGCACTAACTAATCAAAGAACACTTTTTTAGTGTTTTTGAAGGGTATATAATGACTAAGGAGAATTGATGCCTTTGAGCTGTGGTGCTGGAGAAGAGTATTAAGGGTACCATGGACTGCTAGGAAAACAAACAGATTCATCCTGGTAAGGGTCAAACCGGGTGGCTCCTTGGAGGCAAGGATTCTGAGGCTCTGTCTAACATATTTTGGATATGTTGTAAGGAGGGACCGGTTCTTGGGGAGGGACATCATGCTTGGGAGGGTGGAGGGACGGCACAGGAGAGGAAGGCCCTCTATGAGGTGGATTGATTCAGTGACTGAGGTAATCAGGATGGGTGTGTTGGAGATGGTGTGACTGGCACAGGACAGAGCAGAGTTTAGGGCTGTTGTACAAAGGGTCGCTATGAGTCGCAAGCGACTCGATGGCACATAACAACAACAACAACATAGTGACCTATGGTTTTTCTTTAGAGCATCAGTTAATTGAGCATAACTCGATTTAATTATTTTTTTAATGTGTTTCAGTCATGTGTTGAATGTTATTTACAAAACACTAAGCTTCCGCGAAAACAAGAAAGAACATTCCAGGCCTTTTCCTATCTATTGCTTTATTTAATTTTTACCACAACTTTGTATACTAACCCATGAATTTCCAGTGAGTCGATTCAGACTCATATTATTGTTGTTAGGTGCCATTGAGCCAAAAACAGCTCATGAAGGCCTTGGAGCTGCAGATTGGAGCCTTGCCATATGGTGCGCCAAGTTCATGATCTCCGACGTGTCGGAGCCCATTATTATAGTCATAATGTCAATCTAGATGACTCCCATGGAACAGAACAGAAGTTACCTGACGATGTCCACGTAACTGTGAGTGGCTGCGATGGAATTTGGAATCTCTCTGATTTCAGGGCCTGTGCTTTTTCCTCCATACCTCTTGATACTTCTCTAAAATCCCTGGAAACCTGTCCATGCGGGGAAATAGGTGAAGATATACAGATGGAGTGCTAGAGAAGGCAGAGAGTACAAGAATAACTAGGATTCATGGAGAGCTTCCTACGTGTATCAGAAAGCTATTGCTGTATAACAAAGTCCAAAGCTTAGTGATTTAAATGGTATATGGTTATTTAGCTCGTGCGTCTGTGGGTTGGCTAGATGGTTCTGCTATGCAATGGATGACCTCACAGATGCTCCCGTGGTCAGCTGTGGGCCATCTGAAGGTTGCATTGTTCATCTTGGCTGGGTTTTCTCACTAAGACAGTAAGGCTGACTCAGCTCTGCCTCACGTATTTTCTTATCGTCCAGCAGGCTAGCCTGGGCTTGTTCTCATAGTGGAGGATTCCAAGAAAGAACAGAGATGTGCAAGACTTCTTGGTTCTAAGTTTAGAACTGGTCCATTCTCAATTCTATCACATTCCTCTGGACAAAGAAAAACACAACGCCAGATCAGATTCAGGGAGTGAAAGAACAGGCTCTACCCTGGATGGGAGTTCTTGCAGAGCCATATTGCAAAGGACCGGGCTGCAAGGACATTAATTGGGGCCATCGGAGCCATCAGCCCACCACATTGTATTTCTGTTTTGTGTGCATGAATTCATTTAGTCCTCATAATATCCCTATGAAGTGAAAAACTACCAGTTGTCCCATTTTATAGATGGGAACATTGAGGTACCGAGGAATTAAGTCCACTTGTCCAAAGTGACAAAACAGCTAAGAGATAGTGGCAAGACTGGAACCAGAGCCACCTGTGTCTATCCGTGAGGTGTGTCTGTAGCTCCCTCGGGAGGGAAGTGGAACAGGTTCCACAGAACTGAGCGCCCCACTGTGCAGTCCTGGCAGGAGGCCAAGCTGACTAACTTCTGTGGTCTCTCCCTCCTTCCCCTTTAGACGTGCTGAGTGGAGAGAGGCTGTGGAAGATGGCATAGTCCAGCCTGGGCCACCGCCCCCGTACCGCTGAAAGTTCTTGTTTTCGGGGTGTGTGTGTGTTTCAGAAAGGACCCCTGGCTGGGACTTCCGTGCCTGGCTTGGTGAGCAAGCTATTTGTCTGAGAAGAGCTGGGAAGCCCTTGGACCTGGGAGGTCCCACTGCCTGCTGCGGCAGCTCAGCATTGTCACAAAAATAGCCCTTCTCAGGGAAAGCAGGTACTTCCCCTGCCTGTTTCCCCTCAACCCCGCCCGACCCTCAGAATGGAAGAGACACGAGGAGCCAACTGCGCGTGCGCGCGCACACACACACACACACACACACACACACACACACACACGACTGGGACGTGACTGGTGAGAGAGCTTTATGGGGACTCGGCAGTAACAAAAGGAGGAAATGAATATGCAGTATTAGTAATTATACTGTACACGTCCCAATTTGTATTTCAATATGTCATTTCCATAATAAAACTGCCAAAGGGAGTAACTAATGACACAAACTCATGTCAGGGAGTTGAGGGGAGGAGAGAGGGGCTTTCTCCCCTCCTAATAACAAAATCGCCTTCAGTGAGAAGCGCTTTCATGACAAGACTGGCTGTCTACAAGGCAGACGCCTCCCAGAGGATGAAGCTGCTGCCTCAGCCATCTACGGACAAGGAGCCAGAGTTGACCAGCCAACTGCTGGGAACTCCCTGGCTTCCAGGACTTTGTGGAGTTATGCTCAGGGTGGAGACACAGCTGCAGGAACCTCAGGCTGGACAAGGGCAAATTGAGATGTGTTTTGCACTTGGGCAAGCCCGCAAGATAAGAGCGTGAGGTGGCAACAGCTTTGTAGATTTGACTCAACCATTTAAGACTCCTGGGCCTACTGCATTGCTGAAGACCACCGTGACTTTGTGCGTGCAGTTCCTTCCACTGGGAATGCTCATTTCTCTTTCTTTGCTTGCTTGCTTGTTTCTTTGTGTTTGTTTTAACGCAACATCATGGGCACTTAGTTGGAAGCCGTTGGGTCCCCAGCACCAGCAAGAAAGAAATAGAGATTTGAAGTTGGGACAGTTCTAGCTTTGAAGATGCAGGCAAGGGGCCACAGATGAAGGAATGAATGCAGGCAAGCAAGCTCTATAAACTTTAAAAGGGGAGCAACTTGATTCTTCCCTGGAGCCTTCAAAACAAACAAAAAAATAAAAACAAACCCCACAGCCTTGCAGACACCTTAACTTCAATCCACTAAGATGCTTCCCAGGCTTCTGACCTACTGACATAGGATAATCCATTTGTGTTGCTTTGAGTCACAAGGTTTGTAGTGATTTGTTACAGCAGCTGTAGGTAACTAATACAGGCTCTTCAAGGGTCCTCCATGGCCAACCTCATCTCCTGGTCTCTCCTTCTCCTGTCCTAGTTAGTGGCTGGATCCTCCAGCCACCCACAGTTCCGCCAACCACACCATCCTGTTTTACACCTTTGTGTCTTCGCACAGATGATTCAAATGACTTCCCCTTCTGTTTGTCTGTTAATTCCTCTTCACCCTTCAAGACTCAGCTCCAGTGCCATCTCTTCTGTGAGGCCTTCTCCAGTCCTTCCGGCTGACCAATGCAACTGCTCCCTCTCCCAAGTACCTTGCACAAGGCCCTGCGGTTGATTCTACTTGTGTTATGCTCACTGCCTGTATCCCTGTGAGTACTGTAAGCCCACACCAAACCCGCTACCACTGTGTGCTTTCAGGACATAGTCAACCCATAGGACAGGGTAGCACCTCCACTGGGTTCCCAACGCTGTCAAGTCTTTCTTTGGAGAAGCAGACCCCTATCTTTCTCCTGCAACGTGGATGATAAATGTAAACGTCCAGCCTTCTGGTGAGTAGTCAGACGCTTTAACCAACACACCACGAGACCTCTCTGTGCCGACTCTAAATGCAATCCACTGCCATCAAGCTGAGTCCAGTTAGTAGGGAGCCTCCCTCCATTGGGTCTTTAAAGCTATAAACCATTATGGGAAAGATTGCTCATCTTCTTCACATGGATAAGGTGGTGGATTCAAACAGCTAACCTTTTGGTTTGCAGCCCAAGACACTGTGCACTACCTCATCAGAGCCCCCTATGCATATTCAAGGCTCTCAATAAACATGTGTTGAATGGCTATCTGTATCTTTCTTCCTGAACAGAATGAGGATTTGGGAAAAATAAGCTTTTCCTTCTTTATCCAGCACCTGGTAATGCCTCAATATATTTTTTCTTTTGTTTGTTGTATATTTGGTGGAAAGACACAGAACAAAGCATAACACTATTTCAATAATTTCTACCTGCACAACTCAGAGACATCTGTTACATTCTTCATGCTAGGCCGCCTTTCCAAACCACGTCATCATTGTTAGCCCATGTCCACTGCTCATAAGCACCTCACCTATCTCTTTGAGTTACTCTTATCAACTTGATGACATAAAAAAATATTTAAAATGATTTTAAAATACAATATTTTTAAATTTTTTATTGGTTTGCATACAATAACTTGTATACATTGTGTTTCATTTATGTACACAATCACACACATCTTATTTTATATTATTACCATTGCTCTATGCCTGTTATCATCCCACCTTTTCAAGTTCCCGTTGAACCTTTCCTGTTCCTTCATCTCCCTTCCACCCACCAGTGATTTTCCTCCTCTCCCTTTTTTTGCTGCCTCCCTTCTACCTTATCTCTTCCTCTTTCAAATATAGTCTTGATTGATTAATTAATAACAGTGAGTCATGGTCTCAAAATACATTGCTTTAAAGCCTTGTTTGTCTTACAAATACAGCACCAGGGTTGTATCCTTTCTCCATATTGACTCAATCTGTGTACTGAGCAAATCATCCAAGAAGTCTATAATTCTATAAAGGAAAAGGTTGCATCAGGATTGGAGGAAGACTCATCAACAACCTGTGTTATATAGACAACACTACCTTGTTTATTGAAAGTGAGGAGAGCTTGAAATGCTTCCTGTAGAAGATAAAAGATTACAACCTTCAATACAGATTATGTGCCAAGATCAAGAAGAAAGGGCAGAAATTGGCAATGATTTCATCTTGCCCAGACCCACAATCAACACCATTAGCGCCAGTCAAGAAATCAAAAGATGTGTTGCATTAGGAAACTCTGCTGTAAAGGACCTCTCCAAAGGACTGGGGAGCAGTGATGTCAATTTGAAGACTAACGTGAGCCTGATTCAAGCCATGTCCTTTTCAATCATTTGATACGCATCTGTGAGCTAGGTAATGAATAAAAAAATGACAGAAGAAGAGTTGATGCCCTTGAGTTATGGTGTTGTAGAAGAGTACTGAATATCTCATGGACTTCCTAAAGAACAAATAGATATGGCTTGGAGAAAGTGAAGCCAGATTCCTCCTTAAAGGCAAGGATGGTGAAGCTTTGTCTCACATACTTTTGTCATTATTTGGGAGGGCCTATTATTCTTTGGAAAGAGACATCATGCTTGGAAAGGAGGAGAGTCACTAAAAGATAGGAAAATTCTTTTTTCCCCCCCATTCATTCATTGTTGCACTTTTCTCCCTGCCCACATTTCCCTTCCAGTTCATTCTTCTCTTTGAAGAGTGAAAGAAAAATTCTTTCATTGTTATACAATCCCTCCCAGTAAGTCCACTCCACTATGCAGCCTTCGTTCTGGACTCCTGTCATGACAATAATACCTAATCATATATACCTTTTAAAGAGTTTTCTCCCTCATCTGTTTCAATGCAGTATATATAACTTATTCCATCTTTCTCAGTCTCCCCCTTAACTCCTATATCAGTTCTATTTTACAACACTGGCACTATGTAGTATTAGTTCTTTTGTGACTGAGATATCTCATTCAGCATAATGTCCTCCAGGATCATGCATTTTGAATAGTAGTTCATGAGTTCCTTGTTTTTCAATGCGGCTTTGTATTTCATTGTGTGAATAGACCACAGCTTCTCTATCCATTCATTTGTTGAGGAAAACTCTTAAGGAGATGGATTGATACAGTGACTATGACAAAGAGTTCAAGTGCGTCAGAGATGATGAGGATGGCACAGGATAGGACAGAGTTCAGGTCTGTTGTTCACACTCATTACAAACCATTGACTCGACGGCACCTAACAACAAAACAACAAAGGCCTGTCTGAACTCAGAAAGCTAAGACTTTGACTTTGCACCTATTCCTTGGGAGCCTTGTGTCTTCAAGGACAGGAAAGTAGACAGAGCCATTAGCACAGCATCTGTCACTTCTTCGAGATGATGGGACCCTTAGCTTGTGCCTGTTGCTTCCCCACACATTCCCTCAGATTTTCTGAATCAGTCCCTTGCAGTCTGTGCAATCGTCCATGCTGGCCTGTGAGGCAACAGAAGTTCAGAGCACTGACTGCGAGATCACACAGTTAGAAGTCTGGGATGCAGATCTAATAACAAGGCCCTGACTCTTCACACTGGACCTCATTCAAAGTGGTGATGACCCTCAGACTAGCCCTCATCTGGGCTATTATCCCTCTCAAAAACCTCCTGGTGGCAGCCTGCGTGGGGTTAGGAGGAGAGGAAGAAAGGATGGGCTTGGGACTGGAATTTATTTAATAGAGTCATTTTTTTTTTAGAAAAAAAGAGTACTTTTAGCTTTTTAGAAAAATTCTAGGCCTATTGTACTTTGAATTACAGGTGGTTTTCAAAAGGGAACCATCCCTAAATAGTTTATCTTATTATTAGCATCTTCTATGCCTATGGATTATTTATTACATTGATGAATCAATATTGCCACACTATTATTAATCAAAGTGTGTAGTTTACCTTGATGCCTCCCGACAGCATGTCCGAAGTATATGAGACGAAGTTTCTCCATCCTTGTTTTCAAGGAGCATCCTGGTTGCACCTCCTCCT
Organism: Elephantulus edwardii; assembly: GCF_000299155.1. Classification (NCBI taxonomy): domain Eukaryota; kingdom Metazoa; phylum Chordata; class Mammalia; order Macroscelidea; family Macroscelididae; genus Elephantulus; species Elephantulus edwardii. The sequence continues at coordinate 21,067,468 of NW_006399756.1, read as the reverse complement.
CTGTTCTTTTATCGGTCTATGGTGTGTGTACTCAATAATCTTTGCTAACACCACAATTCAAAGGCATCAATTCTTCTTTGGTCTTTCTTTTTCATTGTCCAACTTTCACATGCACATGAAATAATAAAAAATGCAATTAACTTGGATCAGGCACACCACAGTTTTTACACTGACATCCTTGCTCTTTAGTGCCATCCATGGATGAATACAAACACATGAAAAGAAATCCTGAAAGGGTCATGGAAGCTATCACAAGGGGTATGATGGAATGAGTGAAATTGTACTTTCACACTCTTCTTACATCCTGTAAGAAGGTGGAACAGTGGTTAAGGGCTGTCCTGCCAACCACAAGGTCAGTTGTCCAATGGGGAAAGAAGAAGGTCATGGCAGTGTGACTCTGTAAGACTGCAGCAATGGAAACCCAACGGGACAGTTCTACCCTGTCCTTATAGGGCTTTGAGTCAGAATACATTTGATGGCTGCATTTTCTTTCATTTGTTTCTTTATATATGCCTTATAAAAATTCAAATGTTTTGGGGAGCTCTGGTGGCCTAGTGACAAAAAGCTGTGCTGCAGTCCCAAAGGTGTGCAGTTCTAATCCACCAGATGCTGTGCTGGAGAAGGAGGGACAATCTCCTCCTGTGCCAGTCGGATCCGACTCACAGTACACAACAAGGAAATAAAACCCACAAAACCAAAAAATTAATGTTTATGTATAAAAGCATAGAAATTTTTTTTCATTAAAAAAGAAAAGGACCAAAGGTCAAGAGGCCCAGAGCTGGCCCCAGAATACAGCCTTGGTGGAGGTGGCCTTTCGTCTGCCCTCGAGGGCTGTTTGAGTCGAATATGGATAGACATCCCAGAACCTGAAGATCCTCCCTATTTCTTCTCAGGAAAGGAGCACGCTTGCTGCCCTGAAGCCTGATAAGGCTCCACCTGAAGATAAGGCCCAGGCTCTCAGGAAGGCTGGAGGGATGGACGGGCAGGGGGCCTGCAACGTGCCACATTGTTGGTGGTGTCACAAGCCTCCCACTTCAGGAAACAACAATGGAAAGATATTGGCAACTTTGACGTGGAGGAAATTGCTTTCTTCAGTAGGAAAGAGAAGTTCTGCTTTGAGGACAAAAAGCCACTTGCCTGACAAAATGCTTAATGAGGAGATAAGTCAGGGCACAGCGGGAGGGGTGATGCCAGTCAGGGGTCCTGGGGAGTGTAGCCACAGATCACACATGCTGTCCCTTCAGTCAGTCATGGCTGACCAGAGCTTTGTGGCCTCTGAAGAAACGTCATGGGTGTGGTTAGGGTGGGGTAGGGTGTGAGTGTGTGTGTGTGTGAGTGTGTGTGTGTATACATGATGAGGGGAGGTATGTGAAGGAGGTAGGAGGCATCATCTCCTGGCACCTGGACAAGTTATGAAACCAGAGTCAGGGCCTCAGCCTTTAATCCTCCAACTTACTGTGATTGAAATTTAGAGGAGACTAATGCCAAGTGCACAGCACAGGGCCACACACCCAAACACAACTTTGGGACTAGTGGTTCACTCAGTGCCAGAGTTGGAACTGACTCATAGCTGCCCCTCCAGCTGGTTTTCAGAAACTGTAAACCACCAGGAAGGACACTGCCCCGCTTTCCTCCTCAGAGCCGCTGCTGGTCGACCCACCAGGGAGGTGTGACCTTTGGTTTAGCGACACGACACCCTGTGGACTATGGCACTGGACATTGTTCTGCAGGCAGTTCCACGCAGTGACCAAGGAAAGGTACTAAGGAAAGGAGTGTGGATGTGTCAGATGGCCTGACAGAGCCCCCAGTTCCCTTTCCCCTCTGTGAGATCTGACCAGTCTCTTGACCCCTGAATTTAACTTACCAGTTGTCTTAGTTTAATGAGTCAGTCAAATGGGAATGATGCTAGTCTTTACCCCTTCGAGTTGTTTTAGGATTAAATGAGCTGATACCTGTCAAGCAACACACACCTGGCTGGTGGCAGTTAGCACTTGGTCCTAATCAGAGGCTATTAATCAGTGGCTCTCATCAGAAGGAGACCTGGTGGTGCAGTTGTCAAGCACTGAGATGCTAATCTGAAGGATGATGGTTCAAGCCCACCAGCTGCTCCATAGGCCCGCTTCTATAAAGATTTACAGCCTTGGAAGCCCTTGGGGCACTGCTACTCTGCCCTCTAGGGTTGGTAGGAGTCAGAATGGACTTATCTGGCCGTGCTTTATTATCAGTAATAATGACTCTAAACTCCAAAGCAAGCATGTCCTGAGGGGACAGACTTTACTCTGTGTCTCTAGGTGACAAGGAAGAGTTGAAAGGCCCCCACTTCCCTGGTTTCAGGACCAACGTTCATTTCTTTAGACTTGGCTCTGTCTGAGACCACCCAGCCTGGTAGTCAGTGACTGGACTGAGTGTCCACGAGGACAGGCCCCACAAGAGGAAGGATGATGAGTGTGAGGCTCTACAATGAGCTTGGGACCAGAAATGGCCCCGCATGGCCACTGCCATCATTGAAGTTAACAAAACTCAAGTCTGAGACGAGACGTGCCTGCCCCAGTGGGCTGGCACCTCTCCAACTTGGGGCCAACTAATTATCAAATTGTTACTCCTTCCCTAAACACGTAAGCACTGGGGTTCCCATTGAAAACCCCCCATTGTTGTTGGGGCCACCCCAAAAATACTTCCTCCCTTCTCTGAGTGCCAGAAGCAGACACAACAGAGCAATGGTCCACTAAAAGGATATACCACCCACACCGTTCTCCAAAGGAGCCCACAACTGATGTATCGTTAGCTCAAACCTTCAACATCCGTTAAAGGCTCGTTAGGAGTTAGTTGGAAGTTCCCTAGAAATGAGCCAAACACCCAACCGACGGGCATGTTATGTGAGCTTGTTTTGGGGAGAAGGGTAGAGGTTGGACCTTTTCATTTGCAGCACATGAGAACAATTCAACAAAAGCTTTCTATAACCTTAAAGATGTGCAAATGTATACCCAGTTATTCCTTTCCAGGAATGTTTCCTAAGAAAATAATCAAGGATGTGGGCAAAAATGTTGCTACAGGATGTTTATTATAGGCTCTGTTTATAACAACACAAAATATTTGGAAATCATTTCAATGTCTACCATCGGGAGACTGGTCTATAGTCATAAATGGAATACAGTGCAGCCATTAAAATACTGCAAAAGCATCTCTGTTGACCTGGAAATATGCTCATGATTCATTATTGCATGAAATAAAGAAAGTTACAAAACAGTCTGTGAAGTATGATCCCTTTTTTTAAACTATTTAAATACACACACATATGTGTACTATATAACTAGGGAGAAACAGTCTTTCAGCAAGGACTTTTCCAAAAGTGCTTGAATGTGGGGTTTTATTCACAATGCTTCTGCGTTATGGTAACACAGTGTTTGGACTTTGCATGTTTTGACTTCACTCTGTGCTGTGGACAGGTAACAAATTAAAGGCCTTAAGCAGAAAAATATGTGTGCTTTTGAATTTCATATCAACCAGAAATGTCAGTGGTCCCTAAGATAGTACAGTTTTAAAATTTTATTTCTTCTTTCTTTTTTTTTTTTGTCATCTCTGTCATTCTGATTATTATTATTTGGAAATGTTGGTAAGTTATGACAAGGGGGAAAAAACTAATGGAGATCGAAGCTAGATGAACGGGGGCCCATGATGGCTGGGTGGGAGGAGAGTCAAGAAAGTGCCAAGACAAACTCTAGTTGTATCAGAATCTCACTTACAGTCCCCCAGACTCCCAGGCCATGGCCTTACCTGGTTCCCTCGCAGAGACACGCTCCGATGGCCAGAGCCTGTGGTCACTTCTCGAAAGTGCAACCTTGTGGGTGTGTGCTAGATTCTGACTGACTAACGCTGTTGCCGTCTCAACTTTTCACGTTGTCATCTCGCTTTTGGTTAGTCCTGGAAAAGAGGAAAACAAAAAGGAAACGGAAACCACTGTTGTACAACAGAGCTGAAAACAGGAACCAGCGGTGGGGTCTACCAGCTCCAGCACATTTGAGAGCCTGCGCCAACCTCAGGACCTGCGGTCACTTGGGGAAAGAGCTCCTGTCTAACTTCAGTTGCTGTGTTCCTTCACAACCATCTTTTCATCTAAAAAAAAATCATAAAATATTAAGTGGTTGAATAAAATAAATACATTATGCCAAGAGTTTGTGTTTTAAAAAACCTGTTCAATGCTAATGTCTCTTTCCTTTCTTAACATTTGGATACAGGCCTCTTCTTCCAAGGAGAGAGGTCCATTCCTTTGGGATGTAACTTTCTAATAAATCTAGCTTTACTTTCTACACTAAAAAAATGTGGATACAAAAGAATTTCAATTTATATTTTAATACTAGTTAGTTTGGGACTAATGGTTAACCGAGTTGAAATGGAACAAGGCATATTTTGATGGTCACATATTTTGCATTTATGAATAGGGGACATAACTGAGAGTTCAGGGGTAATTCCAAGACTTTTTATTTAATTTGTTTTTTTAGTCTTGGCCAATTGTTTAATAATTACAGGGCTAATTTAGATATAATTGTACACCCCCATTTCACTTTACCAAGTTTCTCTCAATGCAAATATCTTGTAACACTCTAAAATATCGCAACAAAGATACTGACAATGAAATAGTCAACATGCAGAAGAGTTTGTCACAGAATCCTTTGTGCTGTTTTAAAGTCACACTCTCTGCTCTCTCATACCTCCCTGCCTTCTTCTTACCTTAATCCCTGGCAACCACAGATCTTTTCTTCACCTCTCTGATTTAGTCACGTCAAGAATGTTCTATAAATTGAATCATATAGTGTGTTATCTTTTCAGATTAACTTTTTCTACTTAACATCATTCTCTTGAGATTCGTTCAGCTTGTTTGTGTCAGTATTTTGGGTTTTTTAAATTACTAAGTAGTATTCTATGGTATGGATATACTATTGCTTTTTAAAAAATCACCTATTGAAAGATATCTGGACTTTTTCCAGATTGGGGCCATAACAAATAAAGCTGTGACAAGCCTTTAACCACATGCTTTTGTGTGAACATACAATTTCATTGCTGTTAGATAAATGAACAACATTTAATTGTGTAATTGTTGGGTTGTGCAGTAGTTGCATGCTAAAAACAGTGCTGCTGGCATGGGGGTGACCACATCTGACCTCCATCAACTCCACATGGGGAAGCAATCTCCATCCAGACAGCACCAAACTTATTTCCAACAAATAAGAGATCAAACGTGCTCTAACATTCCCTGTACTTGTTGTTGTTTTTGTGTGCCACTGAGTTGAGTACGGCCCAAAGAGACACAAAGAACAGCAGATCTGAACCCTGCTCTACCCTGTGCCATCCTCACATGTCCTGATACACTAGAGCCCATTGAGGCCACGTCAATCCACCTGGTCAAGGGTCTTCCTCTCCTCCATCGATCCTCCACCTTTCTGAATGAACATCACGTCCCTTTCCAAGAAATATCACCTCCTAGAAACATGTCTGAAGCCTTACATACACTCTGGCGGCACCATCTCCAAGACATATTTGTTTGTTCTTTCGGCTGTCCACGTTTAGTGTTCTTCTCCAACATCAGAGTTCAAAGGCATCAATTCTTCTTCTGTTATTCTTACTTTTTCTCCAGCTCTCAGATGCATTGCAAGTGATTGGAAAGACCAAAGCCTGAATCAGATGTGCCTTAGTCCTCAAACTGACATCATTATCTTCAATAATTTGGAGAGGTCTCTAACTTCAGACTTTCCCAGTTCAGTATGTCTCCTGCTTTCCTGACTACTGGTGCCAAGGGTGTCCACACACTTAGTTCTCCTCCAAAATTTACACCACTTGTGCCTCCCAGCCCTCTCAAGGACCTGCTACTGGGTCTGCTAATCTGGTGCCATGGCCACACAGAACTCATATGTATGATTATGGAGTTTACTAGAAAAGTTACTAGGTTAAACTTCAGTTTGGAAATAGGGCATAAATCTTGATAGGACAGTTTCTCAAGCCTGGACACAGATTCTTTTGACCTTCAGCCTTTAGGCTAATGTTGTAAAGGGCCATCAAGTCGATTAGGATGCATGGTAACTCTATGAACAACAGATCTGAACCTAATTTCTATCTTGAGTCATCCTTGGGGGATCTCCAATAGGCTCAAGCCCCTGGTAGCAGTAACTGTGTATGTCCTTCTGGGTAAGGATCTTTGTTTTTGCCTCCACCTTTCCCAGTATAACATCTGTTTTCATTTTTGCACCACCACATTGGGTCACTAGTTATTACTATATTTTATTGTGTTTTTGGGTAAAAGTTTACACAAACTGGTTCCCATTAAATAATGTCTATACATATTCTTATGACACAGGTTACATTTTTCATTCTCATTTTCACTCTGTTCTGGTTGTCCTATTTTCATTAATCCAGTTTTCCTTCTCATCTCCCTAAACGTCTTGTCTTTGCTTTAGGATAAAAGTTGACCATCATATCTCATAGAGAAGATTTTTTTTTAGAGGAATAAAACACTCACAGGTGGTTCTGTTTACTTTATGATCTAATCTGCTAGTTAGCTGGAAGGTGACCTCTGGGAATGGTTTCGGTACAAAGTTTAAAGGGAATCTCAGGGCAATTGTTCCAAAAGGTTGCTCTAATCTCCATCAGTCCATAATCTGGATTTTTCTTCTCACATTCGTTTTTGGACCATTCTCCGGTCAGAACTGCATAGCTCCTTGAGGTTTGCATTTTCACGGCTAATGATATTGAACAACTTTTCCCGTGCTTATTTGCCATCTGTAAACCCTCTTCAGTGAAATATGTTTTGTGTGCCTTTTGTTTATGTTCAAAATGGATCACTTTTTTCCCCAGTTTCAAGATTTCTTTATATAGTCTAGATATCTTAAGTATGTAATATGCAAAGAACTTATTTCTGTCTGTAATTTGTCTTTTCATCCTCTCAACAGAGACTTTTAGAGATCAAATACTTTCATTTTAATGAAATTTAGTTTATTACTTATCCCTTTTATGGGTTTGTTTGTTTGTTTGTTTGTTTGTTTTGGTATCTAAAAATTCTGCTTAGCCCTAGATCCCAAAGATATTTGCCTATGTTTCTTCTCTCCCTAGTAGTTTCATATTTATAAGTGTTATATTTAAGCTAATTATCCATAGGAGAATTTTTTTTCTTGTTCTGTACCATTGAATTGGATCCGACTGGCACAGGAGGAAACTGCCCCTCCTACTCCAGCAGAGCATCTGGTGGATTCGAACTGCACGCCTTCGGGATTGCAGCGCAGCTTCTTGCCACTAGGCCACCAGAGCTCCCCTGGAGCTAATTTTTTTTTTT
>NW_006399756.1:21038880-21059987 GCF_000299155.1 Elephantulus edwardii | reverse complement strand
CGCACCTCCCCAAACCCCACCCCCTAGCCCCAAATTTTTATGCAGTGTGTTCACTTATGTTGAGGGTCTTTCTTTTTACGTTGAGAGTTTTGCTCACGTGGTCCCAATTGCTTCATCACCATTACTTCCAGATAGAGATAGAAGTCTCTGTCCCCTGTTGGCCTCCATGGACACCTAAGGAGAAGGGCAGCTTGTTAGTCTGGGTAGAAGAGGAGTTTCCCATGTCATCATCTCCACTGACACCATGAGGTAAGGGTGACCTTTATTAGTGCCTGGGGAGTTGAAGGTCTACCTGCTCTGACACGTCTGACCAGGATGTTGAGGTTCTTAGCTGTAGCCTGACTAGACAGGGAATCTAGATTTTTCAGGAAGCCTTATCTAGTGTGAGGGTGGGTAACACGTTAGTTTGGAGCAGAGCAGTTATTGTCTAAAAGTTTCTTTGCCTGTAGGGAACTCTGGTGACTTAGGGGTAAGGAATTGTGCTGCCAACCCAAAGATATGTGGTTCAAACCCACCAGCTACTCCACAGTAGAAAGATGGGCAGTCTCTTCACATGCAATTTACTGTCTCTGAAAACCCACTGGAGGGTCAGCTACAGGTTGGTTCCAACTCTGTTGTACACAACAACACAGGCAGTTTCTTTGGCTAGAGAGAACAGGTTTTGTTAGGACCTTTGTTCTCACCCGTTGGTATTTCAAGGTTGCTGCCTTCTTCAGCTCTAAGTCTGGGATATGGGAGGCAAAAATAAAATCCGGAACTCATCCATAATCTGTTCTCAAGGTCCCAAGTTGATTCTTTCCATCTTTATAATCTTAAGTTTATTTTACATATGATAATCATGACTTTTAGCAGGAAGAGAAGTCTACTCTTTCCTCGAAATGGAAGTTCTTTCCTTCATGTTTTCATTTACACTTCTTAGTCCAAACTAAAATATGGCAGAATTTCTATATCATCTGGAGTTCCGTATCATTACTGTTGTTGTTGTTGTTGTCGTCGTCGTTATGTGCCATTGAGGGTGCCATGGCAACCCCACGAACTGAACCCTGTCCTATCCTGTGCCAACCTCACAATCTCTGACACACTCGAGCTCAATGCTGCAGTTACTGTGTTTAACCTCCTGGTTGAAGGTCTTCCTCTCTCTTTTGCTGTCCCTCCACCTTCTCAAGCCTGATAACCCTTTCCAAGGAATAACTGGATCTAGCAACATACCTATGGTATGTGAGATGAAACTATCATCTCTGCCTCCAAGGGGCATGCTGGCTACTTGATATTCTTTATACCATTAGTTGCCATCATTTCTGAGTGATTAAAATCCTTTCTAATGGCATCTCTCTGTGGCATCATGGGTTTATTGTTTAAAATCACCTTCCTAGCTATCAGCTTTGGCTTTTAATACATAATTGGGGGAAACATGAACTAGGGTGCATATAGATGAATTATCATGTGATCGATTTGTTTTCACCATCCCACTGAGTTTAACAGTTTAAGATTTAACAGCATAAAATGGGAATCTCACCATCAGCAAGGAAGGAGAAACAGAGAACGCAAAATGTATCCTTTGGGTCCAGAGATTCCTGTGCCAGTAAAACTGAGACTTACACAAAAACAACAATACCCTCAGTGGAGAACCAGAGACCAACATGAGACAGACTTGCCCCCAAAGCCAGAGAATCGGGGGACTGCACTCAAGCTTGCTGGAGGACTTGGCGAGATGTCAGAATTGAGAGAACTAAGAAAGCCAGAAGGCTGAAGGGATGCTCGAGCCACTGTCCTGACTGAGGAATTGTATCCTGTTGCCAACCTGAACTGTAACCAGCTAACTATTTATTATTCTCTAACAGACTGGGAACCTCTCAAGGCTTCGTGCCACAGTGTTGCTTTGCCAACCTAAAGGCAGATGGTTCAAATCCACCAGCTGCTCCATGAAAGAAAGATGGTCAATCTCCATTTATGATATGATTTATAATCTCTGAAACTGCCCCTCCATCTGGTGGTCAGCCACAAGTAGGGTCCAACTTAACCACACATTGTTCTTGCTATTGTTGTTTTTATTAAGTACTGCTGAGTCGAGTATGACTCATCGAGACCCTATGAACAAAAGACATGAACCTTGTTCGATAACTATCATCACTTCTCTATGTTCATAGAGTTTCCAGAGGCAAGTGGTTTAGGAAGTGAATGCCACTTTTGCTTCTAAACCTGAATCAGTCTGGGAGTTCCACAAAATAGTGTCCAGGGTGGGTAACCTATATAGTGTTTGACTCACTTATGGCACAGTAGTCAGCATTATAGCAACCCCAAGTTACTTCAGTACAGCAAATAGATAGAGCATTGCTATACCACTTATAAGAATGTTCATCCCAGAATCAATTAATATGTGGCCCAAGGGCCTGTGGCCCAAGGGCCTTACCACTTTTTAAATACAGGCACTCCCACCAAGTACTGGTTGACTGTAAACCAAAAGACTTCCAGCACACAGCTCATTGTTAGCTAAATATGGAAATTCCAATCAGCTGACAGCCAATTGTGGACAAAAAACCCAAAAACAACCAAACATTCTATACCTGACCCTCATCAAGCTGGGACACATGGCAACAATAAATCCCATAACCATGAGTATGGTTTGTGAGATTTGTGTGGCCTCTGCAATGACTCACTAGTAGAACAGTATGATTGGTGTAGAAATTAGTATAAGTAGATGTGGGGCCATGTCTGAATTTATGAGAACTGGTTTTGTGCAGTGGATGTTGGTAATGGGAACTCTTGTTGTTGTTGTTATGTGCCGTTGAGTCGTTTGCGACTCATAGTGACCCTATGCACAACAGCCCTAAACCGTGCTCTATCCTGTGCCAATCTCATTGCCTCTGACACACCCATCCTGATTACCCCAGTCACTGAATCAATCCACCTAATAGAGGATCTTCCCCTCCTGCGCTGTCCCTTCACTCTACCCAGCATGATGTCCCTCTCCTAAAGACCTGTCTCTCCTTACAACATGTCCAAAGTACGTCAGACGAAGCCCCAGAATCCTTGTCTCCAAGGAGCAGCCTGGTTTAACCCTCCCTAGGATGAATCTGTTTGTTTTCTTGGCAGTCCATGGTACATTCAATACCCTTCTTCAGCACCACAGCTCAAAGGCGTCAATTCTCCTTCTATCCTCCCTAGTCATTGTCCAACTCTCTGATGCATAACACCAACTACTCATATGCAAGTTCAAGCTGAAGCTGAGGAAAATTAAACCGAATCCACAGGAGCCAAAATATGACTTTAATTTCATACCACCTGAATTTCAGAATCATCTCAGGAACAGATTTGAGGCCTTGAACACGAATGAGCGAAGACCAGATGGGAACTCTTACCCTTTGTCAAGTTAGCAGAGGTCAGACATGACCATCCTTATGCAACCGAGTATCGGCTTCCATGCGAAATTTTGGACCCGCTTTTCCAAAGAAGTAATCAGGCTTCAATGATGCAAGAATATTCAGTGGGTAAATCTTTTATGACAGTAAAACTAACCACATGAAAGAGTGTATAACCATTCTTATAGTTAATAGTATTAGAGGGAGGTGGGCTACTTCTGCACCCTGTTTGACTGTTCTGAAAATACCTAGATAACCTGTTTACAAGGGATTGGCCAGCCTACCAACTGTTGGGTCTTATTCCACTGTCCAAAACCCCAAGTGATGGCTGACACTAAACTAAACTTACTCATCAACATTGAGTTGGTGCCAGCTCATGGTGACCAGATAGGACAGATGCAGGCTGTACCATCTTTCTTCTGCAGTACGGCTGGTGGGATCAAACCACCAACCTTTTGATTAGCCACTAAGTGATTCATCACAAAACCACCAGAACTTCTTGGTGGCTGCTAGGTCCTCCAAATTCATTATATACAATGAATTAACATCTTTGGATATGATCTCCTAAAGATACTGTTTAAATGCGTATTGTGTTTCTTTTAGCACAGCTACTAAAACCAAATCTCTGAATTTTATTATTAAGGAGGAACTTTCTTGGAACTGGGATCTTTTCAACTGTTTACTAGAGCTTTCCTGTGCAGCTTCAAAAGGAGTTGGTTAGGACTTTATCTCAAACACTAAAGAAGATAGTGATTTTCTCCAAATAGCCATCATCATGAACACTTGTAAGTTATGTCATCTACAAAGGAACAGACCAACCCTCCCCAAGCAAAACCCCAACCCCATGATACAATCCTTCTCTGAGATCCACAATAATAATGAACAACTTTCTTCATTGAAAGTGAGAGGCTACTTCTTTAATTTTGAGCCAGGTGGCGGGGGAACTTCTGGAAGCCCAAAGAGGACATTTCTGTTGATACCCGGTTTAGTCTTAGACTTACCCTAATATTGAACAAACGTGAACAAAATGAGACCTGCTGCAATCAAATTCTCTGATCTCAATTTTATGTTAGTCCTTGGGCAATTGGGAGAGAGAGGGGGGCACATGGCTAATGAAGACAGATGGCCAGTGCAATTATCACTTGAAAAACAGGTTTGTCCTTCAAAAATGACAACAGCAGTGGACTCTCAACGGCAGGTGAAATTTGAAAAAGGATTAAGAAAGGATTATCTTAAAAAAAAAAAAAGAACAGGTGCATCAGGGTTCTCCGGTTTGAGGGGGAGGGACTTCAGCTTTAGAATGATACCCTCAAAGTTGCCCTTTCACATTTCAGCTCCATCAGCACCCACTGAGCATTGACAGTGGCCAATAGTGGTGAGCTGAGTCATCTGAAGAAAGGCCAAAGACAGAATGAGCAAAGCTGGTTCCTTCTATATTTAGTTAGACATCATAATTTAAAAGAGGGGTTTTGGTTTGTGGGAGGTTTCCCCCCCTTTTTCTTTCTTTTTAGCAAAACAGGAGTATGAAATGTACTTGAGAGAAAAGAAGAAAACTCACAATTTCAAAAGCTCTCCATACTGTTCAAGTCCCAATAGTTCACCTCAGAGTTCTGGAGACTGGGAGAAAAAGAATCTTCTTTTTCTAGAGAGGATGATTGTGGCATCAAGGATAGAGCTTGTATAACTGAACTGATTGTAAGACATTAGGGTGGAAGTGACCACCTTACCTACATCCATTTAACAGGTAGAGAACCTAAGTCTCAAGATGTGCAAAATTACCTGTAGTCATGACCATGTTTGTTGGTACTAGAAGTCAGGTAGCCTGGCTCCTGGTGTTCAACCTAAGCCCTTTCTTTTATGCTACAAAACATTTGCTATATCAATAGGTTTGGCCCAGGACTCCAAGTTAGAAAGTTGGGACTAAGGAAGTTGAAGCCTAAATTCTGACCAGCTGAAGGACTTTCTAGGGATCTGAGTTGTACCATACAGCTGCCCCACCTCCATGGATCAATAGCTCTTGCTGTCTCTCCTTTTCTTTCTTTCTTTAAAAAAAATTTTTTAAGAGAAAGAAACCAAGGTTTATTAGACATTCATAACAGACTATGAATGGGTCAGGACAGGTCGACTCTGTCTGTCTTACAAAAGGGTTTCTATATTTTTTCCAGCTAGAAGTGGACCTTAGACAGTTATGCACTGGTAAAACACAGCTTCTGATGGATTTATGGTGGTCGGCTTCTCCAGCCATCTTGCTTTAAATTTTTTTTTAATACCAGCAGTATTATGCAGTATTTGTTCCTTTGTGACTCTGCTATTTCACTCAGTATAATATCCTCCAGGCTCATCCATGTTGCATAATGTTTTATGAGTTCATTGTTTTCCAATGCTACATAATATTCCATTGTGTAAATGTGCCATAGTTTTTCTACCCATTCGTTTGTTGATGGCCATTTGGGTTGCATCCATCACTTCGTTGTTGTGAATAATTGTCCAAAGGGAATATATGATTAGGTATTATATATGTATGACCACAGCCTAGAACAGGGGGTGCATTGCAGGGTGGGTTAGTGGAGGAGGAAGAGAGGGGGGAGAAAATGTGCAATAATGAATTTGAAAAAAGAAAAATGTTATACACTGTATTGTTATTGAGAGTATACATAGCAAAACTTCCATTATTCAACAGCTTGTACAGGTACAATTTAATGACGCTGATCACATTCTTTGAGTTATGCCACCATTCTGTCCCTCTTTTGAGCTGTTCCTCCTTCATTAATATAAACTCACTAACCCCCACACCCCCGTTCCTTTCTAATCTTTTAAGTGGTTGTCAATTTTATCTCATGTAGAAAGTTTTTAAAGAGATCAATTCTCAAGGCAGACAGGATTTTTACTAGTTAAGGTAAAGGAGGGAGTTGTGGTCTCCTACTGTTAAGAAGGTGAACTCCAACCCAGAGGCACGTGGCTCTAATACACCAGCTGGTCTGCAGAAGAAAAATGGATAAGCTCCTCCTATGCCTCCAAAACGCACCGGAGAATCAGTCATGAGGTGGTTCCAACTTGATGATACATAACAACAACATTATTGCATCGAGTAAATCTATCAAAGACCTCTTTACAAATCTAGAGAATAAGGATGTCACCTGACTCAAGCCAGGGTATTTTAAATTGCTTCATATTCATGTGAAGGTTGGAGAATGAATAAGGAATATTGAAGAAGAATCAGCGCCTTTGAATTGTGGTGTTGGCAAAAAATCTTGAATAGATCATGGCTTGCCAAAAAACCAAACATGTCTGTCTTGGTAGAAGTACAGCCAGAGTGCTCCCTAGAAGCACAGATAGGGAGACTTTATCTCCCATGTTTAGGACATGTTATGAGGAAGCACTAGTCACTGGAGAAGGATATTATGCTTGTGAAAGTAAAGGGTCAGCAATAAAGAAGACCCTCCAGGAAACTGCCCCAGTGACTGAAACAATGGGTTTAAGCGTAGCAGAAATTGTGAGGATAGAACAGAATCTGGCAGCGTTTCATTCTGTCATACGCTATGAACCAGAGCTGACTTGATGACACCTACCAACAATAATAGTTATTTGATTTTAAGAACATTTTAGGGGATATTGTATCCGTAAGATTTAAAGATTATCTCAAGCAATCGTTTCAAGGGCTCATTCATCCTTTCATTCCAGAAAGTTCAGAATCCATTAGAATTTGAAATTTTGTCCTGCATTTCTCCCCTTTTGATTATTATTCTATTAAATCTTTCATAAAAAATGTTCACTAAGATGTCCATCTTTGATGTTCTAGTCTCACAGTTTCAAAGGAGGCTGTTATTTCTGGAGATAATTAGACACAATTTCCAAATCTTCTTCCTATATCTCTAACTCTCCTGCATCTTCTGACGTTCCAGATGAATAAAGACCAATTGTTTTGGCTTTGGGTAACCACTTATAAGCCTTCAAGAACCCAGGCAGAAAAGAAAAAAAAGAAAAAGAACCCAGGCAAGCACTATATAGGAAACCATGAGGTGAAACAGAAGGACTAAACACATTATTAGGCTAACTACGTGGGATATCCCATGAAAGCATGACCCCAAATCTCCAATCTGAGGAACCAAATCCCCTGAGGGGTTTAGTTGCATGCATAAGACTTCAGCAGCTCCTCTTTACTTATTTCTTTTGTCTTCTTTTTTTTTTTTTCTCTTGTCTTCTTGTAAAAATATTTGTCACATGATTTTTGCCAAATGCACTTCTTTTCTTATCTTTTTATTCTTCCTCCTTTTTTTGTCTTCTTGTCAAACGGGTAACGTGCCAACGTCATAACAAGGTTTAAGGGTGGCATGTGTCATACAAAAACATGAACACCCAATCATCACGCTCATGACCTGGAAAAGAATACTCAAGTGCACTTTCTATACCTGTTCAACTTCTTGACAGCAACCACAATATTCAGCTCTGCAAACTTACACTTCGTCAATGAGATAGATGGTCATATTAAGTCCTTTCCCTCTCACTCCCAGCAACCACTAATAAACTTTGATCTCTGCATACGGCCTTTTCTTGTCTTTTTATAAGACAGGTCATACAATATATGTCCTTTGTGTCTGACTGATCTTACTCAGCACAATGTCATCCTCGTTGTGGTAATAAAGTCCATTTTGCAACCCTGCATGATACAGTGCACCTCTTTGATAAAAAATAAACATCATAAACATTGTAACAAACAGATTGGATTAAAAAAATTAAACATTTAAAAGTTGTTTTAATATGAGAAAAATCTGGCAACTGAGGAGTGCCTCACTTGTGACCGGTCCTCTACAACTCAAACTCAAAAAAACCCCCTGTATGTTACATCAGTAAAGAGGACAAGAAAGTAGTTTTATATCTTGAATTTCTTGAACCAGAATGTATTATATTCACAATTTCATTTACAAAAAAAAAATTAGTCAATGTATTATCTTAAAGCCCCATTCATAGTATAGTATATATCAAGCCTTCATTTCTCCTATTGGCTGAATAGTGTTCTATTTTACATATGTTTCACCACCATTCATTCTTTTATTAATGGGCATTTATGTTGTTTACACATTTTGACTATTGTGAATAGTACTACAATGAATATTGATGTACAAGTTTATTTTTGAGTCTCTGCTTTCAAGTTTTCAGAGTATATTCTTAAGAGTGAAATTGCTTGGTTGTATGGGGGGGTCAGCGAAGAAAAGGAAGACCCCAATGGGATGGATTGGCATTGTGACTCCAGCAATGGGCTCGAGTGTGTCAGAGATGTTAAAGACGGCACACGCGAGGACAAAGTTCAGGTCAGCTTTTCACAGGGTCCCCGTGAGCCACACCTAACAACAACATGGCAGTTCTAATTTTAGGTTGTTGTTTTTTGTTGTTTTTTTTTGTCTTTGAATTGGAATATTTGGGAGAAATAATGACTAGACCATAAACTATAAAAGAACAAACAAAGCTATCTTAGAAACAGTGCAGCTGGAGTTGACCTCATAGGTGAGGATGGGAAGACTCCATGATAGGCACTTTGGACATGTTGTCAGGAGCGACCAGTCCCTAGAAAGGCCATTCTGCTGGGGAATGTGGAATATTTTAGGATTTTTGAGGAACCACCTCATTGTCTTCCACAAGGGCTGTACCACTTTGTGTCCCCAACATCAATACACAAACTGGATTACTTATCTTTTTGCTGTTAAATGGTCAATGTTTTATACGTATTTTGGTTATTATATTTTTATTACATATATGATTGGTGAAGCCTGGAAGCAGGAGTGGCATCCACTTCCGAAATGGCTTGCCTCCGGAAACTCTATGTACGAACAGTGCTCAGGCCTTTCGTTCATAGGGTCGCTATGAGTCATCTAGGACTCTACGGCACCAAACAACAACAACAACATGACTGCTGAAGATAGTCTTCCAGTTGTAGCTTGTCTTTTCACTTTTTAAATAGCATCCCTTTTTTTACCAACAAAAAATTAATTTTTATTTTATATTGCTTTGCTTACAAAGTTCGTATACATTAATTAACATTTCTTGATAAGCAAAAGTGTCAAAGTTTTACAAAATTTCATTTCTTTTGTTGTTTTCTATTTGTTCTTCTGTTATCAGAAAATTTATTCTTGAAAAGTGGGCAGGATGATTCTTTTGTAAGGATTTTGTGCATTTTGCATGCTTAAGTTCTTAGTCTGATTTTGATTCGGTTTTGTATATGATGGTTTTGCTTTGATGATTTGGTTTAGTTTTGCGAGGCATGGACCCTATTTCATGTTTCTGTCTATCAAAAATCTAATTTCCCCAGCATCGTCAATACAGTGGAATCAGCACCCTTGTAAAAAAGCAGTCAGCCATATATGTATATGGATTTATTTCTGAATTCTCAATTCTATTCCATTGTTTCTACATCTATTATTATACTCTTACAAGGCTGTTTAGATTCTTATAACCATACAGTATGTTTTAAAATCTGGATGTATGAGCTCTTCTACTTGTTCTTAACTTTCAACATTGCTTTAGCTTTTCAGAACCACCTGCTATTTGATAAAAAATTGAGGATTGATGCAGGAAGTAGCTAAGAGAATACGCCATCCCCTTTTCCTTATGAATCAGGGTAAAATCTCTCAGGGAGGAGTGATAGGGAATGGCAAAGGACACACTGACAAAGGAGATGAATCAGAACTGGTTTTGACAAGCACTGTGGCAATGGGACAAACAGACTTTCAAGGAATATTCAACCTGAATCCTTCTGATCATATGGAGATTTTTAAAAATATTTCTTTGAGTTTATTATGTTTAATTTGTTTTATTTGTTTGTTTGTGTATAAAGGATGCTCATCTGGATGATAATATAATTAGGATAACAACAAAAGGGGGGAAATATGGGAAGCCAATGCTAAATATTTGTAATAAATGGAAATGCTATTTAAAATAAATAAATAAGTAAATAGGGGAAAAAATTGAGGATTGATTTTTCTGTTTCTGAAAATAAAGTTAGCAGAATTTTTATTAGAATTACGTTGAATTTTTCCAATTGGGTATTTAGCAACTTTATCTTTTAATCCACAAACATAGAATAACTGTCCATTTATTTAAGTCCTCTTTGACTCTTTTCAGCAGTGTTTTATTGTGCTCATTGTAGTAAGTCCTTCACGTCCCTGCCTATACTTATTCCTAGGTATTTCATTCTCTCTGATGCTAGTATAAATGTACTTCTCCCCTAATTTCCTTTCCAGATTCCTCATTACTGGTGTATAGAAACACAAATGATTTTTGTTTGTTGACCTTGCACTCTAAAACTTTGTAAAGTTCCTCTACTAGTCTATAAATGGTCTCGTGGTATTTTCAATATGTAAAAAGAAAAGATATGATTATGTAGCAGGCACATGAAATAGACATAATTAAAGATAACAACATAAGGAAGAAAGACAAGTGGAATGGACATAGAATTTCTTGAAGTTACTGGAGTTATATTAATACTATTTATCTTAGAACAATAAAATACAAGCTCTTAAATGTAATATTCATAGTAACTACTAAAAAATGGATTTAAAAAAAATGGAAAACTCCTTTCAAAAAAAAGGAAACTCAGAAATAAACAGCATAAACACACTACACACACACACACACACACACACACACGTGCGCGCACAAACCAAACCAAGCAGTATTAAAGGACACAGACAAAAAGTGTTTAAGATACACTAATACTAAACACCAAATGACAGAAGTAAGCTACTTCTATCAGTAACTGAAATTAATGCAGATGGATTAAATGTTCCAATCAATAGCAGGAAAGTGACAGGATGAATTTAAAAATAAAAGCAATATCTAGCTATAAATGTTTCTACAGCTTTAGCCTCGTTTATATAGGTTTAGATTCAAGGACACTAATGCCAGGCCTTTCACCCATGGTGGATAAGTCTCAGAAGAATTTCCAGGCTAGAAGGATTTGATGATCTACTTCTGAAACAAGAAGTGACCACTGAGAATTCTGCAAATAACAATGAAACATTGTTGAATACGGTGCCAATACCTACACTGCAGCTTGGGCTTCTTCCTTCAGTACCACTGGCGCTTGACCATACGTTTTCCCCTGAAATAATTGAACCAGTTTGAAAACCCGTGACAACAACAACCTCAAAAGCACTGACTTTCAAAGAACGTCAGGTTAAAATTAACAAGATGAAAAGACACTAGCATTTGTTCTGTTTAAGATCTGAAAGAGTCCGGTTTTTCTAAGTCTTTGTAAATGACCCAGAAAACTGAGAATTTCTGCATTCTACCTTGTGGGTTCTTGTATTTGGATTTTTTTGCTCAATTCAGCTTTAATAATAATAATGATGCAATTAAATATGAAGAGTCCGGGGCAGAGTCTTGTCGCTGTATGCCAACATGTCATTCTCATGTGCCTGCCTGTGTGGGATGGATTTTTTTTTAGGGCGTAGTTATATGGAAATAGCCTCTGATTACATTTCTGACTTTTCCAGGTAGGTTATAATTTTAGGGAGTTGTTTTGATGAAGACTCTTTGGCAGGGCAGCATATCTGTGAGATCTTCAGGACTCTGTGAATTAGATGGACCTAAAGCTTCTCAGAAGCCAACAATTCTGGTACATACTGTAGAAAGCCTTGCAACTGTTGGAAATAAGTGAACATCTAGTATGCAAACACAAATGAGTTCCTAGTGTAAGTAAGAAAGGAGAGAAAACATGTATGAAGACAAATTCTTCCTAACACTTTGTTTCTCTCTATGACGTGTAGGAGGAAACTGGTAGCACAAGAGTTAAGCTTTCAGCTGCTAACAGAAGGCTTAGCAGTTCAAACCTACCTAGTAGCTACACAGGAGAAAGACCTGTGCTTTTCCATGCTTTCACATGGGAAAAAAGACCTGCTCCCACAATGATCTTCAAGATCAAGACCATTATTGTAGAAATAGAAGGATACCTGGTAAAACATATATGGGACCCAAACGGGGAAGGGACGGGAGCAGAGGGGTGAGGCTGGGTAGGAGCACAGTATGGTAGGTGGAGGGAGGGGGATAGACATGGGAAGGACCCAGGTGAAAAGACAGGGTCATGATGGGCAAGGCCCAACGGTGATTAAATTTATAAAATATAACACAGAAGAATGATTGTATGAAACGCAGTATGAATGAAGGATAGTATGAAACACAGTGTATATGAATTTTGTAAGCAAACAAATTTTTTAAAACCCCAGTAACAGAAAAATATTTTTAGAGTCATCAAGCCAATTCCAACCCAGTGGAAGCCTGTTGGGACAGGCTTTCTCGTAGGATGTCTAAGGCTATCATCTTTCTCTTCCTATATGGGAGACAGAGTCTCATATGTTTCTCCCATGGAGTGGCTGGTGTGTTCAAATGGGTGAGTGCTTAACCGTTGAACCCCTTACAACATCTTCCTATAAACTTAGACAACCCTGCGGGCCAGTTCTACTGTGTCACATGGAGTGTTCATGAATCAAAATTTACTAGGGAATGTCTAATAACAACAACAACATGACACATAAGAAGAGATTGTCCTTCTGTGTGGATCCCTCTACCTCTAGTCTTGGATTTCTCTTTTCATTTTTTTTCTGGAAGACACATTGTTAGAAGCTGTCAAGTCAACCACAATTCACAAGGATCCTATGAACAACCAATGAAAACCTTGTCCTAGCCTGTGCCTTCATGGTCTTCGTTATGCTTAAGCCTATCGTTAGGGTCGCTGTGCCAATCTATCTCATTGAGGGTCTTCATTTGTTTCACTGAACTTTTCTACTATTCCCAGCACGAGATCTTTTTCCAAGGACTAGTTCCTCTTGACAACATGTCCAAACTACTTTTGCCCCTATGGAGCATTCGGCTTGCACGCCTTCCAAGACCAATTTGTTTGGTCTTTCAGTAGTGCATGGAATACTCAGTACTCTTCACCAGCACCACAGAGATCAAGGAAAGGAGCCTGTGTTTGTGTTTCTGCGCATGTGTGTGTCTGTGTTGTGTCTGGTCTCCGTCTCTATGTGTTTACCTGGTTAGAAGGTAAATTCCTTGAGAGTAGAAGTTCTGTCTTTTTATTTCCTGTGGATCCTTGCACCTAGACCAATCCTAGCCCGTGGGAGAGTCTCCGTGTCTTTTTGGAAATAATGTGTGTGTTAAGTACGTGCTTCTATGTCTGTTATCCCTGATAAACATACTCACTTCAGTGCTCATAAACCTTTGCACATAAAACAGCTGAATTTTGTGGGCTAGGAGAAGGGGGACACTATCAGGCGTCACAGAGAAGAGGCAGAGAAGGGGGGGGAATAGTTTGAGAGGAGAGAAAACGATGCATGACGACAGGCATCCAGGCCAGGGACTAGAAGAAGCGGCGTTCCCTGGACACTTTGCACAACCCTGATAAATTTGCCAGATTATTCAATCCAGTGGCCCGCAAACCAAGGTTCTGGGCTCCCAGGATTACTTGAAGACTGGAATGGGGCTCTCCAGCATTCTGGTTTTGTTGTTATTTTTGTTTTCAGAAAAGAACCAATTGGAGACAGACTTCCCCCCAGAGATAAGGCAGATCACGCAACCTAAAATACCTGTTTCTTTGCTATTGGCTAGAATTTCACCAGCTCTGTATGGTTATGCAGGTTCTTCCCATGCAGATCTAAAACCTCAGTGGGCAGTGACGATCCAGTCTGTGGGTAAATAAAAATAAGAACGAGAAAGATGAGCAAATGATGCTTTCTGGAAGGGGAGAAAGGGCTGCCTTTATGCCAGGGGAACCTTCTCTAGAATGACATGTGAATTCAATAGCCTCAGAGAGAGAGGCTCTTTATCCAAAAAAAATCACAGTTGCGACAGAGCTGTGGTGGCCCTGGCTTGCTATACAGAAGGCTGGCAATTTCACCCTAACAGGGCTCTGGGGGAGAAAAGCTCTGGCGATGAGTTCCGGTAAAGGCGTGGAGTTATTTTTACTCAGAGTGACCCTACTGGACAAAGAACTGCCCCGCAGGGTGTCCAACCTTGTAAACCATTTTTTTAAAAAGCAGGCTGCCATATCTTTTTCCCTGTAGAATGGCTAGTGGATTCTTTACCTTTGGGTTAGCTGCTAAGTACTTATTCTCTGCACTATCATTAGTCCTTCTCATCAAGATTTCAGCCTAGCAAACCCAGTGGGAAATTTCTATTCTGTCATATGAGGTTTCTGTGAGCTGGAATCGATGTGGCTGCACACAACAACACAGTTGCGTAGCTAGTCTGAAATATTGGTCTTCTATGTCTTGCTCATCTTTTTATTGTTGCCTGTGTTCCCCTTGATGTGCACTGCACTTTATAGTTTCCATTGGCAAGACAAGACAGTCATGGTTCTTCCCACTTTGTAGATGGGAACACTGAGGTCGCAAGAGGTTAAGTGGCTAACGCAAGTATGGCCAGCTGGTCAGCAGGAAGAAGGCCCCTTGCCACCTGCAAACTACCTTACTTTTCCATCTCTCAATACCTAACATAGGGTTTTCAGGGACCTCTTCAGAGTGCTGAAGAGCAATGGTGTCACTCGAGAGACTAAGGTGTGCTTGATCCAGGCCATGTCTTTGCCATTACGTGCTATGCATCAGAGAACTGGACAATGACTAGGGATGATAGAAAGAGAATTGATGCCTTTGAGCTGTGGTGCTGGAGAAGAGTTTTAAATATACCATGGACTGCTAAGAAAATGAACAGGGTCATCCTAGAGAGGGTAAAGCCAGGCTGCTCCTTGGAGGCAAGGATTCTGAAGCTTTGTCTGACATACTTTGGACATGTTGCAAAGAGGAACCAGTCCTTGGAGAGGGACATCATGCTTTTGAAGGTGGAGGGACAGCACAGGAGGGAAAGACCCTCTGTGAGGTGGATTGATTCAGTGACTGGGGTAATTGGGATGAGTGTGTCAGAGACAGTGAGATTGGTACAGGACAGAGCAGGGTTTAGGGCTGTTGTACATAGGGTCGTTATGAGTCCCAGGCAACTCGATGGCACATAACAACAACAATACCTAACATTTCACCACTAGAATTTTACTCTTTGAACTTAAGGACTATTGTTAAGGCCATCAAGTTGAATATGACTCATAGTGACCCTGTGAACAACAGATCTGAACTCTGTCCTATCTGGTGACATTCTCACAATGTCTGACATGCTTGAACCCACTGCTGCAGTCACTGTGTCAATCCACGTGGTTGAAGATCCTTAGTTCCAGAAGCCACTGGAAGGATCCTGTTATCTTCACCCTGTGATATATTAATTACATACATTTTATATCTTTTGTTAATTCTTTTAAAACATTTGAGCTGTCAAAGAAATGAGATGGGAAGGACCAAGAAGGCATACCATGGTGGGAAGATGTGAAGAGCAATTGTTGCTCCGTGTGATTGCCAGTTTGAGCTCAGGCCTCTGATTTCTCTGCCTGGTGATGTTTAAAATTTCTTCATCAGAGGCATCTTATTTCAGGGGCTATCTGTCCTGTCCCCAGATCTGTACACCAATGAGGGTGAAGAAAGGACAGGGTAGCCTCTGCACTTTTTGATAAAGGAACCTCAACAATCCTCAGGTTCAATGGGTTTCTGGCTTCTCCACAGAGGCAGCATTTAGATATTTAAACTTTAATGTGAATGACTCAGAAATAGCTTTGCTTTGCAGGCAGTGTCAAACGCCTCTTTGCCACACACTGGTGTGCTAAGGAAGCCATGAAGGGTCAGCATCAAGGCTTTGCCAGGCAGGAGAAAGATTAGATGCCCTGAGCCCCTCCTGGCCTGAGCTCCTGTGGTGTGCCATCTGCATGCTAGATGCCAGGGTCTGGGGATGTCAGCTTTGGCGAGACAAGTGTGCTGGTTGTCCTTGATGAGCTCATAGTCTAATGAGCCCTGTAAGTGCTGGGCGTTGGATGGGAGAAGCCCAGGAGTTGACAGAATCAGAAAGGTTCTGGTGGCCTCAGATGTCCAGGAAAAGAGAGAGCAGAGTCCAGGAGAGCAGAGATAGTACCTCAGGAGCAGGTGACACGTGGGCAAGCTCCAGTGCTGGGGTGGAGCCTGGTCATCCTCTCCCCAGGACCAGACTTGCTGTGAACGCAGGCCCGAGGTGTGGCTAGGACGGAGCTGGAGGGGGTCTGGTCAGCACCTTTCAGATGGCATGAGGAGCCTGTGGGAGCGGTGGAAGCCCACCATTCTCCTTGTTCCTGCTGTTCTGCTGTGTCTTACAGTCCCCAGCCCTCTACTCCTACCATCTCCTCCCTTCTCACAGATGCAAGCGAGATGAAAGGCTTGAGGGTAGGGGACCCTGGGCCAGCTTCTTGGCTCATTGCTGGACAATTCCTTTCCAAAGAGAAAGGTGCACAGGAAAATCTTGGCTCAGGAAGTTCTGGGATTCGACCTCAAGTGATAAGGCAGGAGACAGGAGATCTGTTGGTACTGTTTACCGAGCTTGAGTACAAAGACCACAGGGCAAAGGGCAGGGAAGAACCTGGACTTCTGTGCTGGCAAGGTGCAAGGAACAGCTAGAGATCAGGGAGGTGGGAACAGGTCAGTGGGGGGAAGGGCAGCGTTAGGAACCCCGTCCATGTCAAAGGGCAGAGCATCCCAGGCGTGCAAGTGGCAACCCTTCCTATCAGCCTTCTCAGTAATTAACCAGCCTCTGTGTACATACAGACATAATTACAGGCAAAACAACTCCTTTGAAGTGAGAGTGTAGAATGACTGGGGGAAAGAAGGGGCAAATAAAAGAGAGAACAATCTCCCTTTAATATGCAAACAAGGTTGATGGAAAAATATCACCAAACAAACAAGTAAATGAAACAAAGAAGGAGAAAGCTGGGAAAGCAAGAGCCAGGATGAGTGGACAGAGAGGAGGTCTCGGGCCTTCTAGAAGCATCCATCTTGGCTGGCCTCAATGAGCATCTTCACCAATGCTTTTCTTTCAAAGAGCTAAAATCCATGAACTGCTCTTCTGGGAGAAAGATGGTCAGGCTCCTCTCAGAGATTTACAGCCTCAGAGCCCAGTGGAGATTCTGAACTCTGGTAGTGGTTTGGTTTTGCTTTAAAGATGCTCTTCTCAGAGTGACTGCCTTCTCATCCCTTACCTGTTCTCTGTCATCTCTGCAGACACACTCAGCAAGTGTCCAAAAAGATCCCTTCTCCCTCTGTCCCCCAGAGTCACAACCCCAGGGACAGCGAGGTGCAGAGGGTTTGGAAAGCAAAGCTAATCGGGAATGGAGCTGAGCTTGTCAGCCAGCATCCTGGATGCCTGTCCTGTGATCTAACTCCTGAAACACCACGCTCTCTGCCCAGGCCAACTTTATTATTAGAGAAATCTTTTAATTGGGGGTAAAGGGAAGGGGAGAAAGCAATGCGATGCTAATATGATTTAACACTTGATAGGCTCTGAAAAAAAGTAAGGAAAGGAGTGCGGCCTTTATCAGCATTCATCATTCCACATACATGTTAGCAAAATGAATATGTGCAACTAAACTATATGCAAGACTTTGGGGGCACAAAAGCACAGACTTTGTGAAACAAAAAGGCGTTTCTCCTGCCTCCACTGTGTCTCTTGTGGTGCCATTGTCTGATGCTAAGAACTCACATAAGAACAAAAAACAATGACCCTATGATGGGGGGATAACTTGATTTGGCATCGCAGTGATGTTTTCCATGGGAATGATGGTGGGGGCTGTGGCCGACTGTGGGAATAGTGCAAATCAGCACTTTTCTGTAGATTTTCTTCAAGCCATTGTTTATTTTGGCTTTGGTTAGATCCGTAGCCCAGCTTGAAGATTCCCACTGGGCTTGCCTAGGCTCACAGACCTCTGAGAGATAGAAAGGGGACAAATAAATAATTACAAAACATGCTATCCTGGCCCAGAACTCATGTGTGGGGATGTGCCTGTCTCCAAGAGTGTGCAGATGTATGCATGTGGGTTTGCAGTTCTGCATATGTGCACATTTGACCTCTACCTCCTCTAGGGACTAAGGAGGGAGGGGGACCAAGTTTTTCTCTGTGCTTGCCTGCTTCATTGTCACCCTCTCACTTTTCATTTGGGTCAAAGACAACCAAATCTGTTTCATACAGGGCTAGTTTTTGCAAAATGGCATCCGATAACGTTTATTTGAAACTGTATACATAAGACCTTCTTCCTAAGACCTTTGGTGTTCATAGATTTCTAAAAAGAAATAGTTCAGGCTGTAGCTCAGATAGAAAAAAAAAATGTGTCAGTCATTTTAAAGCTGTTACTTGTGATTTTAATGTAAATTTACAAAGCAAATCAGAATCCCTTTCAACAATTCTTACACTTTGTTTTGTGACATTGATCACAGTCCCCACAGTGAAACTAGCACACTTCTCATTCCCTACTTGTGTCTCCCATTTCCATCCATCCTTCTCTCCCTTTCAACCTTCTGAGATTTTTCTCCTGGGCAAATCTGCCCTTTTGATCTTATAAAGTTGATTATTCTAAGGAGAGCATTCCTCCCCAGTGTTACTGGTCACCTTACAGGCCTGTCTATTATTTGCCTGAAAGTTGAGTAAAAGGGTGAGTTCAGTTCAAGACTTGTAGGATGATTAAGGGCTGTAGCCTGGGGGACACTCAACCAGTCTTTATCAGACTGGTAAGCCTGGTCTTTTTTTTTTATATGACAAAATAAGTAACTATCTTGGTATTGGAAACTGAACTTCTTTTTCAAGAGCTTCTATTTTCTCCTAGGTAAAGGATGTTGTTGTTGTTGTTGTTGATTGTCTTCAAGTCGAGAGCACAACTCATAGTGACCCTATGAACAAAAGGCCTGAAGCCTTTCTATAACTATCAACATTTATCAAAGTTCATAGAGTTTCCAGAGACACGTTATTTAGGAAGGGGATGCCACTCCTGCTTCCAAAGGTAAAGGATACAGTGATCAGTAATGTCAAGTTTGTTACAGTAAGGAAAATGGTCATCAGAGAATATATATGGCTGTTGTTGGGACCCCATGTGACAGAGCAGAATTGCCCCATAGGGTGTTTTAGGCTGTAATCTTTACAGAAGCAGATTATCAGATCTTTCTTCTGCAGAGCTATCCGTGGTATGATTTTATCATAGTCTCAAATATGAATCCATTGGTATAAAAATGCCAATTACTGCTATTCTTGTCACCTTGGGAGCTGGTGATTATATTTTCAAAGTATATTAAGATTTTCTTGAGAGTCTGTGTGCATAGACACTGTATATAGTGTTTCACAAAGAAATATATATATACATACTTTAATATAATTTCTAAAAGTTCTCATTTCAAGTAAGTGCTTCTGAGCAGGATGGCTGCCTTGCACAACTGCAGGGGGCAGACTTCTGTACGTACAGAAATGGTTTCTCTGTGTAAATGGTTCCACTGAAAGACACCTCCAGATGGCCTTGCAAGGTAGCAATAGTTAGATGGGCTTGTAGGAATGTTTTCCAAGGAAGTATAGCATCTTACGTTCTGTATTTTGTTAGTCTCTCTGATGCAAGCTATATCAGAATAAAGGACCCAGGCTCTTAGTGGTGTGTTAAGTGCAGATAGGATTGAATTGCACAAGAATCTTTATCAAGGATCTCATGAGTGTGGAAATTTGGGGTAGGCCAGGTTAAAGGACTCGCCTAAGTTCACATAGTGTGTGTGCGGGGCAGCAGTTAGAACTAGAAGCCATGGATTCTAGTAACCTTCTACTATTCACCCGGACTCCAGGCATGCCTCCCAGGGTTTAGCCTTAAGAGAGGACTCTGGTCAAGCCTGACTGGGTGACAGCAACAGTGGTGAAAACTACTGTCAACTGGGGAAAGGAATTTCAAAGCCAAAAGATGGAGCTGAGAAGGGGAGGGAGAGGGAGCTGGGTCTCCACCTCGGCCTCTCTGTCAAATAAAAAGCGGCCAGGTGTGGAGGCCCCCTGCTTGTGGGCTTTGCACAGCTGGACTGAGGCTGGGAAGAGGAGTGTGGAGAGAGATGCTCACATCTCCTCTTCCTGGAAAATAACTTTGCATTTGAAGGGATAAAGAAAGGTAAATCTGTAACCGGATTTGGGCTGCCTAGGGATTTCAAGGGCTGTGTGGTAGTGTATATACTCTTTGGGGAGGGGGTGTGATGTGTACGTGTGTACATCATGGGGGAAGGAGCGTTACACGTAATGGTTTCATTCTTCCCATTTCAATGACATTTAAAAAAAATAAAATCATAGTTGCTGCCATTTAATAGAGATCTATTAGGCGTCAGGTCATTGTGTTGGAAATCTATACATATAAAAATAAAGACTTTTATGTAAATATATATGTAATTTTTTTTTCATGTGGAGGTATTCTTTTTGTGTTAAGAAAATATCTCTTGGCACTTTGTTTTTACGCAGGTGCATTCAAGCACACCGGGTCTTACCCCCCCAATTCTGATTAAAACATAATGTGTTAAGATTTGGGGCTCAGCGGCGGGGGCGGAGTGCGGGGGCCTGCAGGAGGCGGTCCTTGCTTCGCCGGTTTCCACCTTTTATTTTGACCGGCCCGCAGGCAGCGGGCTGGCGCTAGGACCCAGGCGCCGGAGCGCCTCCGCCGGTCCTGTCGGTTCATTCAATCTCGCATACACACAGACCCACAGCGAGCCCGGCACACTCACACACGCGCGCGCACACCACCGCACGCAGCGAGCCTCGGGAAGTCAGGCCGGCTCTCCCTCCGCCCTGCTCTCCCCCTCCGCCCGGCTCCTCCTCCGATCCGGCCGGCCGGCCTCGGGGGCTCGGCGCTACCGCGGG
>NW_006399756.1:21016080-21038716 GCF_000299155.1 Elephantulus edwardii | reverse complement strand
CGCGGCCGCGCCCCAGCCCCCGGCCCAGCCCGAGGAGCCCGCCTGGGCCAAGCCCAGGTGCCCCTTCTCGGACATCTTCAACACCAGCGAGAACTCGATGGAGAAGCACATCAACACTTTTCTGCAGAACGTGCAGATTCTGCTCGAGGCCGCCAGCTACCTGGAGCAGATCGAGAAAGAAAACAAAAGTAAGTTTGGGGGCCCCAGCGCCTCCTCTGCGCTCGGCTCTTTCTTCCTCGCCCACTTGGGCGACCCTTGTCGCCGGCTCGGCCCGTACCTCCTCCCCCCGGCACACACATATCCAGCCCTTGGCAAGGAAAGCCGATGACACCGGAGAAAGGACACGCACGCACAAAGCTGCTAAAGATGTAACAAAGACGAGCAGGGGGAGAGGGGTCTGTCGGTGCGTCCGTCTGTCCGTCTCCGGGGACCGGGAGGACGGCCCGGCAGGGCGCGGGGGAGTGTTGTTGTTTGCTGACAACTGAGCCAGCCGAGAGCTCATCTCTTCGAGGTCGCCTTTCTTCCCTTTCCCCCCCCCCAGTCTTCTCGGGCAGACAAGTGTTGTTTTTCTGTCTCTCGTTTCTGGGTGGGGTGGGGATTCAGGAGCCGAAAGTTGGGATCCGTGAGCAGGGCTTAAGCAGTGGTAGAAAGAAAGAGCACACACAGACACACACAGAGACAGGCACACACACACACACACACACACACACACACTGTAACAATAACAACAACCGCCGCCGCACAGCCCTGCACGGCGTGGCTCGGGCTGGCTGGGGCTGCCTCGCGCTCCGGTCTACTTGGCTTTTTCCTCCGCTCGGGGAACAGGGCTGGGCTCGGGCCACCGCGTCCAGGAGACACAGTCCCTCTGACGCCTCCCAGGCTTTGGGGTGCCACCGACACCCCCCCATAATAGAGGATCAGGCTGGCGAGGCCAGGCAGTGCCAGCAGCTCGACTGGGACCGCTGCCCTGCGCTCTGGAAACTTGACGAGGGGGACATGGCTTGAAGGAAACTTTGGGATCTCGCAGGAAACAATAGTTGGTGGAAAAGGTGTGGGGGCTGTTGTGTGCCATTTCTTTTCTTTTCCCCGAGAGGGCTCCCGAGAAAGCGTGCTGGACGAGGGAGGCAAACCTTTCTGGTCGATTTCTAGGCTCCCCGCCCCCCCCCCATTCAAGGAGAGAGTGATGCTTTGGGAAAGGGGTGCTGGGAGCCCCGCCCGGGCTGGCCTCCTTTTTGTGTGTGTTTGTTTCTTCTAGCTCCTGCCAGCCCCCCCCTTCCAGCCCTCCCGGGTAGTCGACTCAGCGCCCTAACGGGGGCACGCGTGTGCGGCGTCGCCAGCACCGTCCTCACAATAATAGCCGGGAGGAGGGGGAAGGGGCCGAGGTAGACCAGGCAGCCAAGAGCAGAGACCCGGGCTGCCGCTGTCTGCTTGAACAAGTAGGAAGCTCTGTGAAATCAGAGGGGGGAGTGGGGGGAAAGGTCTGATTGCAACGTGTCAGATCTTGCACCCCCCCAACAACAGCAACAACACACAAACATACAAAAACACCTTCACTGACCGACACCCCCGGCCTCCAGCATTAAAGTAACCTTGCTGGCAGGCAATCTTGCAGGCGCTGGAAGGCAAAAACAAGGGTTTGTGCTGGGCTGTCGGCTGTGTGTTCTTTTCTTTCTCTTCTCGCCTGTTTACCCAGAGTGTCTGGCTTGCGAGCAGGGCGCATCGCGGGCTGTCGCCGAATGGCTCTGCGATATTTATGGGGATTGGGGTTGGGGGGTTGCATTGGTCCGGAGGGTAGTTTCTGGAAAGCTAGTGGGGAGCTAGGTGAGGATCTGGTTTTGTTTGGTGTGTTTGCTTTTGTTGGCAGGGGGTGGGTGGGGGGAGGGGCGCGATTTCTTGAGCTCATACTCCCCCCACACGCATGGTCCCCCGTTCTCCCGAGTCTGTCCCAGGGCGCCGGCCCTGGCGGGGGGTGCACCCAAGAGGGCACCTTGGCAGTGTGTGTCAAGCCTGGTCTGCTCCTCGCCCCCCGCGAGGGACTGAGGGAGCGGCCCGAGCGTTCCTCCACGTCCCGCAGACAATCGGAGATCTCCCCCTCCCGCCGCCACCTCCTTGTTTACCCCGTGCCGGGGCTCCGGCGTGGCCACCAGTCACGTAAGCAGAGGGCCCGGCGCGCCGGCCCGGGCTGCCCTGCGCGGGGCGGGCCCCCGGAGGCGGAGCAGGGCTCTCGGGGCCGGGAAAGCCGAGGGGCTTCTGTGGGCTCCTCTCCCCGGGTGTCCGCGCTCCAAGTCCGTCAGCCCCCCGAGGGGTTCCGCCGCCCCAGCACTCTAGCCAAAGTCAACTTCGGGAGCGTAATGGGCCCTCTGCGCCCCTCCTGCAGCCGGCTCCCCGCGGGAGTATTTTTAGCTCTCTCGTCTCTTTTCGCAGCCGCTAGTTGGCTGTGCATGACGTGATGCCAACAGCCCCCAGATTTCCCTTAGCGCGTGGGGCGCTGCGCCGGGCCCGGCTCTGCTGGGGGACCCCGCCACCTCCCCAACAGCTCACACAGGCGGGGGTGGGGGTAGCTCTCCTGCAAACTCCGTGCCACCATCGCCGGGCCTTCACTACCTCCTACCCCCTCAGCGAACAGAAGCAGCCCACCCATTGCTTGTCCCCACTTTTTGCCTCCCTCCCCGGTCTGGGTCTGCGGACGCGCTTCGTGAGCCCTACATCTGTCTGGTTTTATTGGGGGCGCTGGCGGCGCTCGCCGTTGTTTTCTCTCCTCGCACACAATGCCCGCGCGTCACGGCGGCCCGCGTGTGCACAGCAATAACGCGAGTCGGGGGGCGGGTCGTGCGTGCGCCGGGCTCGGGCACTGCGGGTCGCTCCGCGCGCGGGGCTTGTTTTGCTCCAGAGCCCCGCTTTCCGAAGCGCTTACATCATTCAGTAGTTGGGGGAGGGAGAGGGATCTGGGCGTTCCGATAGGATCCCAGCATTGCCTAGGTTCCTGGTTTGGGGAAAAAAAAGAACCCTAGCTCTTACATTGTTGTTGTTATTATTGTTATGCAGGAGGGCTCTTCGGTTTTGTTTGCATTGCAAGTTTTTAGGTCACTACTGCAAAGGGCATTGCTGGCCGGTTCAGGTGCACAACCTCGCCGCCTTCATTTCAGCCAGTTCCTCTGTAATCACTTGATCTCAGTTTCTCCGCCTCCTCCTCCTCCCCCTCCCAGCTAGAGACACATGGTTTCCACATGGAGACAAACTTCTTTCCTCTGACTGGACTTGACCTAGCTGCGGCGCTCGTCCAATCGGCAGCCTCCGCCTCCTATGACGTCACGCGTTGCTGAGGCCGAAAACTCGGGGGTGGAGCCAGGAGGCGAGCGAGGAAATCTCTGGGAGCTGTAGTGCGGCCAGCTGGTCCAGTCTCAAAAAGGGACGTTCTTCTCCTCGCAGACGGGGGACGACGGTCCTCGAGTCTCCATCTCGGGTTCCGTGAGACCTTCCCGAGATGCACCGATAGCCCCTAGTCACGAGTTCATACGCTCTGTTTTCACTGTTGTTTGCAAGTACTTACTTGGCAGGAGCTCGCCTATTTTCCATTGTAGCCAAAACTGCTTTTCATGGCCTCGTTGAGGTTTCTGTACTAAGAGTGTTCACCAACTTTTGGTCACAGTTCTGAATTATTTCCGGTAGGTAGGGTGAATGTTTTTGAAGTGGAGGTTGTCAAATGAAATCTGCTAGCGTTGTGCAGGAGATTGGGGGATGGGGTGGGGACATTAACATGACCACTAGAGAGATTCTGAAGGTGCAGCCCCCGCAGTTTCAATAAATGTGAATCCCCACGCACCTCAACTTGAAAGTTTCTGGAAATATTAATTCTGGACACTGTGACCATATTGCCACAAAATTAGAAATGTAAGGGTTCATTGAAGAGGGTGGCACTTTTACTCTGAACCATTTTTTGTTTAGTCCTGGTTTTGGAAAAAAGTTAAAACTGAAAGATAAAAGATCTATAAAGGAACGTTAAAAATTGCAGAAGGGCGTGTTTTCAGGCTTGGTGGAAGCAGTAATACAGCAGGTACTGTCTGGAGGTCAGAGAATGGCCCTCTCAGGGTCTGCGCAGGGTGGCTGTGACATCACAGAGGGGAGAAGGGGGGTTAGATGGGAGTGAGAAGCCCAGGGTTGCTCCCTGGCATGGATTACCTGGGGTTGAGGGTGCGGTGCTTTGCTAGGAGCCAAGGACGGGCCAGGAGGCAGCCTCTTCCTTCTGGAGGAGGAAGCGCTGATGCGGTGATGCATGCTGTCATTTGGCCCCACCCAGCCTCCCCGACTTAATCTCCTTTGCTGGGCCAACAAACCTTTGCTCCGGTCCAGCAAGTCCACCAAGAAACCGACCACACAGTCACACCTCTGTGCTTGACTTAGACCCTTCAGTTGCTCTGGTATTGTCCACTCTCTGCTTCCCTGGGCTTATCTGCATCCTACTAAACCCCAAAGACCTAAGTTCTCACCTCCTCCAAGAAACTTCCTTTGGCGAGTTCAGCCCCCTCTGGCTCTTCCTTGCATCTGGGTAAAACTCAAAAGCCTTTGAGTCAGAATTGACTCACAGTTGACCCTCCATTGGGTCTCCAGCGGAAGTTGTCTTTTTCTTCCTCAAAGCCCCTTGTGGCTTCAAACAGTGTGAGTCCCTATGGATTAGCGCGCTGGAATTCCCCTAGGTCAGAAAAGTTGAAAGAATGGAAGTTTTGGAGCCACACAGAGTAAGGTCCAAATTCCCACACCACTGTTCATTGGCTGTGTGATCTGGGGCACAAGTTATCTAACCTCTCTGAGGTCTCATTTGGGTCCCTTCTTTTTGTTAATATAATAAATACATAATGCACCAACCTAACATCATTGCTGAGCAAATACACAAGGTACTGCCTTTAAGCATGTAAAATATCTAAACGATAGATAGTTTAGGGAGCTCTGGTGGCCTAGTGGTAAGAAGTTGAGCTGCAATCCCAAATGCACATGGTTTGAATTGACCAGCTGTTCCCATTGAAAACCCACTAGAGGGTCAGCTATGAGTCCATTCCAACTCAAACGCTCACAACAATAACAACAACAGCAACATAGTAGTAGTAGATATCCAATAAGAACTAATTTCTCTGGGCTTTGATAGCTATAAATAATGTGATTCTCTACCTTCTTCCAATTCTTTTAGCTTTATTCTCACAGAGAGATCATAAACATCTAAAGGGCAAGGGTCACCTACATGGTTTTGGTATATGCTATCATTGCATACAGTAGACATTCAATGTGAATTGCGTGATTAATTAGATTTTACTGGCCATGCGATGGCAACCAGGGTTAAAGGCCAGGGGACAGACTTCTCAAAAGATTTGGAGGTGAGTTGGAAATACTGATCTCCTTTCCTCCAAAGGGGCTAGAAGTCTCCCTATACTCAACACAGACGACCCTTGGGTTGTGAGGTCATGGTCTGCAGGGAGGTGGTGGGTCAGCCCTGGAGATTAGAAATTGCATAATGTCACTGGCAATTGCTGCCTTGGAAGGTAATAGGGCCATTTAACACTAAAATTGAGGGAGCTCGGGTCGCTTAATGGTAAGATATTGCACTGCCAACGTGAAGGTACGTGGTTCAAATCCACGAGCTGCTCCATGAGAGAAAAATAGACTGTCTCCTCCTGTGTACTAAACTGCCTCTGAAAATCCACTAGAAGTCTGAGTTGGTTCCAGCTTGATGTGACACAACAACAACAGTGTGTTAAAATTGAGGGCTTTGCAGGAAGCTCTGGTGACCTATTGGCAAGAAGCTGTACTGCAATCCCAAAGGTATGCGGTTCAAATCCACCAGATACTCTGCTACAGAAGGAGGGGCAATCTCCTTCTCTACCAGTCAGGTCCGATTTGATGGTACATACACAAAAATAATAAAATAAAAAAGAATTACAACTGAGGGCTTTGATGAGTTAAAGAAGAGTCCTGGTGGTGCAATGTTTAAGCACTCATCTGCTAACCTCAAGGTCAGCAGTTTGAACTCCCCCAGTGCAATGACTCCTCTGGCAGTCCGCTTCTACAAAGATCACAGGCAAGAAACCCCTGTAGGGCAGCTCCCTCTGTCACACGGGGTTACTGTGAGTCAAACTTGACTCGATGGCACCACCCCACAAGGTTGAGATAAGTCACATTTCTACATGGCAGGCATCGAGCCGCTCATTCTAGACATATTGGACTGAGCCTTGGCCACGGACAGCTGCTTTTTCTCTGGAAACATACTGAGGTGCCTTACAGCGGTGTGGGCCTGGGGAATTTGTTTTTGGTGGGGTTGTGTGGCGCGCATTCTTAAATCTGGCTTTTATTTCCTCTACAACCTAAGTTATGCTTCCCAGATCCAATTAACTTTTCCCCCTCTTTATTTTAGTTTTAAATATAATCTCTGCCCATTAGTAAATGCCAAATGCGGACTTTTGAGGTTGTAATTGTGGTATTTAGAGGCCCAGGTTTCCCAGGGACAAGGTGTCCTGTGGAGGGGACTTGGGGAAATGGGACAAGGTCTCTAGGGAGTTAAAGAAGCTGAATTGAGCTATTCCTGGTTTGGGTGGAAAAACAAGGCTCTACCAGCCACGCAGGCAAAACAACAGCTGTTCACCTACCTTCTCTCTCTGTCCCAAACACTGTCCCATTGACACACCCAGAAATGGGACTTTTAAACTGGGGTGGCTTAGCAAAAGTTTAAATAAAGAAGGTACCAGAATACAGCATCAACAAGTAATTGCATAAAGTTAACACTGTTGTTAAGTGCTGTTTAGTCCCTACTGACTCATAGTTGACCCTCCAGCAGGGTTTTCAGAGGCTGTAAATCACGCTGAGAGGAGATTGACCACCTTTGTTCCCTGGAGTGGCTGCTGGATTTGGACACTTGCCTCTGACTTGGCAGAGAAACGCCCTTACAGCTAGGCCCCCAGAGTTCCCTGAAATCAGTGCTAACTACCACTTATGAAATACTGACTATATTCAAGGATTCCTGGTGGTGCAGTGGTGAAAACATTCAAATGCTAAAGAAGAAGATTGACACTCTGAACCTACCAGCCACTCCATGAAGTTATCTCCTGTTATAAAGAAATGAACTGATACGGTGACTGCAGCAATGGACTCAAGTGTGTCAGAGATCACGAGGCTGGCACAGGATAGGACAGGGCTTACATCTGTTGTTCACAGGTTAGTATGAGTTGAACTTAACTCAGTGGCACCTGCAAGGTCACTATGAGTTGGTATCAATCTGAAGGCAGTGGCGAGTGTAGTGATGGGTATATACAAAATCTGGATTATACCTGCATTGTTCTGTCATTTTTCATAACAACCTTATGACTTGGAGAATTTTATTGCCCCCATTTCACAGAGAGGATAACTGAGGAGTCACGATACTGGGTAACTTGCCAAAGGTCACATGATTAGGAAGCGGCAGATCGGAGTTTTGAACCCAGGACCTCTGCTCCAGAGCCTGCCGTCGTCACCATATCCAGGTGCACAGATTTTACAGCCAGAGAACGAGGTCCACAAAGGTGAAATGACTTGCTCAAGGTCACCCAGTAGCTTGAGACAGATCTGGTATTTGAAACTCCCTGCTGGTTACCTAAGGTGCTGCCTCTTCCAGCACTTACCCTGCTCGAAAAGAAGTGAGGCTGGAGACAAAATGGCCAACCAGAGAGGGGTTTTTGTTTGTTTGTTTTTTCAGAGTTGTTCAACTTTCCTGGCCCCAACTCAAGTCTGGAGCTCCTAGGAAACCCCCACCCCCACCCGCTGCCTTTTCCAAGTCTGTCCTCTGGGCATATTAGAGGACTTGGGGCTGTTGCTATGGTACTGGAGCCGACAGCAGGTTCATCAAAAGCTGGAGCTATTGCCTTTAAAAAAAAAGGGCCTGGTCCTGCAGAAATGAATTGGCCACAAAGATTTGCATCAGTCATTGTGGCTTGTTCTGTTTTAGATCCCCCTACTCCCCCCACCCCCCACTCCTCCCTACCACCACCACTTTCTATAAATACAGTTGGATAAATATTGATTTAAACTGGGTTTCTGGAGGAGAAGCACATGCTTGCCCTGGCCTGGTCTTCACTTAGATACCTCCAGTAAGTTGGACCTGACACACCTCACCCTCCAGCTCTGGCTTTCACATGACCCATTTTGGGGAGGTGAGTTGTGGTTTTGTGGCTTTTAAAAAAAATTTAAAAAGTAAGAAATATAAGTAAAAAAGCAACAGCATAAGAAGAAGTGGGAATCTCCTTGCAGAATGAAAAAAGCCTTTTAGGCAGAAGGTGAACGGTGATGGGGAGTTAGAGAAATGGGCTTGGCCTTCAGAACCGCTCCCCTTTCCCATTCTTCCTCTCCATTGTGAGTTTTGTTTTTAAAGAGTGTGGGAGCCCCTGAGGTCTGGCTCAGGGTTGGTGGTCATGCTTCCTCACTGGTGTAGGGAAGCTGAGGCCTAGAGAGGGGCAGGGGCCTGTCTGAGATGACACAGCAGAGGCAGAACCAGGCCCTTCTGGACTGTGTTCCCTCCCACCTGGTGTGAGCCTAGGTCCGGGCAAAGCCCCATACTCAGCTTTCGTTTTACAGGCTAGGTGCTCATAAAGTCAGCAATTCTCCAACCCAGTTTACTGATCCCAGGGTGTGCCGTCTATTGCAAAGGTCATTGCAACATTCTCAATAGGCTTTCAAAATGAAGCTAATTTGAATTTTCCGTACTTAGGAAAATGTTTTCTTTTCCAATGAGGAGGGAGAAAGAAAGTGCCAGAAGGCTGGGACAGGGATGAAGCCTGGCTGGGCCTTCATGGAGGAGGAGGAGGAAGACTTTAAGTCTTCCCAGAGGGGCCTCTTTGGGGGTGGAAGGTGGAGCTTTGTGCTCACACGGGACAATGGCCTCAGCTCCCCAGGGACAGACACCTGCTCTCTGGCTCTTCTGCTGAACTTAAGGGAAGCAGTCGTGTCTGATATCATTGTCCCTGAGTGGCCAAGGCAGAAGTGTTAAAGCTGTCAACAGCTGACTTGATCTCTCTGGCCAAAAATAATGGGCATTTGCCACGACCATCCTGAACTGGAGGCGCCTTCTTTGCCTCCTCGTGCCTGCTAAATGCTGTGCGGGGCCTCTGGCTTGTGAAGCAGTTTTGAAAGTTCAGGTGGCTCTTACATTTAGCAATAGGGCTCCAGGAAATCTATGTAAACAGAATCCCTTTTTACACTTTAAACTAGAGGAGCTTGAAACTACAGTTTCAAACTCTGTTGAAAGGACCCTTTCTTGGCAAATGCTTCTGTAAAATGTGGAAGTAGGTTGTGTGCCAATAAGTCTCTCTAAATTTGTTCTGAGTTTGTTCAGTCATTTATTCATTAAACTGGTATGTGTTGTTGAGCACCGTGGAGTTGGAACCTACCCATAACTGAGCCTCCGGCAGGTTTTCAGAGGCAGTGAATTGGAGAGGGATTGCCCATCTTTAAATAGGAAGAGATTGTTCATCTTTCTCCCATGGAGTAGCTGGTAGGTTTGAACCATGTACCTTTGCACTGGTAGTGGAATTCCTTACCACTAAGCCACCAGAGCTCCCTAAAACTCCCTAAAATTGGTATGTAAGGAGCACCAATTGCTCTGTCTGGAGTTATATGAAGTCCCTGCCTCTGTTGAATAAGCCGCAGTGGCAGAGTGGTTAAATGGCTTTGCTGCTAATCAAAAGGTTGGCAATTCAAACTCACCATCCACTCCATGGGAAAAGAGATGGCAGTTCTACAGTGTCCTGGAGTGTTCGATGAGTTGTAATCACCTTAATGACACTGGCTTTGCCCTCATGGAGGAGATACTGTATTTCTGTTGTCATTGTGTGCTGTTGAGATGATTCTCATCCAGAGATACCCTTTAAGACAGAACAAAATGGATCGAGTTTCCTAGACTATAAGCTTTATAATCTGTTGTTGTTATGTGCCGTCGAGTCGCTTGCGACTTATAGCGATCCTATGTACAACAGCCCTAAACCCTGCTCTATCCTGTGCCAGTCACACTGCCTGACACATCCATCCTGATTACCCCAGTCACCAAATCAATCCATCTCATAGAGGGTCTTCCCCTCCTGCGCTGTCCCTCCATCCTCCCAAGCATGACGTCCCTCTCCAAGGACCTGTCCCTCCTTACAACTAGTCCAAAGTATGTCAGACGAAGCCCCAGAGTCCTTGCCTCCAAGGAGCAGCCAGATTTAACCCTCTCCAGGATGAATCTGTTTGTTTTCTTGGCAGTCCATGGTACATTCAATACTCTTCTCCAGCACCACAGCTCAAAGGCCTCAATTCTCTTTTTATCCTTCCTAGTCATTGTCCAACTCTCTGATGCACAACAAGTGATTGCAAAGACCAGAGCCTGTATCAGGTGCACCTTAGTCTCCAGAGTGACACCATTGCTCTTCAGTACCCTGGAGAGGTCCCTAACTGCTGACTTTCGCAATACGTTTTTTGATTTCCTGGCTACTGGTGCCAAGAGTGTTGATCGTGGAGCCAAGCAGACTAAAGTTGTTAACAATCTCAATCTCTTCACCATCCATCCTAATGCTGCCAATTGGCCCAGTGGTAAGAATAATCTAGGCAACTAAATTTCTGTATTTATGGACAGCGCTGGTGGCATTATCCCCGGGCGGGGGGAGTGCGCTGCTGACCCCAAGGTAGCCTCTCTTGGCCATTTCCAAACCAGCAGAAGCTCCACAGGAGAGAGATGGACAGTTTCCTCTTGAGAGATTTACAGACTCCAGAATGCTGCTAAAGGGTCAGCCATGAGTCGCTTCCAGCTCCTCGGCAATGTGCTTGAGGGTTTTGTGGTTTGTTTTTTTTTTTTAATCTTTAAAGAAGCAAATCACCAGGTCTTGTCTTCCACAGAACAGCTGGTAAGACCTTTCTGTGAGTGGCAAAGTGCCGGTGCTAGGTTTTGGGAATCCATGTATCCTAAAGCGGACCTCATCAATGTGAACTGCTTCTAAATGAGCCTTTGTGTCTGGTTTCTAGATAGAACTAAAACTTAGCCTGGTCTTTCAAAAGGGGAAGTTCCTCCTTCTGTGCTCCCTGTGTAAAATCCTCGTTGTTTCAGCATTTGTCCTTGTAATGTCTGTGGTCCTACTTTATTTTATTTTTTTTAATGGCCTGAGTTGAGAAAACCAAGTACCATATGAGCAGCCTTGTAAACAAAAGCATTCCACTCCCTGTTCTCTGCAGATAGGGACTTTTTACATTTAGAGGATTGTGTATGCCAGTGTTCCCACCAAGATCACGTCCTCAGCCCACAGACCTCTCCTGTCTAACTCCAGAGCAAAAATCACTGCCGCTGAGTTGGCTCCAACTCAAAGCAATACTGTAAGGACAGAGTAGCACTAACTACCCCAGAGGATTTCACAGACTGTAAATCTTCACAGAAGCAGATTTCCCCAACCTTCTCCCACAGAGTGGCTGCTGGTGGGTTCAAACCAACAACCTTTTGGTTAGCAGCCAAATTCCTTAACCACAGTGCCACCAGGGTCCTTTTCCTGCTGAAACCCCCAAACTAGTTACTATCAGTTTTGACTCATGGTGACCCCATTGTGTGGCAAGAGTAAAACCCTGCTCCTTGAGGTTTTCTTTAGTGAATTTTGGACAGTAGCTCACCAGTCTTTTCCTCTGTGGCAGCTCTGGGTAGACTAAGACCCCTCTCTCCCCTTTCTCTTAAAAGCCAAGCACTTTACTTACCCAAGTCCTCCCCTGGTGCCTGCTAAGGATATTCAGACACAGCAAAACTAGAAAGATAGACACTGCCTGGAGGGGGAATGGGTTTGAGAAATTCAAGCTAAAGCCAATAATAGGGGATTTGGATTACCTAGTATTTGAGATGGTTTATTCTGTCTTTTTATTGCCATTAGCAAGGATACTTGAACAAAGAGATTTGAGGCCAGGTACGCTATTGTATTAACATGGACAGCGTGCTCAGGAATCCCCTGATCTGGTCTTTTCTCTCTTTCTCTCTCTGGGATCCAGAATTACCTTTGGGTTCACCATATCATTCTCACAGCCTGATCACCTCTATTATATATATATAGTTATTATGTGCCGTCGAGTCGCTTGTGACTCATAGCGACCCTATGTACAATAGCCCTAAACTCTGCTCTGTCCTGTGCCAATCGCACTGTCTCCGGCACTCCCATCCCAATTATCCCAGTCACTGAATCAATCCACCTCATAAAGGGCCTTCCTCTCCTGCACTGTCCCTCCACCCTCCCAAGCATGATGTCCTTCTCCAAGGACCGGTCCCTCCTTAAAACACTGGTATTTTTAATTTTTCCGTGATATATTTTGACCCCCCAAATTCAGGTCCCTTAGACGCAACTTTCTTTTCTTCTTTCCATGAACTAAAGAGTTTAGCTCAAGCCAACAGATCATTTTTAAAACTGGCAGGACCCACCAGGCACAGTGCTTGGGGTTTCCAGAGTGCAACGTGCATGTCCTCTGCTTCTGGTGCTCATCTCCATTTGTGCCCTTCACTTTGTTACACTGCGCAGATGCTGT
This sequence comes from Elephantulus edwardii, assembly GCF_000299155.1. Taxonomy (NCBI): domain Eukaryota; kingdom Metazoa; phylum Chordata; class Mammalia; order Macroscelidea; family Macroscelididae; genus Elephantulus; species Elephantulus edwardii. The sequence goes on along the minus strand of NW_006399756.1, from coordinate 21,026,182 downwards.
GTCGTTTCATACATGGACAGCCTGTGGTCACCCTGCACGGAATAAGGATATTGGTGCTATTTTACCAACGGGTTGTCCTCGTTTCATGTCTCTGTGTCACATTGCTTCATATTTCTGTGTCACATTTTGGTAATTTTCGCAATATTTCAGACTTTTCCCATAACGCTATTGCATCCTTAATCGACTGCAGTATAATGTAAACGTGACATTTACGTGCACACTCTCTCATGCTTTCTAGTCCATTGCAACTCTCAGTGACCCTCCAACAGATTGCTGACGACGCTGGAAATCCTTACTGGAGGAGATTGTCCAACTTTCTCCCATGGAGCAGCTGGTGGATTTGAACCGCTGACCTTAGCCTTAGCAGGGCAGCATGCTATATCCCATGCATTTGTGTGACTCACCTGACTGTGATATTTGCTTTATCTCTGTAGTCTGGAACCAGGCCCGCGAAATCTCCGAGGTATTCCTGTATTATACTTAAAATAAAAGACAGATGGAGACCAGCAAACAGTTCTTGTGTATCTTCTGGGAGTCTGGTAACAAGTATAAGGTCTTCTCTGTCTTCCCTGGGAATAATGACGTTGGCCCCTTTTTATTAAACATTTACTATGTGTCAATACCATGTTGAGTGCTTTATGTGGTTCTGATCATTAAATCCTCACTGTCTCCCAGTAGGAGGGCCCTGTAATTATTCTGGGAGTCCCTGGGTGGTGCAACTGGTTAAGGTCTTCCACTGGTAACCTCCTGGGTGGAGGTTCTGGTCTTCTCGGGGTTGGCGGGGGAGGTGGTCTTAGAAAGAAGGCCAGGTGAGCTAATTCAGTGAGTCTGATCCCTGAAAGGTCCATGGAGCCTCGTTCTGCTCTGGTACACACACACGGGGTCTCCGTGAGTTGAAACTGATTCAGTGGCAACTGGTTCTATGATTATCTTCATTTTATAGATGAAGTAAGTGGGATATTAGCAGGGCTGACAGACTCTCCCAAGGCCACCTGCTAGCAAGTTATAGAGCTGAGGCTCAGACCCAAATTTTCCTGGCTCTTCCCAGGAGGAAGCCTTGGGAACAAGGAGTTAACAAGAGTGAAAAAAAGAAAAAAATAATAGAATCTAGAATGTTTGGAGGCAGACCGAGGGTCTCCTTGGGGCTGACTTCCTGGGGAGACCTCATTCCACCATCGCCCCCGGCTCCTCCCAGAGCAGAGAGGGCTGGCCAAAACCCTCCTGGGCTCCTTGGATGTTGACACTGAGCCCTTTGGGGGACCCCGTTTCCTGGAGGGCGGTGGTCTAGACTGTTACCACTTGTATATCCAGTACCACCATCCTGCCCAGCACTCTTGGGGCAACTCACCCAACCAGTATGGCTTTGCCTGCCAGGGTGTCAGGGTGTGAATCCACACCCTGTCAGGCTGTCCCAGGCTTCCTGAAGGTGCCTCGGCTGGTAGGGCAACTGGGCTGGCCAGTGCCTGGAGCCAAGGGCTTCTGCCAGAGGAGCCAGAGAAGAGAGGCAAGTGGGAGCCGCACAGATGAGCCTTAGACCCTGGCTGCCACCGTGACAGTGCGGGCCAGCTGGTTCTTCTCAAAGGCGTGGGTCCAACCTCTTTCTCTTCCTGATGGGACATCTAGGAAACAGAAGTGATCTTAAATATAACTGGGCTCATGTCACTCCCTTGCTCCAAACCTTCCAATAACATCTTTTCTGTTTCCTTGTAATAAAATCCAAACCCCTCGCCATAGCTTTCAGTCTTGCTGCTTAGAGGGTAGTCCTGGGGTGGGCATCTTTGGCATTCCTCGACAGCTAGTTAGAAATGCAGACTCTCGGGCCCCATCTAGATGGGCTAGATCAGAATCTGCATTGTATGCCAAGTGATTTGTGCCCATTAAAGCTTGGGAAAGTGGCCTAGGCAACTTGGGAATCTTTATACCCCTTTTATAATTTATCCTTTACCCTTCTTATCATAATGTGTAATTATTTTACACATGTATTATTGCAAGTTTGTTGGACTAGAATATAAGCACCATGATTTGGGAACCGTAAGTACTTTTAAAATTATTCTGTCTTTACCAGTTAGCACAGTCTTAGCACACCATAGATACTTGGGAATAAATGATGGATTTTTTTTGCCTCTAACCTGCCCTACTGTGACACTGATGTGCCAAACATGGTAATGGTTACTCATGGTGGACAATGTTTGCTGGAGTCTCCTGACTAAAACAAGCCTGGAAGCAGGAGCGGCATCCACTTCCGAAATGGCTTGCCTCTGGAAACTCTATGTACGAACAGTGCTCAGGCCTTTCATTCATAGGGTTGCTAGGAGTCGTCTACGACTCGACGGCACCTAACAACAACAACAACCTGCCCTAGGTTTCTCAAAAAGGGGCTAGAGAAGGGACAATTCTTCCTTCTATGGGTTTTTCCTGAGTGCTGTAAGATTCTTAACATCCCATTTACTAAATGCCAGTTACACCCTCCCAGTCATTGTGCCCATCAACACGATAATCCTCCAACAGGCCAACTCTCTTAGGGGTGACACCGTCCTGGGTGAGCCTGTTGCTCTGGCCAGTTTTATTTGGCCTCGTTTGATTGAACATGCCATGATAGATGCTGTGGGTTTGCATTCGTTCACCACCTGTGACCTTGGGTAAGCCTTAACCTTTCTGTGCCCTTACTGTAAAATGAGAACCTCAGAAGTGTGTTGAGAATGAAATGCGTGTGCTTATAGACAAACGGGATCTCTCCTTCTTCTGGGATCTCTGGGGAATCTCAGAATTGGGGTGCTGTTGCTGGAGGAGACATTGAGCTTACTGAAGTCTTCAGACTGGGAAGAACCTGGCTGTGGGGTTTATTTTGTTTTTGAAGTAAACACTGCACCTGAGGCTGGGAATGCAGAGACATGGCAAGAGGGGCTGGGTGTATGACTTGGTGTCTGGGACCTGCCTGGGCCTAAGAGTGACCTGTACAAGTTCTGGTGCGTGGAAATGGGTGGGGATACCAACAAATGAGGGCAGGGCAACTAGAGACGAGCTCCTGACAAGGAAGGGAAGGTTACTCAACACAAGAATGAGGGGTATCCTCTTAGCATAAAAGGAAGACCTCTCTGGTATACACACACATAGAGATGGTGGTTGTGGGGTTTTTTTACTTAAGGGTGTTAAAAGAAAAAAATTCATATGCAACTTTGAAAGGACTATTGCTTTACCCAGACCAGATCAGCACAAGAAAAAGGAACATGAAATAGGAACTCATAAGACTCAATAACCCAGTAAAAGAAAAACAACATGCTTTGCTGACAAGGTTGTATACCAGAGATATACCAGACATGCTGGAATGTCAAGGACCCTACCAGTAGAAATGATTACAACCACGAATTAAAGGAGAAGAATACACGATTCCAGCAACAGTTGATGAAATGTCCATTTGAGAAAAGCATCCAGGAGGCATTCCTGATAAAGAAAACTAGCTCGATAGAACAAAGATTATTTACTTAGGATGGTCTTTTAGTTGAAAATGCTATGGTGAGTTTAGTCCAAAGGGTTGTGGTCATTCCTGGCAGAGAAGGGGTTGATTCTGAGGGCAGCGTTTCCTTAGGGGAGAAAATGAACCTTGAAGAGAAAACAAAAGCAGGCATTGGATCCCTTTGGAATGTAACTTGATATTTAAGGTTGGAGGCCCCAGAGGTTAAAAAGTCAAAAAAATTCCTTCATTTCAGTATTTTTTATTTGTAATGAATAATCCAGAAAAAGAATCATGGAGATGGGTAGAGACCTACCTCTCCAGTCTGAAGGCCTGAGTCCTAACCTTTGCTTCATCAGTTATATAGATAACTCTGTGGCCTTAGACAAGTTACCACACTTCTCTGAGCCTCAGTTTTGTCATCTGGAAAATGGGAATTGAGTTGAGGAATCAGTTTCATAATATAAATATCTGTGAGCAAACCATGCAGTGTTCGGTGGAGGAACAGTCATTTGGCATGGGCCTAGCAGAGCCCCTCCAAATTACCTTACCACATGCCCGATATCTCCCCGCCTTCTACGCCCATCCCAGGGTGCTCTAGAATAAAGTGGCCACTTAGATGTGCATAATAATTGAATCCTGCAATGCAGATTTCTTCTTGGATCAAAGTGCATGCAAAAAAAGAAGAAAAAGGGCATCTGAGTGATTAACGCATCCATTATAATCACTGGAATAAGCTGTTAAAATAAGGGCCATTTAATAAAATGTAAGAAGCCTTTTTCTAAGGAGAAGAGATAGGGTAGGAGAGAAGTCAAGTGCAGCTGTTTAAGCCTCTGCCAGGGCCTTAATCTCACTGAAAACTGAAGTTAAACAACAACAAACTTTGAGATTCAATGCCCTCCACATTCTTCCTGCCTCCCTGGGCTCCCTGTCCTTCCCCTCCCAGCCTCTTCCTCCCCAGCTCAGGCACCTGGGTTGCTGTGTGTGTTTCTGCGCCGTTGGGTTGGGATGTCAGCCGGCAGCCCTGGCGACCAGAGCCCTGGGAGGCGGCAGCTACCTCTCGGGTTTAGCATTACGTCATCCCTTCTAGACCCAAATTTATCTCGGCTGCACACAGACCCGCAGCTCTGAGACGCCGCTGACTTGAGGAGAGCTTACGCATGAAGTTAGGCAAGGCTGACTCACTGAGCAGGGGGAGAGCGTTTCTGCTGTTCTCCACGTTTCTGGGCTCTGGAGGGAGAAGCTGAGAGTAGGCTGCGGTTGTCATTTTGGAATGGGGGATGGAAAGATGTAGAAACTGTGTTGGTTCTCGTTTGAAAGCCTGGAACTCACCTCCTCAGACTCCAACCTTGATCCTCACCCTTAAAAATGATTGCAAAAAATAGTGTCCTGCCCAGTAAGCTCTTTACAGTTTCAGGAAGTTCGCCTAGCACCAGGTGTCACCAACACACTGACCTTGGAATTGTCTCCCATTTGCAAAAAGGCTACAACACAGATGAGCCCCCACTGTTGAACTGACAGTAAGTCAGTTGGAAATTTGCAGTGAATGCAGTGAAGCTGGAAGGAACACCTTCGAGTTGGGGGCTTTGTTTGCTCTCAGAAAGCAGATTGTCCGCAGCTGGAAGGTGCTCCTTATTAAAGCCTTGTTGGGAGGAGGGGACTTCTGAGGGACATTTTTCATCTTGACATGAGATTTTCGTCGGTAGACTTTGGAAGTTTTGCTGTTCCTCAGTTTCCCCATGTGCTTTTGTAATGCAGAATGAATCCATCTGAGGCAAACAGAAAGGGTATGGGTGTCACCCCCCCCCCCCCCGGCTGGGGGTGATGCTGAGGGCTGGCATCACTCTCCTGAGGACAGAACCCTGTTTTGCACTCTGGCTGTGTCAAAGGATGGACTCAAGGAGATGGGAGTGGTGCCTTTTACTGCCACTGGACCCAGCCTTCAGCACCTCTCCTTTTCTTCACCTGTGCCCAAGTGGCCCTTTTGTGACTCTCAGGCTACTGTCTTCTTCTTCTTCCTTCACTCTTTGCCATGGCTCTAGTCGGTCTCCTGGAGGTCAACCTGGAAGTGAAAGGCCAAGCATCGCTTTTTAAAAATTATTGCCACTGAGGCAATTTTGACCCTCTGCAATCCCTTGAATGTCAGAGCAGGTCTGTGCTCCAGGAGCTTTACAAAGACTGATTTTTTTTAAGGTGGGTCACCAGGCCTTTTTTTCCAAAGCATCACTTGGTCAACTCTGCCCTACAACCTTTCTGCCCCTTACCTGTCCATATTACCCAGGGAACCCCTCCTAAGCATCTAGCCTTAACCTGCTAGAGCTCTACGGCCTGTGGATTTAAATGCATCTTGGATATTTGTATATTTTCTCTTTGGACTGCTTTTTTTGATTGTACATCATATGGTTTTTTCTCCCACTGGATAATGTAATACCTTCCTTTTTATTTGTCATGAAAACTGCCTCTTTTAAGTTCCAGAGGTCGCCCTTGGCATTTTACAATGTACAGCTTAAAGAGGTTCTGCAAATGGTGGAAACTTTCAATCTAATAATTTCTCTTCACTTAAAAGATCTTCTGTGTGAATACGTGTTGTTTTTTTTTTGTTAAATAACTTTTATCTCACCCCTATCTTCCATGTCCCTTGTTGAGGGTTGCTGTTGTTTACCGTAGAGCCAGAGCCAACTTAAAGCTGACACTCCAGTAGGTTTTCAGAGGCAGTTAATTGCACAGGAGATTGCCCATCCTTCTCCCGTGAAGGGGTTTGTGACCTTGAACCACGTGCCTTCAGGATTGCAGCACAGCTTCTTGCCACTAGGCCACCAAAGCTCCGACTTGTTGAGTGTGGAGGGTGATTATTACACCCAACGGGCAAGCCTACAGTTGAACCAACCTAACCAGCAGCTGAAGAAGCAGTTCTGTGGCAAGACAGAATTCATTTTCCCGTGGCTTGCAAACACCTCTCGTTTTGGGTCTCCCTGCATTTGATGGAATATCTATTTAGTTCTTAAATGCTATGCCAAGTATAATATTTAAAAGGGCTGGCAAAATTTTGCAGCTTGTAACCACATTGGAGATCATGTTCGGTATGGAAAGAAAAAGAAATGCCCACGAGGAGATGTTAAAATGCAGCCTGGAGCTCATGACATTTTTGAGAGGGTACGCTTTCCATCCTAAAATGGAATTTTCTGCAGTAGCCCTTAGACTGACCACGGGGAAAGGGACATTCCCTACTCAGCAGGAACTTCCTGCTATTTTGGCTGATGTCTACCAGCAGGTTCAAATAATCAGGACGGGAGAAAGTTGGAGGATATTTTACAGTTCCCAACTTGCTCCTGAAGGATTCACTTGTTGTGACCCTCTGACTCTCTTCCCCCTAGACCAGTCCTTCTCCACTGGTAGTGATTTTGTCCCCCAGGGGACATTTGGCAATATCTGGAGACAGTTTTAGTTGTCACACCTGGAGGTAGGGAAGAGTACTAGTGCCACTTAATGGGTAGAGACTGAGAATGCTGTACAACTCCCCACAAGGCACAGGACAACCTCCCACAACAAAGAATCATCTGGCCCAGATTCTTACTAACGCCAAGCATTCGAACATGAAAAGAGGGTGGCAAGGGGAGCAGCTTGGGGCAGTTTTTTAATGTTGTCCCTGAACAACAGCTATGTTTTGGAGAAGTTGCTGCCTGAGTGCTCCTTGGAGGCAAAAAATAACAAAGCTTGTCGCACATACTGAGGGCATGTTGCTAGGAGAAGCTACTCCTTGGAGAGGGACCTCATGCTTGGGAAGGTGGAGGGACAGCGAAAGAGACGCAGACCCTTAACCGCTTGGATCGACACAGCACTGTAGCAGTGGACTCAAGTATGTGGGAGATTGTGAGGATGGCACAGGATAGGACAGGGTTCAGATCTGTTGTTCATAGAGTTGCTATGGGTCGTACTCGACTCGTCAGCACGAACAACCCAGAACCACAACAACTGCTCTCTTCAGCCACTGCTTTCGCTTACCCCTCTTTGGAGAAGAGTGGGAGCAGAATCACCACGTTGTTGTTTGTAGCTGCCTTCCATACAGGTCAGTTCCTACTAAAAGTGACCTTGTTGTTGTTGTTGTTGTGTACCGTTGAGTTGGAAACGACCCATTAAGTTGAGACTCCAATGAGTTTGCAGCAGTTAATCAAATGGGAGGAGATTGTCCATCCTTCTGCAGAGCAGTTGGTGCATTCAAACTCTGTGTCTTCGGGATTGCAGTGCAGATTCTTACCACTAGGCCACCAGGTGACCTTAGGTATTGTTGTGTTTATGTGCCTTCAAGTCACTAGCAACCCTATGTACAACAGCCCTAAACCCTGCTCTATCCTGTGCCAATCTCATTGTCTCCGACATGTCTATCCCCATTACCCCAGTGACAGAATCAATCCATCTCATCGAGGGTCTTCTTCTCCTATGCCGTCCCTCTACCCTCCCAAGGGTAGACGTCCCTCTCCAAGGACTGGTGCCTCCTTGCAACATGTCCAAAGTATGTCAGATGAAGCTTCAGAATCCTTGCCTCCAAGGAGCAGCCTAGTTTCACCCTCTCCAGGACGAACTCGTTTGTTCTCCTAGCAGTCCATGATATATTCAATACTCTTCTCCAGCACCACAACTCAAAGACATCAGCTCTCCTTCTATCATCCCTAGTCATTGTCCAGTTCCCTGATGCATCGCAAGTAATGGCAAAGACCATGGCCTGTATCAAGTGCACCTTAGGGTATAACAATATGAAATGTTGACCAGCCTTGTGCTGTCTTCATGATTGTGAGTATGTTTGAGTTAAATTTTAAGGCTAGTATATCAATCCATCTCTTTGAGGCTTTTTCTCATTTCTTGTGGACTCTTTACTAAACATGAAATCTTTTTCTAGATTTCATGATTGATCTTCCCTGATGACTTGCCCAAAGTAAGCCAAGGTTGCACCATCTTCAATTTCAGGAGCATTCCGGCTGTATTTCTTCTGGGAGTGATTTATCTGTTCTTCTGGCCACCCATTTGGACGTCCAGTATTCTTTAGGAACACAACAGTTCAAGTGGATCTGTACTCCTTTTTGTATTGCCTGGCTTTTGTTTTACAAACCTTCTGTTTTTGTGTCTCATATGTACTGAGTATTGGAATTATTGAATTGAATGGTCACAGTAAGCCCTAATGGTTGTACACTTCTGGAGAAAGCAGGGACTGTGTTGTTTTTTTTCTTTCATTGCTGTGCACCTTCTGTCTGTTACAGTGTTGACAGGTGACAAGCACATAGTTGTGTGTCTTAAAGAATAACTATATCCATTTTATGCATGAGGAAAATAAGGCTTAAGCATCCACATAGCACTTGGTGAACACAGGTAATGAATGTCACAGAACTGAACACTGTTGAAATTACAAGATTTTGTAGTATATTTCCCATACTATATATTAGAAACCCACACAGCATAGGTAGCTGAGTCAAGATTCAAACTGTGTATCTCCACCACTAAATCTCTTAACCACCGAGTTGCATCCTCCACCTAAAGCACCAGGTAATTTTAGAGACGTTTTCTTGCTCATAAAAATACTACTAAGGGACTAAATGAACAAAAAGGAGTTTCAAAAAAGAAATAAAATAGTAACTTTCTGTACTTTGGCAGTAGTCTTTGGGGTGGTGAACAGGGTGTATGCCCAGGGCTCCTGAACAGAAGGATTGAGGGTTCTAGTCCACCCAATTGTAATGTGCCCTTCAAGTTGAAATTGGCTTATGGGCTAGTTGACCCTCCAGTAGGTTTTCAGAGGCTGTAAATTGCAAGGAGGCAGCCTATCTTTCTTTTATCTGCGTGAATTTGGGTTGATAGCACTTCTTACTAGTAGGTCACCAGAGCTTCCTAGTCCACCCAGAGACACCTCAAAAGCAGCATCTGACAACTACTTCTGAAGAGTCAGTCATTAAAACCCTTAGAGAACAGAGTTCTTCTTGGCATATATGGAATAGCCATGAATGGGATTCAATTCCATGGCAACTGTTTTGTTAATGTAAAAACTGATATGGAAGAAGGCTGTTGGGGAAGCGCTCTCTGGCTTCGGAGAAATTATCCTTTGTTGTTTTTTTTTCTTTTCCGCATATTAGCTATTTTATTGAGATATTAATCTCATCACACATGGTCCAAGAATACAGAAATAGTAAATGAGATATAATCAGATGCGTTCAAACATCATAGCCAATGATCCCCCGCTTGCTTATGATCTCGCCGATATAAAACTACATACACCAACATCCTTTGTTTTTGAACAATTATTTTTTTGTTGTTTCTCAGCATGCTATCTTTTTCCAAGGACTGGCCTCTCCTGAAAACATTCCCCCAAAAAAGTATTTCATGAGATTTCAAATAAGGAGTAAACCAGTTCCTGGGCACCCTAGGGAAGTGGGTCAGCTGAGGAATTCCTTGAGACTGGCCTGGACTTACAGCGCGCTCAACCTGTCATTTTCCAGGAGAAAGGCCTGGCAGGCAACTTTCCATTCCAGCAGGCGAGAACGCGAAAGGAAGCTTTTAGCTAGGTGGGACTACATCTCCCAGCGGCCACTGAGGCATCCTGCAACGCGCAGGCGTACTCGAGCAGCGTGCGGACTACGGTTCCCGGCGTGCAGTGGGCGAGGGCGGGAC
>NW_006399756.1:21004745-21015794 GCF_000299155.1 Elephantulus edwardii | reverse complement strand
GCGCCTCCTGTCGGCGCGGGGAGGGGGCGCGGAGAGGCCGCGATCGCCACCCGCGGTGCTCATGGAGCGGGTGCGGATGATCAACGTGCAGCGCCTGCTGGAGGCGGCGGAGTTTTTGGAGCGCCGGGAGCGAGGTAACGGCTGGATGCCGACGCCTTCGCGGTGTGTGCGGGTGGGCTTCTGCTCCGCGGGGCGGTGCGGCGCGGCGGGTGAGGGCAGCGGTGCGCGCTGGCAGGGGGGCGCACGTGGCAGGGGAGGGGTCCGTGTGTCGGGTGGCGCACGTGCAGGGAGAGGGGTGCGCATGTGACGAGAGGGGTGTGCGTGTCGAGGGGTGCACGGTGTGGAGGGGTGCGCGTGTCAGGAGTGATGCGCGTGTCGGGGAGGAGTGCATGAGTGGGTGGCGCACGTGAGAGGTGAGGGGTGTGCATGTGACCCGAGGGCTGCGCGTGTCAGGGATGATGCGCGTGTCAGGGAGGAGTGTGTGGGGGTATGCATGTGATGATCCAGGGGTGAGCGTGTTAGAGGTGATGCGCGTGTTAGAGAGGAGTGTGTGTGTGTGAAGTGGTGAACGTGAGAAGCGGGGAGTGTGCATGTGATGATCCAGGGGTGCGCGTGTCAGGGGTGATGCGCGTGTTGGGGAGGAGTGTGGGGGTTGGCAAACGTGAGAAGCGGGGAGTGTGCATGTGACCCGAGGGGTGTGCGTGTCGAGTGATGCGCGTGTCAGGGAGGAGTGCGTGAACGTGGGAGGAGAGGGGTGTGCATGTGATTCGAGGGGGTGCGCGTGTCAGGGAAGGAGTGTATATGGCTGGAGAGGGGTCCATGTAACTGTGTGTGTGTGTGTGTGTGTGTGTGTGTGTCTACGCGTGTACATGTGTACGTGTACGTGTCCTCATGCACCCGTGTGTGTTTGCAAGAGTGAGAAGAGAGGTGCACGTGTGAGATACAGGGTGCAGACGTGTACGTGTGGCTTGTGGGTGAGAATGGGGGTGCACTGGGAAGTGCATTTGTGTGAAGGGGGTTGTGTGAGGGGAGATGTGGTCGTGAGGAAGGCCACACATGTAAGGGAACATGTGTGAGTGAGATGAGGTGTGTAGGAAGACGCATGCAACTGTATAGTCAGTGAACAGGGGCCCCTGGATATTTGGGGGGCTCATCTGTGCCGAGAGTGACCCATGTGTGCATGGATGTGAGGAGGAGCACCCTTGTGAGTGTAAGCTGCGGGTGTGTATAGCTTGTGTGTGGAGCCTCGGCACTTTCAGGCGAGTGTGGGGCCTGTCATGGGGGGACTTGAGATGCTACCAGAGAGAAGCAGCCCTGGTGGCGCAGTGGTTTGAGCACAGGTTCCCAAGCAGGGCCACTTGGTGGGAGAAAGGTGAGACAGTGGGCTCTCCTGAACGGTGACATTTACAGCCACCGAACGCCCTGCAGGCAAGTCGCCTCTGCCCTGTAGGGTCAGGATGAGTCAGGAGCAGCTGAGGGGTGTGTGAAATTAAGAGAGAAGAGATCTTTGGAGAATTGATGACAAAGCTGAAGAAGAATGGTGTAAAAAGGAGGAAAAGTAGGGTGAGGTGGGCAGTTTGAGAGGATGTTAGGGATGAAGGTGTGAAGCCGAAGATTTGGGAAGACAGATGAAAGAGAAGGAAGCAGTGGGAACTGGGCACAGGGGCAAGGACACAGGTTGGATCTCAATAATGGAAGGAAATGCCTCGCTGGAGAGAAGGGAAGAGAGGACTTTGAGTTGTGGTTAAGGAGTATCTTAAGTAGCTAATGAGATGAGAGCACTTTGGGAATGTAAAGAGATTAGTAGGGTATGAAGAGCAGGGACATTGAGAATTATGGTGTCAGGAGGAAAAACAGCCCTTTAGAAATCTCTCTCATTGCTGTTGGGTTGAAAGTGACTCCTGGCTAACCCTCCAGTGGGTTTCTGAGGCTGTAAATCACATACACAGAGATTGCCCCACTTTCTCCCTCAGATCGGCTGGTGGATTTGAACTGCCAGAGAGGCATGGCCTTTGAGTTGTTCGTACAGCTCCCTATGGACAAGGGTGCCAGCGTTCCCACCTCGAGGTGATGGATTATGGAAAGATATGGCTTAGAGAAACACTCTCAAAATAGAGAGAGAGGAAAAGGGGTTTTTGAAGTGCAGTGAAATTGTTGAGGGTGGGATGGTCTCAGAAAGTAGAACATTTAAGTCAAGACAAATCCTTGAAGGAAAGGATTTCTGAGAAGGAGAAATTACCCAGTAAACCTTCTAGGGGATGAGTAATGCTATAGGATTGATGTCCAGGCAAGAACTGACATTTTATACACTCTTATAAAGAGTGATAATTTGAGCCTTTTTCTTTCTTGTACTGTCAACAACTTGTTACTGCAAGGCATTGAGATCATCTGTGGCTCCATTATTTTGCATCTATTCCTCTTACCAAATACTCTTTTTTTTTTCCTATCTTTTTAGAGTGTGAACATGGCTATGCTTCAACGTTCCCCTCCATGCCGAGTCCCCGGCTGCAGCACTCGAAGCCCCCACGGAGGCTGAGCCGGGCACCGAAACACAGCAGTGGGAGCAGCAACACCAGCACTGCCAACAGGTAGCAAGCAGGGAGGTGTATGAGTGGGCGCTGGAGGGAAGGAGTGTGCAGACACAGAGGGGCCAGTCCTGCTGAGTCAAATTCTGTTTCAGTACCAAGGTTGGAGCCAGCAGTCAGGGAACCACGTGGGTCTTGGGGATTCGGTCCTCCGGATCATAACCTTACTTTGTATGGAAAAGGTGTGGCATCTGGGAAGACAGAGCTGTTTTTTTGCTGTGATTATTAAGATGAAGTTATCTGTGACTGAGAGGGTAGTAGATTGAGAAGTTGAGTAGCATGGGCCTGTGTGTACAACATGCTAAAAGTAATCTTGGGCCAGCTTTGATTGTCTTGTCCAGGTTTAGAAGAGTCTAAGGATTATTTTCGACTCATAGTCATAGGATAGAGTAGAACTGGCCCTAGTATTTCAAAAGCTGTAATCTTTATGGAAGGGAGCGTTGGTGGCCTGCTGGTAAGATGCTGTGCTGCAATCCCGGAGGCATGTGGTTCTGATCTCCCAGCTGCTCTGCAGGAGAAGGATGACCAGTCTTCTCCTTTGCAGTTTACTGCTTCTGGCAGCCCGCTGAATGGTCAGCTGCAAGGGGGTGGCATGGGGTAGGTCCCAAGTCCGTGGCACACAGTAACAATCTTTATGGAACCTGATTACTAACATCTTTCACTCCTAGAACACCTCATTGGTTTTCATCTCTGACCTTTCAGTTAGCATTCAAACCACTGTATCAGCAGGGGTGCGTTGAGATGTGTTAGAGATGCCAAAAGGACTGAAGATGGAAGAAATGAATCAAAGTTAAGCCGCGATACCTTTAAAATTGGAAAGAACCAGTAAGAGATGAAGAGTGGGATTGTAAGCGAGTTGGAAAAAGATACTCCCCTTTCCCGATCGCCCCCAGAGCAAGAACATTCAGCTGTTCTGTCAACCTTCCCTCCCTTTCTCCCTTTGTATTATTTTTTATGTGTACCGTCAAATCAGATCTGACTGGTACAGGAGGAGATTGCCCCCTCCTTCTTCAGCAGAGCATCTGGTGGATTTGAACCACGTACCTCTAGGATTGCAGTGCAGTGTCTTGCCACTAGGCCACCAGAGCTCCCTTCCTTTCTCCCTTTGAAAATGACTTTTCTGTGTGGTATATTTCTTTAGACAACAAAGCTCTTTGCAATATATGTCTAACTTATATGATATACATGTATGTACAACATATATGTAACACATATCTGTTTCTGTTATTATACGGAGGCACTGAGTACATTAATAGTAAAAATTAAGGAATAACTTTTGAAAAATGCATTTTATATTTATTATCCACTACTGACCTGTCAGGTTTTTTGCTGGGATGTTGCTTGCATGATACTGTGATGCTGGAAAGGGTGCCACCATATTTCAGATACCAGCAAGGGTCACATGTGCTGGACAGAGTTCTGTAGAGCTTCCAGGAGAAATAGAATCTAAGAAGAAAGGTTTGATACAGTTCTGAAAATTAGCCAAAAGGTGGCAGTTGTGAGAATGCTTCAGGACTATATATCATCTATTTTGTTCTGTTTTGCTAAGGTGGTTGTGAGTTGGGGTCATCTTGGTGTCAGGTATCAACGTGTTATGGGTAATTTTCGTAATTATAATACCATTTTTATATTTCCTGCCTGACTCTTTCTTTTAATATTGAATTAAAATTTGGAAATCAGGCAATTTAGGAAATGGCTGATATTTTAAACTTTAAAAGTTTTTTAAAAGTTACTGTCTTAACAGGAATGAGTTAACTAAAGAAGTGTTTCAGTAATGATTTATCTTCTTAAATGTTGTTAGTGGTTTATCATCTTAAATTCTAAAAAAGTTCTCAAAGCAGTCATTTTAATCTCAAAAGTTCTCTGTCTTTTCCAGTATTCTTGTACCTACAAAGTTGTGACCTTGCAAGTAATATGTAACTTCCTTTCTTGTGCTGACCTTCTTCTTTTCTAGGCATGATATTCCTGTCCAGAGCCTGGCCGCCCCGAGAGTGGGCACAAAGTGAATGAAACTCGGTCTCACCAGCTTTGCTTCCAGGGAGCACCTGGGCCTTCCCTTTCTTCAAGACTGATTTGTTTGTTCTTTTGGCAGTCAGTAATTAATTCTGTGCTCCTCACCAACATCACAATTCAATGGTCTTTCTTTGGTTCTTTGGTCTTCCTTGTTCTTTGTCCAGCTTTTACATACATGTGAAGCAATTGGAAATATGATTACTTAGGTCAGGAGCACCTTTGTCTTTAAAGTGACATCGTTGCTTTTAATTACTTTGACAGAGCTTGTAGATTTGTGCAGTGCAGTACGTTGTTTGTACTTGGAAGCACTTGGCCGAGGCTAGTAGGTTTGTCTAGGGCCGTACATTGCTTGCCTGCTGTTTCGAGGGAGGAGTGCTGATGGGAGATCTTAGTGAAATGAAAGAATTGATAACTTCACTCTTTTCTCCATTTATCAGGATCATGTTTATTGGCTCATTTTAAAAGATTTTTGTTGACTGGGGCAGTGGGATTAGGTGTATTGGAGTCAGTAAGACTGGCTCAGGACAAGGGCAGGTTACTATGAATTTCAGGTTACTCGATGGATATAACAACAATACAACCTGTTGAAGTATAATTCACACCAAAGGCATTATTAGTCTTTGCTGTTCTTCAACTTCATGTCCTCTTCATTTTCAATAGGAATGCTTATCATGTGCATATGGCAGCTTGTTGATGAATGCTCCTCAAATCCTGATGCCGCATTTTCATTTGGTCCAATTTCTCAAATTATTTACTCAGCAGATAGATTGTATCACTAGCGAAAAAGGATACAGCCCTACTAGACACATCTTTCTTCATATTAAAGCATGCAGCATTTCCTGTTATTTTTGAAGAACTACTTCTATGATCATGTTCAGGTTCTTTATGAGCACAGTTTGGTATTGTCCATTCTTTGCAGTGGTGAGAATATTTATTTCTTTGATGTGGAAGTGGAATCCATATTGAAGGTTGTAGTCTTTGCTTTTCTGTAACAGGTGTTTCAGGTTCTCTTGACTTTCTGCTTGCAGATGTATCATTTGTGTAACAAAGCTTGTTGAAGAGTTTTCCGCTAAACCTAATGCCACATTTGTAGAGTCCAACTTCTCAAATGATTTGCTAACATACAGATGGAATAAGTGTGGGGAAAGGACACAGTCCTGATGCACGCCTTTCCTGCTTTTAAACCATGCATTGCTCCCTCGTTCTGTTCGGATGGCTTCCGGTCTCTGTTTAGGTTTCTTATGAGCACAATTAAGTGTTCTAGGATTCTAGGATTCCTGTTCTTCTTCATGTCAGTTATAACATGAAGTTATAACAGTCAACTGCCTTTGCGTACATCGTCAATAAAATACTAGTAACCATCTTTCTGGTATTCTCTGCTTTCAGTCGAAATCCATCTGTCCTCAGTAGTGATGGTCATCATTCTATGGCATCTTCTGACTCCCAATTTGAATTTCCAGCAGTTGTCTTCTGATATACTATTTCAGCCATTTTTGCATATTCTTCAGTATTTTATTTTGACAGTCATGCTAAGGATGTTGTTTGATGATCTTTACATTCTGTTGGGAATAGGTACAAAGACAGATCTTTTCCAGTTGTTTGGCAGGTAACTATCTTCCACATTTTGAGGCACAAAATCAAGTGATCCAGTCCAGGGCTGCTTCTGTTTGTGGAAACATCTCAGTTGAATTGGTATTCCATCAATTCCTGGTGACTTATTTTTTTTTTGCCATTGGGAACCCAAGAAGGCAGTGGGAGGAATACTGTCACCTTGAGGGGATTGTAACCAAATGAAGAAAAAAAAGTGTGTGAATTGCTGAGTAGAAAACAACTTTGCTGGGTCAAACTACTATGCATTCAAACTAAAAAAAAAATACTAAGAAATAAAGGTGATGTATGTGAATAGTTTAAAAAACCCTCTGTCCCATGCCTCCCCATCTAGTTTCTGATTCCTAGATTCTAGCGCTTCCTTCTGCTGTTTGCCTTTCTGTTTTTAATTAACAAGTTTATTCTGCTTGTTATCTATTAACTCTTGAAAATAAGGATTTAATGCTTGTACACTTGACTTTTGAAAAGTCAAAACTCTTTGCCGTTGAAGCGGAACTGACTCATAGTTGACCCTCCAGCAGGTTTTCAGAGGCTGTAAATTACGCAGGAGATTGCCTTTCTCCTGAGGGGCAGCTGGTGGATGCGAACCACTGGAAAGGTTTAGGCACTTGGTTAGTGCAATTCCCTACTAGTTCCACTAGAACCTTCTGCTTGACTCTTGTTGTTGTTGTGTACCATCAAGTTGGAACTGACTGACACTTGATCTTCAAGCAGGTTTTCAGAGGCAGTAGATCACATGAGAGTGGACTGCACATCTTTCTCCCTCAGAGCAGTCAGTGGATTCAAACCCCATACTTCCACGTTGGCAGCTCAGTTCCTTACTGCTGTGCCACAAGTGCTCCCGTCTTGATACTTAGCATCAGCTATTGTCAAGCTTTTGAATATTAGCTATTCTAATGAGTGTGTCATGGTAACAAAAGATTTTAATTTGCATTGCCTTATGAACTGTGATCTTGGGGGCATCTTTTACTGTGCTTTTCATGTAACTTCTTTACTGAAGTGTCTTCAGATATTTTGCCCATTTTTTATTCAACTGTTTGTTACTGATTTTAAGAGTTCTTTGTAAATTCTGGATAAAAGTTATTTATATAAATGTTTAGATAATATTTTTAAGCTTCTGTTAGTCTTTCTAGGAGTCAGAAAAACTTAATGCTTTTATTTCTTTTATAGCATTAAGTTTCACATTTTGACTTAAGATTCATTTAATGTTTTAGAAGGTATGAGTTAAAAATTGGAGTTACTTTTTTTAACATAGGATCTCTAGCTGTTCCAGTACTAGTTGGTGCAAAGGCTATCCTTTGGTATGTTGAAAGATGCCTTGGCATACTCTGTATTTTGCTCCACTGAGCTTAATGTTTATCTCTTCATACTTTAATACTAGCGTCTTAAGTACTATAGCAATCTAGTAAGTCTTGAAATCAGGTAATGTACATCTTCCTTCTTGATTATTCTTTACCTCAAGTTTCTTTGGCTGACCTACGTCTGTTGCATATTATGCTCATTTTAGTATCAGTTCATTTTAGAATTTTCTACAACAAAGCCTTCTGGTATTTTGATTAGGATTGCATCGAATCTGTAGATCAAGTTGGGGAGACTTGATAATTCCTAATAATATTAAATCTTCTGACCTAAAGCATGATATTGCTCTCCATTTATTATGTTTTAACATTTTCCAGCATTATTTTGTTGTTTTTTTATTACACATGTGTTATTAGATTTATCCTTAATTGTTTCATTTTTTTCAGTTTTAATAAACAGATGTTTATTTTATCACAATTTAAATGGCTGTTGAGTGTTTTGTATTTTTATTTATGCTATTGAAAATAATTGAATTTTTGTATATAAGCTTCACAAAACTCATTTTTAGTGTTTGAAGGCCTGCTGTTTCAGAAGTGGATGGCCAGTCCTAGTTCTTAATCTTAGTATGGAACTTCCACGGAGATCTGCCCACTCTAAGTGACCTTGCTGGTATTAGCAATCCCAGAGGCATAGCTTCCAACTTCAATGCAACACTCAGGCCACCACAGCACAGAAAACTGAAGAGCAGTTGTCCAAACAGAGCAAAGAAACAAGGCATGGTTTCAGATCAGGAAAGGTGTGCGTCAGGGTTGTATTCTGTCCATACTTGTTCAGTTTGAATGCTGAGAAAATCATTCAAGAAATTAGACTTTGTGAAGAAGAATGTGTGGTATCTGGGCTGGAGGAAGTTTTGTCAACAGGTTGCATTGCACAGATAATACAACCTTGCTTGCAGAAAGTGAGAAAAACTTGAAACATTTAACTGCCGAAGCTCAAAGACTACAGCTTTCAATATGAGTTACGTCTCAACATCAAGAAGACAGAAATCCTTACTACTGGACCAGCAGGCAACATCAAAAAGATAGAAGCTATCAACTTTTTCATTTTACTTGAATCCACAATCAACATTAGCAACAGTTAAGAAATCAAAAGACACATTGCAATGGGGGAAGTTTGCTGTCAAAGACCTCTCCAAAATGCAGAAGATCAAGGATGTCTGTTTAGAGACTGACGGGGGCCAGGTCCAAGCCATGGTCTTTTCATTTGTTTCCTTTACATCTGAAAGTTGAGCAGTGAATAAAGATGATAGAAGAATTCTTTTTTAAAAAAATTAATGAAAGTTTACAGAGATTTAGGGTTTCTAGTCATTAATTGTTGCACTTTTCTACCTGCTCCCTCCCTCCCCCCCCAATTAACTTTTCTCCTTGATAAGTAAAAGAAAAACTCTTTCATTGCTATACAATCCCTACCCCCAAGTCGACTGCACTGGCAGCTTTCATTCTGGACTCCTGTCATGACAATAATACTCAATCATATGTCCCTTTTAAATAGTTCTCTCCCTCAGCTGCTGCAGTACAGTATATATCATTCCTCCCCTTCTTCTCTGTCTTCCCTCAACCCCAGAGTCAGTCCTGTTTTATAGTAGTGGTCTTATGCAATATTTGTCCTTTTGTGACTGAGATATTTCACTCAGGATAGAAGAATTCTTGATGCCTTTGTAATGTGGTGTTGGTGAAGAATGCTGAATGTCTTATGGGTTACCAAAAGAACAAACAAATCTGTCTTGAAGGAAGTACAGCCAGACTACCCCTTGGAGGGAAGGATAGGGAAACTTCACCTCAAGTACTTTGGGCAAATTTCTAGAGGAGCCAGTTCTTAGAGACTTCAGGTTGATAAATGTAAAGTCAGTAAAGAGAAGACCCTCATTGAGATGGATTGACACAGTGTCTTCCGCAGTTGGCTTGAGTAGGACAGTGATGAGGATGGTATAGAATAGGGCACGGCTCAGATCTGTCCTTCATAGGGTCACTGTGAATCGTAGTCAACTTGATGGCACCCCACAATAAACAACTCACTTACTTGTTTCAGTAGTTTGTATTTCTCTCTTTCTCATTGTCTTCAGGTTGGAACCAGCTCATAGCTGACCGTCTATTGAATCTTAGGGGTTGTAAATTGCATGGGAGAGGATTGCCCATCTTTCTTCTGAGGAGCCAGTGGTGGGTTTAAACCGCCAGAGAGGCATGGCCTTTGGATTAGGAGTTGAACTCCTATGTACTCTGCTGCCACAGAGGTCCCAATATATTGTTGAGAACTTTCTAAATAAACAGCAAGGTCTGTGAATAGAGAGGGTTTTACTTTATCCTTTCCTTTCCATTCCATTCTATTCCATCTGTGCTACTTCTTGCCTTTTTGAAAAGGCTGTGACCTTTAATATAATTCTGAGTAGAAGAAGTAAGAATAAATTTCTTTTTGTTTTTCCTAATTTTAGAAGAATATTCATTCTGTCACAGTTCAGTATGGGAACTGGGTTTTCTTCAGGTACCTTTTTATTAGATTGAAGACATTTTCTTCCTAATTTGCTAAGTTTTTAATTTCTTAAATCATGAATGGATGCTGAATTTTGTCAAGTGCTTTTTCTATATCTGTAGAGATGATCCTTTGCTTTTCTTGTTTTGTTAATATGGATTACATTGGTTGAGTTTTAAATCTTAAACTTGTGTACATTTGTGGATAAATTATGCTCAGTAATTGTATATTCTCTTAATGTTTTACTAACAATTTTGTTATCTGTTCATGAGAGGTATCAGGGTTTTCTTTTCTTTTCTTTCTTTGTTGGGTTTTAGAATCTAGGTGATACTGGCCTCAAAGTAAGTAGTGAAGTACTTCTACCCCTTATATTTTTGGAGATACTTTATGTAGAACTGATAGAATTTATTCCTTAGATAGTTGGTAAAAGTCTCTATTAAAGACTTTTGGATCTAGAATTTGCTTTATGGGAAGGCTTTTGATTCTAAATTCAGTTTCTTTACTAGATATAGAGATATTTGGAATTTTGTGTTGTTGTTTTTTCCTTGAGTCAGTTCTAATAAATTTGTATGTTTTAGGATCAGTGTCTATCTTAAGTTGATGATTTTTTAAATAAAATTGTTTCTTTTAATATTTTCTTAACAGATACAAGATCTATGGTGATGTACATCTTTCATTCCTGATAAGGCTACTTTAAAAACTTATCTTGCCCTCTTTTGTTCTTTATCAGTCTTAGAAATTTATCAATTTATTGATCTTTTTTTTTTTAAAAAAAGTCAGTTTTCCATTTTAATGATTTTTTCCCCCTACTTTTCATTTTCTGCTCTTTATTCTTAGCTTTATTAGTTCTTTTATGTCAATTTCTTATCCTTGGTACTGTTGGCATTTTGGGCTAGATAATTCTTTTTATGTGTATCATAGAATATTGTAACAACATTCTGGCCTCTTTCCACAACATGCCGGTAGCATATTGCTGTTGTTGTTGTTATGTGCCATCGAGTCGTTTGCAACTCATAGC
>NW_006399756.1:21001627-21004529 GCF_000299155.1 Elephantulus edwardii | reverse complement strand
GATGAATCTGTTTGTTTTCTTGGCAGTCCATGGTACATTCAGTACTCTTCTCCAGCACCACAGCTCAAAGGCGTCAATTCTCCTTCTGTCCTCCCTAGTCATTGTCCAGCTCTCTGATGCATAACAAGTGATTGCAAAGACCATGGCCTGTATCTAGTCATGATAAAAAGAAACATCCCCAAAGGGTGTGAGGTATCTTCTGGAGGGAGAAGCTACCCATGGTTGAGAGCTATTGATGCTGCTTTTGGTTAAGTATGTTCCTTTTATTAACTTCTTAAAGTAAAATATCAGATCACTGAGTGGAACTTCTCCATTGTAACCTAAGAATTTAAAAGTTAAGCACTTTTTCTCTAAAACATTTTTTAGCTGCAGCCACAAAGATAGTTTCAAATTTTTGGTGTTTAACCTATAATTTAACTGTTTTTGTCTACTATATCTTTGAGATTAATTTACTCTTTTCTCTCTTTTTTTTAAAAAGCCAGACTTTCTAAGCTCATGTCATTGATTTTGAACCTTTTCTTTTTTCCACTCCCTACTATAAGTAATTTAAATGAAATGTTTCTAAGTATTGCTTTAACTGAATCAAATAGCTTTTGATGTGAAAGTTGGACAGCAAAGAAAGCCAAGGAAGAATTGATACCTTTGAATTTTACTGTTGATGAAGAGTACTTATTTTTACCATGGTCTGCCAAAAGAACAAACATATCTACCTTGTAGGAAGTGAAACCAGGATGCACCTTAGAGGCTAGTAAGGGACAGTGAATTGTCATCTCACATACTTTGGGTACATTGTCAGGTCCCGGGTAGAGCAAGGTTTGCATCCATTGTTCACAGAATTACTTTGGTTCATAGTCAATTCAGTACCTCTTACCGACGTCACTGTTATCATTCTGTTAAAAAAATATATTCTTTGATTTGTGCCACCTTTATTTAAAATATCAGTGTTTGTGTCGTTATTGATTTTTGAATTTCATTTCATTAAGGTTAGAGAACTTGCTCTATTATTTCAGTTCTCTTAGATGTGTTGATAATTGTGATTTACAGGGTACATAATTAGAGATGATTTCGTAGTACACAGGAGATGTTGTTCTGTTTGAAACAGGAATTGATTTTTATAGAATTTAGTTCATGTGAATGTTTTTCTTATTTTCATGGGAAAATGTATCATTTCATAGTATTGTCGTCAATTTGGAATTTTCTTAAAACTAACCCGCCACTGGGTTTGCAAGGCTGGACTCACCTGAGAAGGCATTGCCCATCTCTCTGTCTTGGAGCCATTGGTGGATTTGAATGAACACAGAAGCCCAGCCTTTGGGTTAACAGCACAACTCCCAGTGGACGAGGCCACCAAAGCTCTCCACAAAGAGCATAGTGAAATGAATTTTCACAAAGGTGAAGAATATAAATCTTGAATGACTCAGAAGCATCAAAAGATGGAAAGAAAACAGTCACTATACCAAAAAGAATTCATCAACATAGAACCATTCCAGGAAGTAGCATATGATCAGGAACCAATGGCAATGAAAGAAAAAGTTCAAACCGCCCTGAAGGCATTGGCAAAAAAAAAAATAAATAAGGCCCTAGGAACAGATAGAAAATTATTTGACATGTTTCAGTAAACAGACACAGCGTTGGACCTACTCCGCCTACTCTGTGCCAAGAAATTTGGAAGACAGCTACTTGGTCAGCTGTCTGGAAAAGATCCATATTTGTTTCCATTTTTTTAAAAAAAAAGTATCTAACAGAATGTGGAAATTATCAAACAGTATCATTAATATCACATGCAAGTAAAACCTTAACCTAAATATTATTCAAGAACAGCTGGGACAGTAATTATAGAGAACTGCTTGAAATTCAGATCATTACTGGTGTCAGATGGTTCATGACTGAAAGCACAGACGACCAGAAAGATGTTTACCTGTGTTTTGTTGATGATGCAGGGCCATTTGACAGTGTACCTCGTAACAAATATTGGCTAACATTGAGAAGAATGGGAATCCTAGAAACACTTAATTGTGCTCATGTCAGATTTTACTTAGACCAAGAAGCTGTTGTCTGGACAGAACAACAACAAAAAATCAGGAAAGGCATGTATGGGAATTGTAACGTTTATCCGCGCCTATTCATTTTGTTTGCTGAGAAAATAGTTTGAGAAGCTGGACCACTTGAAAAAGAATGTGACAGCAGGGTGGAGGCAAACAACATTTGTGTTATGCAGACGACACAGCTTTGCTTGCTTTAAGGGAAGAAGACTTGAAACACTGGCTGCAGAAGATCAAATACTACAGCCTCCAGTATAGGCTACATTTCAGATGTGAGGGAGATCTTGCTGCGACATCTGTCACCACATTGACCGCCGGAGCTGCATGCTCAGTTGAAGAGGACATCTGTCCCTGATAGAAGGAAGACCATCCTTTTGTCAAGGGCATACGAGTAGCTGCGCTCCTGTTAGCACCTCCAAACAAGCTCTTTAAGGGTACATGTCAACATCAAGAAAAGAACTACAACATCAAGAAAATACTACCACTGGACCAATAGGCAACATCATCATAGATAGAGAAAAGACTGATATTGTCAAGGATTTAATTTTACTTTGATCCAGAATCAAAACTCGTTTAAAAAGATAAAAGAATATATTGGGGGAAATCTGTCAAGGAACTCTCCAAAATGTGGAAGAGCAAGGATATCAATCTAAAGACTAAGGTGCTCCTTATGGAAGCTATGGGAGTTTTAGTTACTATCTATACATGTGAAAGTTGGACAGTGACTAAGAATGACTGAAGAGGAATTGATGCCTTTGAATTGTGGTGGTGGAGAAGAGTGTGGAATATCCCACGGACTGCCAAAAGAGCAAGGGGATGGTGCAGTCATTGTGGAAGGCGGTATGGCGCTTTCCTAAAAA
>NW_006399756.1:20939341-20994846 GCF_000299155.1 Elephantulus edwardii | reverse complement strand
AACAACAACAACAACAACCAAAAGATACAACACTGGAAGTGTTCACAAACTTAAGCAATTCAGGAGACAGCTGCTTAAAGAAATCCGTATATGTGCCCATTCCAAAGAAAGGTGAGCCAATAAAATATGGAGATTTTAGGACAATATAGTTAATATCAACAACAGTAACATTTTTCTGGTAACTTAAAAATGTTTATTAGCCATACATCTACAGGAACCTGCCAGAAATTCAAGCTAGATTCAGAAAAAGATGTGCAACTAGCGATATCTCTGCTAATGTCAGGCATATTTTGAAGGAAAGCAAAGAATGCCAGAAAGTTCTTGACTTTGCTTATTGATTGTAAAAAGGCATTTGATTTTGTGGATGGTAAGTAATTATGAATGATATGATGAAGCCTGAGGATTCCAGAACACTTCATTGTACTCATGCAGAACTTGTACATGAACCAGGAGGCAGTCATTCAAACAAACTAAGAAACACTGTGGTTTAACATTTTCAGAAGGTATGTGTCTTACGTTGTGTCCTCTCACCATACTTCTCCAGTCTGAACAGTGAGCACTAATCTCTGGAACTGGACTACAAGAAGAGGAATGAGGTCAGAATTGGAGGAAGACTCTGATAGGATTTTCATTGTTTTTGAAATGTTGCTTGCTAAAAAAATGGAGAAGACTAACAGAAAAATATGAAGTTGTTAAGGATTTAGTTTTGTTTGGGTTCATAAAATATGACAACAATCAGTGCCCATGGAAGTGACAGTGAGGAAATCAGATGATACAATGCACTGGCCAGATCTGCTGCAAAACATCTATTTGTTATTTTTTTTTTGTGGGTTTTTGTTTTGTTTTGTTGAGAAAAAATTCTGTTTCGAATTAGCCGGCTGGACTCAGTTTAGATGATCTCAATCTTGTTGGCAGCATCTAAAGCATCGTAATCTGGAACAAGTTGAACATAGGCCTTCTTTACATCAGACCTGAGCAAAGTGTTGATTTTGGCTACATCAGTGTCATAGACATGTTTTTACAGTTTGATTTGGTGCTTATTGGCCGTGACATCCACAGTGAATACAAGTATGTTGTTACCTTCTATCTTCTTCATGGCTGACTCAGGGGTATCTTGGTGATGGCATAGTGGTCAAGCTTGTCTCTCCTGGAGGTGCTCTTTCAGGGGCATTTGGCTGCCTTTAGAGTCTTAGTGTCTAAGCCTAGCTGAGGGTGGGTGATGTGCGGATCTTCCTTTATATGTGGCGGTAGATGCCCTTCAGGATGTCTTCTTGACCTTCAACACCTTTGCTTTGGCTTCAGTTTTTGGAGGAGCAGGGGCTTCCTTCTTTGCTTTCAGTGCCATCTTTGTAGCCAAGACATCTGTTTAAAAAGCAAAGATGCCACTGTAAAGACTAAGGTGCATATGGCCTAAGCTGCGGTATTTTCAGTTGCTTCATATACACGTAAAAGCTGGGCAATGAGTAAGGAAAACAAAAAAGAAAATGAATGCCTTGAGTTCATGTTGTCTTAAATATCCCATACATTGCCAGAAGAACAAGCAATTATCTTGTAACAAATACAGCCAGAATGTTCTGTGAAAGAGGGTCTCACAAGACATCTCATGCATTTTGGACATGTTGCCCAAGGATCCCATCCCTGGAGAGATGATCTTGGTAAAGCAGAGGATCTGTGAACCAGAGGAAGACCTTGATGAGCTGCGTCAGTCCATCGGCTCCAATGATGAGCTCGAACAGCCAGGTTAGGGTGGCTCAGGAGAAGGCGTTGTTTTATGTGTGTGATGGTGTTTTGTGTGTGTGGTTGCTACAAGTCAACCACCTGAATGGCTTTTACTAACAATAGCAACTTGGATGCTTCAAGTAAAAAAAGATCTTGAATATGTTTATACATCTTTTCTAGATGCTTGGGTGGTGGTTGTTTTTTTTTAATTGTTTTTGTTTTTTTATTGTGAACTTAGTTATTGTAGTGTATAATTGTTGTTGAAACAATACCATGTTCTTTGTTGTTGTTGTTATGTGCCGTCGAGTCGCTTGCAACTCATAGCGACCCTGTGTACAACAGCCCTAAACTTTGCTCTGTCCTGTGCCAATCGCACTGTCTCCGACACACCCCTCTTTATGAGGCATTTTCCCTAAATGTCTATAGTATTAAAGTTTTCAGTTTAATTATCCCCCCCCCCCAGTGAGATTTACCTTTTGATGGAAAGCTGTTTACATTGACAGTAACAATTGCATCTTGTCAGGAACCACCAGCTCTGAGTAGCACTTGAAGCTGGTGTTTTTGTTGTTGTTGTTAGGTGCTGTTTAGTCAAGTACAACTCACAGCAACCCTCTGAACCACAGATCTGCCAAGGTGACGACCACGCAGAGCTTCCCTGTGAACAGATTGACACTTGGTGCTAACCTGTTACATCCTCCTGATCTTTGCCCTGCACGGGCCCATTATTGGAGTCACTGTATTAGTCCACCTCGTTGAGAGTCTTCCTCTCTTCTTTTAACTTTCCAATTTCCCTGGCATGTGGTCTTCTTCTAAGGACTTGTGCCCCCTGACAGTATGTCTAAGTGTCTGTCAGGTGAAGTTTCACTGTCCTTGCTTCTAACAGGCACACTGGTTGCACGTCCTCCAGGACAGATTTGTTCTTTTGACAGCCCAGACTATATATTTAGTATTCTCGCCAATGCCATCTTTTGGCAGCCCAGAGTATATTTAGTATTCTCGCCAACACCACCATTCAAAGGCATTGTTTTTCTTTCATGTCCAACTTTGACATCCATATGAAGCAGTGGGCAGTATCATAATATCATGGGATGCATTTTAGTGTTTATACTGAGCATTTTAAAGAATCCTTAATACGTTGTCGCACACTTTTAAATTGACGACTGTGCTTAGGAACACATTTTTCTCTTTGATGTAGTACCGTCATTTGCAGCAACGTGTTAATAGCTAATCTGCCCAATGCAACATGTCTTGGTTTCTTGACTGCTGCTACCATGAATATTGATTGTGGAGCCAAGTAAAATTAAATAATTGGCAACTTCAGTCTTTTCTCCATCTGTCCTGTCGTTGTCTGTTGGTCAACTGGTGAGGATTTTTTTTCTTTTTCTCGATATTGCTGTATAATCCACATTGAAGTCTTTTAGTCTTTGATCTTCTTGAGTAGTACTTCAAGTTCTTTTAACTTTCTGTAATCAAGGTTGAATCCTTGGCATAACACAGCTTGTCGGTGACTCTTTCTCCACTCCTGATGCTGCCTTTTCCTTTGTATAGTCTAGCCTCTTGAATGATTTGCCCAGCATACAGACTGAATAGATTTGGAAAGAGGATACACCTCTTACATACACCTGTCCTGATTTTAAACCAAGCAGTATCTCGCTGTCCTGTTAGAATGAGTGCTTCTTGGTTTGTACATGTTGTCAGAATGATTTTCCCACCTGCTTTTAATAGAATTTTTCTTGCTTTATTAATATTTTAGCAGTGGCAAAAAAAGAAAGAACTTTGGTGGCTCACTAGTTAAATCCTTGTCAGGTAGCTAAAAGACCAGCAATCTGAACACCCCAGAAGCTCTTTGAGACAGTAACGTGGCCGACTGCCACCTTAAAGATGACAGCCTCAGAAACTTGACGGGACACTTCTTTCTGTTCTGTTCTGTTCTGCATGACCACTTTGAGTTGAAATTGACTACACAGCTCATGAAAACATCAGCAAAACAATTTTATATTACTGATAACTGTATCTATTTATAATTATCGGGAGCTCTGATGATTTAGTGGTATGGAATCACACTGCCAACTCGAAAGCATGTGAATTGAGGGGAAAAGATGAGTATTCTTCTCCCTTGAGATTCACTGCCTCTGAAATCCACTGGAGGGGCAGTCACCTCTGAGCTGATTCTGACTTGGTATGGTACATAATAAAAACAACAACAGTGGCTTTTGAAAGTAAAAGAGCTCATTAGTGTTTGCTCTTAGAGCTACATTTTATTTGTATAATTAAAGTGAAGTAACTAAATAAATTATGCAGAACACAGCAGCCTTTCGGGGTATTTTTTTATAATTGACTGTTTCCGTGGCACATTATTGAAAGGGCCTGGTTGGACACATAGATGCAGAGAATCCAGAGAATTATTTCTGAATATGCTAATGTAGGGTATGTTCAATGGTTAATTTATTTCCTACACCCTTTGGATCATTGCTTTCTCACATATGTGCTACGTATGTGCAATTAGGCATCTTTTGTGTTACGCACCTCTGTCTTGTCCTCATCTCAGAACTGGCTGAATGATCAAGGGGGTTGTTGTTGTTTTTGCTTGGAAAGGTAGAGAGTCAGTGAAGGAGAGGAAGATCCTTTTTCCCCCCCTTATGTGTGTACCGTCAAATCAGATTGGCTGGTACAGGATGAGATTGTTCCTCCTTCTTCAGCAGAGCATCTGGTGGATTTGAACCGTGCACCTCTGAGCTTGCAGTGCAACTTCTTGCCACTAGGCCACCTGAGCTTGCCAGGAAGATTCTTTTTGAAATTGATCTTCACAATGCCTACAACAATGGACTTAAACACAGCAGAGAGGTTAAAGGATGGTGAGGAATAAGATGGAATTTAACAATAAAAAAATTGGAAAAACATGCCTGTCTAAGGGAGCTCTGGTGGCCTAGTGGCAAGAAGCTTCACTGCAATCCCAGAGGTGCACGGTTCAAATCCACCAGATGCTCTCCTGGAGAAAGAGGGGCAATCTCCTCTTGTACCAGTCAGATCTGATTTGACGGTACACACACGCAAAATAATAAAATAAATTTAAAAAAAAAACCAACAAAAAAACCCCAACAACCCTATGTCAGTCTAGTAAAGATTAGTGCATTTATGATCAGTTTTGCTTTCTTGTATTTGGAAATTTATAATTTTACTTTTAGTATAACTAAATAATTGCACACATTTGATGCACACATGATGTGATGGAAAGGTTCACATTCTTACATGTCATTTCCCCCTCCAAATAAATAATATATAAGACAAATAATAAAGAAATGTCTGTTGAGAGGTGGGAAGAACCTGCAGTTTTCATTTTGTTCACAGCGGTGGATCCGATTATGTCCTTTTGGTGTTTGCTTTGATAATAAAATGTAATATTGGAATGCAACAGTTGGTTACCTTTGGGTATATTAGTTTTTGCATTTATGTCTTTCAGTGGCATTACCAAACGGTTTAGCCTAAGTTTTTGGTAAACAGACTGCTCTTCTCTAAAGAGAATGTTACCATGTATAATTTACTTTGCTATTTCATGTGTGGATTTTCTCTTGCCCTTAGTTTTCTTCTAAGAAATATACTTAAACCAGAACTTCAAACTAGTTCTTCCACATTTCGGTCATGAGCTGCAAAGTGAGACCAGAAAAGATCTGCATTTGTGGAATGTGCATGTATGAGAATGATGGAAGGTGAAGACCTGACCAGATGATGATGTGGTGCTAAAAATGGGCTCTTCCTCCTAGAAGACAAGAGCAGTGTATGTGTTGAATAACAGCCAGATCTTCCTGACTGACAGAGTCACAAACAGCGGTGCCCAGCTCCCCAGTGGAGTCCATCGACCGCATCCTCCTTTTGAATGCTTGGTGCTCTCCACAGTCCTGGCCACCAGCCAGCCTCACACCTCAGGCTTCTGAAAAAGGCTCACTATGTCTCACTTCCCCCTTAGTTAACACTGTAGTAAACTCAAAATTTACCAATTTAAGTCTGTTCTAATTTTGCTCAGTTGGTCATAACCGAACTGGCTTGAAGCCTCCATTGAAACCAGACTCACTGAAATGGGAGATCTTGTTATTAATTATAAATTCTTCTCATATTGAAAAATATGTCTTTAACATCTTCTAACGTAATGGTTTATACTGAACTTTTTATTCAAACAAAAAAGAATGTAACAATCAAAACTATCTAAGTACTTGCATGGTCATAGAGGTTTGGTTGCAGTTCAGTGAATTTACTGAGCTTTGAGCTACGAGTCTTAAATTATGAATTCTGCATATTTTAAGATAGTTTCTTTATTGTTAATTTGGCCAAACTCTTAAAATATGCTAAGACTTTACTTTCTGTGAGAAAGAGGTACTGTCATCTGAGAAAATTTGCTGAAAATTAGCAGCTCTTTTTCCCCCCCCATGTCTCTTGGGCCTTATAAAATAGAAAAAGGTGAAAAGTAGACTGCAACTAGAAGAAACCTTTTGATTCTTCAATTTTAAGATATTTTCCTGTGTTTTCAGGGAAGGTTTGCATAACAGTCTTAAATTCTCACCAGTTTTGCACAGTTGTTCAGGAACATTTGTTCTTCACAGTGCTTCCACTCTCATTTCTGTGCATCTGGTTTCTATGCCCCTTCCAGTCTAAATGTGTGTTTTAAAGCAGTTACTTATCATTTGATCTGATGTAGGTTACTTTTAGAAAATATTTCAATAGTTACCAATGACCTTATTTTTTTTTTGAGATAATTTGTTATTTAACTGCAAGGTGTGGCCTCAGGGATTAGTTTGAGTTCAAAGTTTGAAGGATGTCATCACAGGGCTGTCTTGTGAAGTCCTTCAGTCACAAGCAATCCAGTTATAAATCAGGAGCTATTTTGTTTGTTTTTTTTGAGATTTAAAAAAATTTTCTTACAAAAATTTGAGCTGCTGGTTCTCATTTTTCTCCTATCAGGACCCCTGATTAGAGTGGGTGGGTAAGGTTGGTTGGTTGGTAGGTAGGTAGGTAATGAAGGCCAAGCAGGCTCCCATTCTACCGTAGTCTCTTCAATAGAAGCATTATGAAAACATTTTGAAATAGACACAAAGTGAGCACCTATCTCTGGACAAATGACACCAACAGACTTAACTTAACACAGGGGTTGTCAAAACCAATTTATAAACAAACTTACTGATCTTCTAAGTACAGTACAGTGAAGCGCTGTAGAATGGTGAATGCCTGTGTTTATGCAATATAGACTTAGTTTCATCTTTGACTCTTTTTCTTTATTTTTACTGTAGATGAGTAGCACTTAATAATTGTATCGCGCTTGCAAACTTTTAAGCAGCTGACCAAACTGGTGTGTGAAACAGATTTTTATGAACTGTAGTATGGCAGTTGAATGAGATGCCCTGAGAGGGTGGTCGTAATGCATCAAATCAAGAAATCCAATCCCATGAATTGTTTGATTGCGTCATGGTCGTTCAGTGTTACTTTTTCTATCACCATAAATAACAAATGTTTATTATCTAGAGAGGCAATCTTCCCTGGTAATCACTAATGACCATTAATGTCTTTACATTTGTGTATGTAATTTTATAAAAGAGAATGAACACATAGAGTTTACTGGGTTTTTCCGTTGAATTGTTTGTTAAACATAATGTCCTCCAGATTCATTAATGTTTCAGGAACTCATACACCACATATATGCATGTACCACAGTTACTTACTCATTTCTTTGTTGAGGAACATTTACATTGTTGCCCTAGACACCTAGCATTGTTTCCATCTTTTTTGCACTAAGACTAGTGCATCAGTGAACACAGATGTGGGTGTATCTGTTTGTTTCACTTCTCTTTGTGTCTGAGAGTCTGTTCCTAGGAATTTCTAGGTCATACAGAGGTTCTCCCTCTAGATTTTTTTCTTTTTTTCTTAAGCTTTATTGTTATTTCTTTAATAATTTTAATGAGCATTTATAGAGATTTTGGATTTCCATTCATTCATTGCTGCACTTCTCTCCCCGCCCAGCCCCCCCCCCCCCCATTTCGCTCCTCTCTTTCAAAAGTAAAAGAAACACTCCCTCCCTGGGACACAATCCCCCACACACACCCCTCCCGCCATTCCAAGTACATTCCACTATGCAACCTTAATTGTGGACTCTTGTGATAACCATAAGACCCTATCATACATCGCTTTTAAATTATTCACTCCCTCATCTGTTTCAGGGCAGTATACACAATCTATCCAGTTTTTCTCACCTACCAGACCATTTTCCACAAAAGCTGTAAAATTTTGTATTCCCACTAAAAGGTCAAAGATCCCAGATTGTCCACATTCCCTTCTGACACTTTTCTGTTTTTGTTTTTCTCTTGGCCATTGTAAAATGGTATCTCATTGTAGTTTTAATTTATATTTTTCTGATGGCTAATGATATTGAGCATGTTTTCATGTATCTTGCCACTTGAATAGCCTCTTTGGTGAAGTGTCTGTTCATGTCCTTGACCCAGTTTTTGATTGGCTTGTCTTTTGGCTAAGTTATAGAACTTTCCTGAATATTGTAGAGATAAAGCCTTTATCAGTTCTGTCTTTCCCAAAGATCGTTTTCTCCCCATCTGCAGATTGTCACTTTCCCTTTTGATAAAGCATATTAATTAATAAATGTACATATTTAACTTTTATGAAATACCAGTTATTTTCTCTTGCTCATGGTGTGCCATTGTTATGTTTGCTAATCTGTCACTGAAAAAAGTTAAGTCTCAAACATTTGCTCCTTATAGTTTTTTCCAAGAATTTTATGGTTTTAGATTTAACTTTGAGGTTCTTGATCCATTTTCAATTTGTTTTTGTGTGTATGGCATGAGGTATGTCTCTTATTACATTTTTCTGCACATGGAAATTTTGTTTTGTCCGCATCACTTGCTGAAGAGACTATCCCTTCCTCGAATAGATTTGGTGCCCTTGTCAGAAATTGGTTGAACATAGATGTTGGGTTACTTTCTGTATTTTCCATTCTATTCCATTGATCGATGCTGTCTATAACTAAACAAGTATCAGGCTATTTTGATTACTGTTGCTGTTGTTAGATGTTGTCAAGTCAGCTCGGACACACAGCGGCCCCAGTGTTCAGTAGAATGAAACCCGGCCTGACTCAGTGCCATTCTCAGAATCTCCACTGTGAAGCCCTTGATTACAATCACTGTGCTGATCCCTCTCCTGGAGGGCGAAATAGAGACAGTCCTCCCTCTGCGGTTTACAGCCTTGGAGTCCCATGGACTGTCAGCTATGAGTCACTTGTGACTTGATAGTATTGAGAGTTGAATTAGAAGAACCATTGTTAGCATTTAGCAGTATATTGTTCCAGCTTTAAAAACAGTACTTCTTTATTTTATTCATATTCTTTTCTTTATAGTAATGTGTTTTAAATGTTTATGTATTTTTTTTTCCTTTGTGTTTCACATAAGGGGTAAGAGAGGTGACATTTGCTCATATCCCTTGTGAGTAAGGCAAAGCTGCTTTCAGCTTTTATGCCAAAACTGGGTTTTCCCCATATTCAGGGGTGGGTAGGTGAAAGTGAAGGGAGATCTAGAAATGTACACACTTTGAAACTTCTGAATAAAAATGAGATTCTATTTTGGTTTAAATTTCTGGTGTAATGCCTGCAATTTAACAAAATGTAGTTTATGGAACACTGCATGGTTCAAAATTGGGAAGGGTGTGTGACAGGGATGCGTCCTGTCTCCATACCTTTTGACCGTGTATGCAGAACAGATTATCTGGGAGGCTGGGCTCTATGAGGAGAAATGTGGGGTCAAGATTGGTGGACGATCTAGCAACAATCTGCGATATGCAGATGACATAAGAAACTGAGGAGGACCTGAAGCGCTTGCTGCAGAAGGTCAAGGACTGCAGCCTTCAATATGGATTGAGGCTCAGTGTCAAGAAGACTAAGATTCTTACCACTGGACCAATTGGCAGCATCAGGATGGATGGTGAAGAGATTGAGATTGTTCACAGTTTTAGTTTGCTTGGCTCCACAGTCAACACTCTTGGTACCAGTAGCCAAGAAATTAAAAGGCGCATTGCCATGGGAAAGTCTGCTGTTAGGGACCTCTCCAAAGTACTGAAGAGCAATGGTGTCTCTCTGGAGACTAACGTGCGTCTGATACAGGCCTTGATCTTTACAATCACTTGTTATGCATCAGAGAGTTGGACAGTGACCAAGGAGGATAGAAGGAGGATTGATGCCTTTGAGCTGTGGTGCTGGAGAAGAGTATTGAGAATACCATGGACTGCTAGGAAAACAAACAGATTCATCCTGGAAAGGGTTAAACCGGGTGGCTCCTTGGAGGCAAGGATTCTAAGCCTCCGTCTAACATACTTTGGACATGTTATAAGGAGAGACCGGTCCTTGGAGAGGGACATCATGCTTGGGAGGGTGGAGGGGACAGTGCAGGAGGGGAAGACCCTCTATGAGGTGGATTGATTCAGTGACTGGGGTAATAGGGATGGGAGTGTCAGAGACAGTGCGATTGGCACAGGACAGAGCAGAGTTTAGGGCTGTTGTACATAGTGTTGCTATGAGTCGCAAGCGACTCGACGGCACATAACAACAACAACAGGTAATAGAAGTAGACAAGAGTGCCAGCTTGTTGTACATGGTAATAATGTTATTAAAGGAACCACACAACTATCAGAATATTTAGAGTTGCTAATTGAACACATTTTACCTGAAAGAAGAACCATGGTGTGAATGAAGACAGTTTCTTCTGATGAGTGAAATTATGGAATGTTGACGACTATTATGATCATTTATGAAATTTGACCGTTGTTATGATAAATGCACAGGGTATGATATAGCAGTCACTAGTTGTCTTGTGTATAATCGTAGTGAAAAATGGCTAATGCTCCATTTTTTTCCCTCTCTTCTCTTAGGTCCACACATAATGAGCTGGAAAAGAATCGGTGAGTCATTGACGAGCGGCAGCTTTCATTTATGTTACAAAGCAAACATAAGAGTTTCTTGGTGACTGTAATGGAATAGAATACGGTAGTTGCGTTTTATTTTGAAGCTTAATCACATTATTACAGTTTTTACATATATTTAGTTTTTAAAAAGTCTTTAAAAAGAAATTTCTGTTATTTAAACTGGAAGAAGTAAATATATTTGTAAGTTCATTTGAATTTTGAGTTTATGGTATTGCCTGCTTTATTGCTGTCTTCCCTAACAGGTTAGTTGTGATAGGTTTATGACTTAAATATGGTGTCACTGAGGGATTTCTCAAAGCTAGGTAAAGAGGAACTCTGTTACCATTGTCTGTAGTATGTATGTTGTGTTGCTGACTCTGGTGCTTCAGATCTACCAGTTACTCCTCCAGAGATTCTTTGGTCATTCACATCCACCAGATGCTCCTCGGGAGAAAGATGGGCAGTCCCTTCCTATGAGTATTTACATTGTTGGAAACCAATGGAGTGTCACTTTGAGTCAGAATTGACTTAATAACCAGGTAGGGTAGGTAGTGAACAGTACAATAAGAAGTACATTGTAGGACATTGACTTTCTCTTCCTTTGTAATTTGTTCATTTATTCATCCAACACATTTTTATCCCATGAACTATGTGTTAGTTCCAGGACAAGTGTCATAGGGGGACAGACAATTGAAATAACTGTATGTTGTTGTTGCTGTATGCCATTGAATTAGAACCGACCCATAGCTGACCCTCCAGTGGAAAGAGATTGTTCATCCTTCTTCTCTGGAGTAGGATTTGAACTATGTGCCTCTAAGATTGCAGCACAACTTCTTACCACTAAGCCACCTGAGCTCCCTAAAGTACTATATGTTGTTGTTGTTAAGTGCTGTCGAGCATAGAACAAATGACCTGAACACTTGTATAACTTTCTGTGCTTCTTGAAGTATATAGGGTTTCTGGAAGTAAGCTATTTTTAGAAGTGGATGCCACTCCTGCTTCCAAGCTTGTTTTAACTGGGGAGCTCGATCAGACACTGTCCACCATGGCTAACTGTTATCACATTTGACACATCAGTGTCAAAATACTATATATTAGGAATAAATATTATTAATGAGAAGGTGAAGACTTAAGTCTCCTTTGACGGAATCTTGGAAGACACATCACAGGGTGAAGAGGGAGCATTATATATTGAAGAAACTGTAAGAGGTTCGGTATAAGTTTGAAAGACTGACCCACATGGCAAACTAAGCCTAGATGTTGAAGGGTCTTTTCAGCTATGCTGAAGACTTTGGACTTTTCTGTGTGCAGTAATGAGCAGTTGAGTGATTATAAGGCATATGATATGATTTGTGTTTTAGAAAAATAACTTTCCAGTAAACGGTTGCTTGGAAGAAAGGCTACGCAGGGAAGGAAGATCCTTTTGGAGGCTGTAGTAATAATCCAGGTCATACACAGAACAGAAATATTATGGAGGGAATGTGCAGTTTTAGATGGTTTTACTATTTATTGAGACAAGGAATATGGGAAAAGAATTAAGATTATGAGAGTAGATGAGAATTGCAGGAGCCTAAGATTCTCCTTTTGGAACAACCATTGGAATTACATGCAGGTCTCATTTTTTGACAAACTATCTCCATCCAAGACCTTCAGGATCTTCCCCTCCCCCCACCAGTAGAAAAAGGCCTTTACAGATTAATGAGCCCACTGCTTCATTTAGCTGTAAGTTAAAAGGTCATACCCTCTATAAACAGGCTTAACACAGTCCTCCAGGCAGAGTAGTGGCTTTTACTGCTTTGTATGATGCTCTGTTCCTATCTCCTGTTAGAAGACTTACTTAAGTCATATTGTAATCATCTGTTCCTATGTTACTTTCTGCCCTGTGACTCTGTCTGAAAGGCGGGATTCTATTTCTTTTAGTTTCCTGTCAGCCTGCGCTTGATGCATGGAGAGTAGGTGTGGTTGTGACTGTTCTGATACTAAATGAAGGTGTAAACTGGAGCTCAGAACTCCAGTGATCTGGTCAAAGACATTTTGCTAGTTTGTAGCAAAGCCGTTTTCAGCAGCAGATCCTCTTTTTATTCAGAATCTTGCAGATCCTCTTTTTATTCAGAATCTCAGTACGTATTAAAAATCTTAGGTAGGTTAAAGGAAGTATATTGTTTAAACAATGAAAAGTACCAAGAAATGACAGCTATGAAGATTCCAAAAATAAAACCGTACACACACCATACTCTAAATTAGAACACAAATTGAGTTATTTTGGACCATCTTAGTTAAAGATCAGTAAACTTTAATTTATTATTTCACTCATCAAGGATATGAGCCGTGGGAGACCCTCTGAAGGGAACCTGGCAAAGCCTTGCATGACACTGGAGACAACAAACTCTCTGTCAGCAAACTATCTGGAGTGGAGCTTTTCCATTTTAAACTTTAATGCATTCTGTCTAGCAGTTTTTCATTTATTGATAATTTAAAAAGAAAACCGTAGAGAAGATATTTCTATCACCCGTCGTTTTGCCTTTGGTAAGATCTGTGTGAAACCAAGAACCTAAATCCAATGCTGTTGAGTACATTGCAGCTTGACAGTGAGTGAGTTTGTCAGCTCAGAACTGCCCCGCAGGGCTCCCGAATCTTAGGGAAGCAGATGGTCCCACCTTTCCTCCACAGAACACCTAGTGGAGTCAAACGTGAAGCAGTTTGATTTTTGTCATCATTTTGAAAAGATTCTCCTATTTGTTTTACAGAAATTTTACACCTTCATATACAAAAATATTTGTCAGACTTATTTTTTTTTCTCTTTGTGTGGCTTTAAGATCTTGCATTTATTTGAAGCAGCTCTGAGGGGTTTGTTGCTGTTGTTTACTGGAGACAGTGCAGTGAGACTTAAAATACCAAAACCGCAAATGGAATCCACTCTTGTTGTGCCTGTTCTTACTCCTACCAACCCTCTGCTGGGTTTCTGAAGCTATACATCTTTAAAGGGAGAGATTGCTGGTTTTTCTCCCAAGGAGTGTCTGGTGGATTTGAACTTCTGACCTTTCAGTCAGCAGCCCAACATGTTATGCATTCATTCTCAGGGCTCTGTGAGGAGTGGAATAAACCCACTGCTGTTGATTCCGTTCTGGTTGGTAGGGCCTTCTGTTGGGTTTCTGGTGTTGTAAATCTTAACTCGAGGAGACTGCCCATCTCTCTGCCTCTCAGGTGCTGGTGGATGCAAACTGCCAAAGACACGCAATGATCTGATTAGCAGCACCACACGCTATAATCCATGTCACCAGAACTACTTTAAGAATTAGAATAAATGACTTGAAATGCTTAGTGAATGGCAGTGTAATTCCACATTTAACAGAGAATCCCTATGAGTTGGAACTGGGCAAATAGAAGTAGATTGGCTGGATTTTGTTTGTTGTGTTTTTTTGTTGTTGTTGTTTTAAATTTTAAGTCCGTAGGGTTGCTAAAGTCATACCTGATCTTAGTATAAAGATTATAGACAACAGGTGTTAAAGTTTTTACTCATCCCTAAATCTCAGGCTCAATGATTTGGAGGTTCTGGTCCACCGTTACACCAGGAGCCCATCGAAGACCTTTATTTAGATAGTTTGAAGGCTGATAGAGAAGTTCTGGTCCTTCCTGGGAGCTGTTGGCCATCCTGAGCCTGGTCTCCATGGTTGAGAGTGTTTGGGTACCTGCGTTCTTATTCACGCCCCCTAGTCTCACGAGTCACAGCACGCGCAGGAGGTGGAGGTGGGAGGGAAGCAGAATGTCTTTAGATGTCCTCCATTCCTCAGGAACCTATGCAAGTCATTTAATGGTAAATTGAATGAGTCTTTGAGATTGGAGAATTAGGAATTTACTTTGCCAGTTTGGCTTACCTTGTGAATTGGGTCCTTTGCCAGAGAAGAGACCATTGAGTGCAGCTTTTAGGTTGCTTCATTGCTTTTTCATTTCCTTACTTCAAATTACCAATGATGTTTTGGAAAGAGTCAACAACTTTAACAGGACTTTAATGGTGAACAGCCTAGTGCCGACTGCAGGAGAGGCCATTCAACCTTAATAGCTGTCATTCCTCTGAAACGAAAGACTTACCCTGATTACAACTTTGGCAGAGCCAGAAGGGCCAAATGAGGACATTGGGCTAATAATGCTTTCCTGGGCAGAGCAAAAGTGCCTGAATATTTGTTATAAAAGAGAAGGATGGTCCATGAACGTAATGGATGTCTTCCATCGAAGGAGTTTTTAATACCTCTGAGGGAAAGAAGGATGAAAATGAGCGTTTATGGAGAATTTGCTGTGTGCTGTCATTGTGCAGGGTAGGAAGGCAAGAAGTATGAGTTACTGATAACTGCTCTTAACCATTACGATGATTTAAAACA
This sequence comes from Elephantulus edwardii, assembly GCF_000299155.1. Lineage (NCBI taxonomy): Eukaryota > Metazoa > Chordata > Mammalia > Macroscelidea > Macroscelididae > Elephantulus > Elephantulus edwardii. The sequence goes on along the minus strand of NW_006399756.1, from coordinate 20,979,808 downwards.
AGGTGGATATGAACAGGAAACAGTTACTAATCATTGTCCTCCTTGTCCATGACTAAGAAAACTATATTTGCAGTAACAGTGAATACCATGTTTGTAGTTGTTTTTATATGCCACTGAGTTGGAACCAGCACCTAGATGAACCTCCAGCAGGTTTTCAGAGGCTGTAAACTGCATGGGAGGAGAGGGCCCATCTTTTTTCTGGAGGAGCAGCTGGTATATTCAAACTATGTACCTTTGGGTTGACAGTTTAACTCCTTGTCGCTAGGCCACTAGAACTCCCTCTGTATTTAACAAGTACTGTGTCTAGCATTGACAAAAACAGGTAGCAGTATAAGATTCTGAGTTTATCCTATCCTTAAACTTAAGGTCATTATGTTGTGGTGTTGTGTACTGCCAAGGCAGAACTGCCCCATAGCTGACCCTCCAGTAGTTTTTTCAGAAGCAGTTAATTGCACAGGAGGAGATTGCCCATCCTTTTCCCGCAGAGCAACTGGTGGATTTGAACTGCGTGCCTTTGGGATCGCAGCACAGCTTCTACCAAAGGTCATTATAGTTTGGTGTTCATAGATTTCATCTTTCAATATACTGGGATGTAGTTAAACAATCTATAAACATCTGGGAAAAAGTATCAGTATTTTTCAGACTGATGTTTAACAGTTATTTAAATGATAATTTTCAAAAAAAGGAAAGATTAAAAACACATGACATGAAGTGAAGTCAAATGGAAAACCATGACACTTAGGTGTACTGACTCATGTAAACTACTGTGGATCAATGTGAAAAAGCCATTGCTCTGAACATTCAAGGAGGGTGTGTGCTGAATAGAGAAGAAGAAAAAGCATTAGAATCTAAGGAAACGAGTCAGTGTGAGTGTTGTTTTTGTGGTTGTTGGTGGTGTTATGTGTCACTGAGTTGCCTACGACTCATAGCAACCCTATGTACAGTAGCTCTGAACTCTTCCCTGTCCTGAGCCAGTCTCACTGTCTGTGACACACCCACACCCACTACCCCAGTTACTGTGTGAGTTCATCTCATCCAAGGTCTTCCTCTCCTGCACTGTCCCTCCACACTTCCGAACATGATGTTCTTCTCCAGTGACTGTCCCTCCTGGCCACGTGCCCAAACTATGTGATACAGCTTCAAAATCCCTGCCTCCTAGGAACAGTCTAGTTTAACCCTCTCCAGGATAAATAACATTTTGTTCTCTTTGCAGTCCATGTTATGTTCACTACACTTCTTCAGCACTACAACTCAAAGGCATCAATTTAGTCATTGTCCAGCTCGGATGCACAGCAAGTAATTGTGAAGACCACGGCCTGAATCAGGCGTACCTTTGTCTCCATGCTGTATTGTTCCACACATCATTCCAGCAACATCATTGTTGCTTGAAATCACAAAACAAAAAGTTGGCATCACAGCTATTTTCAGTAAAGAATGAGCAGACTGTCTTGAAGGCAACAACAGAGTCTTATCAGATAAATAGTTGGCGATGACTGAAAAGGTGGTTTGGGATTAGATTGTAGGAAATTTTTTAAAATATTGCTTCATTTACAAAGTTCAAACACATTGTTTTTCACATCGTATCTTTCCCATTTCCTTCACTCTCCCCACCCATTAAATTGTGTGATCCTATGATTAACCCCCCTACCCTGCCCATCCTCACCCCTCTGCTTCCACCCTCCTCCCCCTTGGATCCTCATACTGATTCTACAGTGGACTTGAGTTTTCATTCTGGTGACAGTGGTAAGCCATGGCCATTTTTGAAGCATTGAGAGAGGCATCATCAAAGCATTAAAAAAATTCAGCCTAGCTATAAAGGCAGGAAGACTAATTTGGAGCTTTCAGAGTAGTCTAGGAGAAAGAAAGAAAAGTGAAAGCCAGCACTTAGGGATGGGATTAGGAGCAGAAAGGTGGAGGGAGGACTGGCAAACACTTTGATGTTGTTGTTGGTAGATGGTCGCAAGTCAGCTTTGACCACAACAACCCTGTGTTCAGCAAGTAAACCCCTACTTGTTCCTGTGCCCTCACTGTGCCACCCTCCCAATTTCTGCTCTGCCTCAGCTCCTTGATGCAAGTCACTGTGTCCGTTCATTTCCTTGAGGTTTTCCTCTCCTTCACTGACCCTCTGCTTTTCCAAGTGTGATGTCTTTTCCGAGTTACTGGCCCTTCCTGATAAAAGTAGATGCGATCACCATTCTCGCTTCTAAGGAGCACTCAGGCTGTATGTCCTCCAAGACAGATTTAATTTGGTGTTCTGGCAGTCCATTCTTCCTAAAGACATTTATTTTATTTCCCCTTGAGAGAATATTGTTTTCAGTTAGCTACTACTACTTACTCCTCCATGCATTCATCATCTAGTGGAAGTGATTTCTGTTTATGATCCTCCTCTCGTTGCCATTAGATCAGATTATGGCCTACAGAGCTCTACCACTGTACAGTCCACTTGGAACGGTTGGTTCTTTGGTCGAACATCCTCTACATACTTCCGTCTTTAGGGCTTTGGGATTTGTGATTCTGTGTGGAATTCCCTAGTTCTGCTGCTGCTGCTTCACCATTTAGTACTCAGTTCTCAGCTCCACTCTCATTAACTCGACCCTCTAGCCTTTTATTTCCTTTTAGCATTTATCTAAGTGAGTTTACTAGACTGTAAGTTTCATGAAGGCAAATGCTTTTATTTCTGTTTTGATCTTGCCTCACACATTCCTTAGCGCATAGCAAGTATGCTGTAAATATTAATGTAATTGAAGAATGACTGTGATTTTGATTAGTTCTGTTATGTTACAGAATTCAGAAATACTTTATCTTTTTTTAATTAATTTTAATGAAAATTTACAGAAACTTTGGATTTCCATTCATTCATTGTTTAAAATATTCTTGAAAGCTCAATAAAAGGGAAATAGAAGTTAGTGAATTATTAAAATACAAATAAATGATACCCAAAACTCTGGTATTTCTGAGCCTCTTGGTGAATTTTTGTCACACAGGACTTAATTATCCTTTTAAGAGAATAACTTCCCCCTGGGGGAAAAAAATTGATACAGTACAGTGTATAAGTACATAAGGAGAGTAGTTTTGTAAAGGCCGACCGTTCACCTGATTGGAATAAATGGTTTCTGTTTGTTTTTCATCTAACAACTTAATAGTAAGCATTTTTAGACAGTCAAGATGAATATGTATACACACAGACACATAATGGGGGATTTAGGAAACCAAGTTAATTGCCACCCGTTGAGTCAGTTTCGATTCGTAGCATCTTTCCATTGGGTTTTCAAGGCTGTAAATTTTAACGGGAGAGGAGGGGCTGCTCTCCTTTCTCCTTCGGAGCTTCTGGAGTCAAAGGGCAAGAGGTGCGTGGCCTTCTGGTCAGCGTCACAACACACTTCACGCTCTGCCTGTAGGGCTCCTCTAAAATCCTGAAACTTATTTTTTTGTATTAAAGTTATATTTGCCCCACTAGTGTGGGCGTAATAATGAATAGAAAGATTTTTCTAGGTTATCTACCACCTCCTGTTTAATGTGAATATTTTAACAGTGATTGTCTTGGAATTATTTAATATTTTGTATGTATTATCTAGTACAGTTTTGTTAATTGTGTATAGTGTAACTGTTTAGAACAGAGCAAGGAAACAATACATGGTTCAACATCAGGAAAGGAGTGCATCAGGGATTTGTCTTGTCTCCATACCATTTCAACCTATATGTGGAACAAATCATTCAGGAGACTGGGCTCTTTGAGGAGGAATGTGGTATCAGGATTGGAGGTAGAGTCATCAACAACCTCCGTTACAGAGATGACACAACTCTTCTTGCTGCAGCTGAGGAGTACCTGAAGCACTTTCTGCAGGTCAAGGACTGTAATCTTCCATATGGATTGAAGCTCAACATCAAGAAGACAAAGATGCTCACTGCTGGGCCCACTGGCAGCACCATGATAGATGGAGAAAAGATTGAGGTTGTTAACAATTACAGCTTGCACGGCTCCACAATCAGTACTCTTGGCACCAGCAGTCGGAAAAATCAAAAGATGAATTTCATTGGGAAAATCTTCTGCTGGGGACCTCTTCAAAGAACTGAGAAGCAACGATGTCAGCCTAGAGACTGATCCAGGCCATGGTCTTCACTGGTGCTTCAGAGAACTGGACAGTGACTAGGGTTCACAGGAGAAGAACCCATGCCTTTGAGTTTTGGTGCTGGAGAAGAGTATTGAACATACCATGGACTGCCAAGAAAACAAATGAGTCTGGAGGGGGTTGGAGTTGGAGAGGGTGATAACAAGCTTCTCCTTAAAAAGGCTAGGATTTTGAAGCTCCATCTCACATACTTTGGGTGCGTGATCAGGATGGACCAGTCCTTGGAGAATGACATCTTGCTTGGAAGAGTGGAGGGACAGTGCAGGAGAGGAAGACACTGGATGATAAGGACTATTATAGTAACTAGAATAATGAGGGTAGGTGTGTTGGAGTCAGTGAGACTGGCTCAGAATAATAGGGCAGGCTTCAGAGCTGTTGTATATAGACTTGCTCTGAGTTGCAGGTGACTTGATGGCACTTAACAACAATGATAACAACATTTAGGGTTCCTTGGCAGAAGGATTTTAACTTAATTGGTTTTAGCTGCATATTTTATGTGTAAAACGTGAAAAGAATATAAACTTTAAAAAAAATACAAGCTTTTATGTATAGTGTGTGTATTCTGTGGGGAAAATGTATACGTGCTTTTTTTAAGAGGAAAAAACAAGATTGATTGGGCAGTACTTTAATGAAAAGAATCTCCCTCAACTAATGGTACCTAAGAGAAAGTTACCTGTGTTAAAGACTAGTCCTGTACTTCTCTTATAGCCAGCAAGTTGGAACTGACTCATGGTTGACCCTCCATCGAGTTTTAAGGCTATAAATCACGTGGTTCTAAATCATCTTGACTGTTGGATTAGAACCACCAGAGAGGCGTGCTGCTTTCATTTACTAGCTCACGTTCCTTTAGATTATGTCACCAGAGCTTCCCTAAGACTAGTTATAGGTCCGGGGGAACGAAACCTTTGCTGTAGGTTTCAAGTTAACCTAGTAGGAGCTAACTTGTGAATCAAAATTCCACAACTTTATATTTAGCCTTATTCTGGAAATATTGTCAAAGCTGGTCTTAGCCTTGGCTTATTACTAAAATATAAAGAATATTCACATGTCCAATATGAAAATATGCTATATTACCTTCCGCAGTTTGATAAAAGGCACTGCAAACAATTCCACAGCTGAAAGCATGTTTATTTGTGAAAAGACTGAATGCATTTCCTGTAATACCAGGAATAAGACAAAGATACCTGATCTTGCCACTCCTATTCAGTATTGTATTGGTCGTTCTGTCTAGGGTAGGTAGACAAGAAAAAGAAAGAAAATGCAGCCAGATTAGAAGAAAAGGTCTGTTTGCAGATAATATAGTCTTTTGTATAGAAAATTCTAATGAATCCACAAAAAATACTTATTGTTGTTATGTACTGTTAAGTCAGAACCGACTCAGAGTTGACACTCCAGCAGGTTTTCAGAGACAGTAAGTTGCACAGAAAGAGATTGCCTATCTTTCTCCCTCAGAGCGGGTGGTAGATGCGAACCATAAGACTTAGGGTTGGTATTGCAGATTTCTGTCACTAGGCCACCAGAGCTCCCTGTTAGAAGTGAAACAGGCAAGGTTGTAAGATACAGGAGAAATAGATTAGCAGCAGTGTATGCTTATACACTAGCAGTAAATTGTCTAAAAAGAAAATGAAAGACATAATTTTATCCACAACTGTATTCATTACCATAGATTCAGAACTGACTGTTATGTTGGGATTTCAGGACAGTAAGTCACATGGGAGGAGACTGCCCCAGAGAATTTCCAGAAGGACATGGCCTTTGGGTTAGCAGTGATGCTCCCTACGTACTGTTCCACCAGAGTTTCCTCAGTTTTATTTACAGCGCTGTAGAAATGAGCTCAGATGGCGAAGTGGTAAAGAGCTGTGCTGCCAACCCAAAGGCACGGTGTTCAGATCCACCAGCTGCTATATGATAGGCCATCTCCTCCCGTGTGATTTCCTGCCTTTGGAGACTCTCTGGAGGGTCAGCACTGTCAGGTGGTTTCAGCTCGACAATGCTAGACAAGAACTAGAAGCATAAATAATGAAGTACTTGGGAATAAATTTGCCGAATAAAGTGCAACTTGTATACCGAAACCCACAAAACGTAGTTGAAAGAACGGAAAGAAACCCAAGTAAATGCAAAGACAGCTTGTTTTTAAAGGGTTTAAAAACGTAATAGTGTTCATTCACACTACTGCCATTGATCAGTTCTAACCCTCCAATGTGTTTCTGAGACTGTAAAACTCAATGGGAAGAGGTTGTGTGGAGCCCATGGTGGATTTGAACCACCAGAGATGTGAGCCCTTTGGTTAAGTAGCATAATTTGCTAAAAAGACTGTGCTACCAGAGCTGCCTTTAATATGGTTAAGAAGATTATATTCTCCAAATTGATCTCCAGATCGAATACATGCCTTGTCAAGACCCTTGCTTCCTTTTTTCCCCTCCCCAGAACTTGCTAAGCTGATCCTAATTTGTTTAGAAAGAAATCCCCATGTTTTATGGTCATTGAATTTTCAACAAAACTTTCAAGACAACTCAGTGTTTTTTTCAACAAAGGATGCTGAGCTTTCTACATACAAAAGAATGACACTGGAAGTCACTCTTCGTGGATCCCTCATATATACAAAAACTGACTAAAAAGGAATCAGAGACCCAAATATGAGAGCTAATAATACAACACTCTTGGGAAAAAGCATGAGTTAACCTTTTATGACTTTGGGTTAGGTGATGGTTTTCTTAGAGATGGCACCAAAAGTACAAGGAAAAATAAATAGACAAACTCAGCTTCATCAAAATGAAAATATTTATATTCCAAAGGACATTATGAAGAAATTAAGACAGTCCACAGTGTGGGACACACACACATGTACGTCAGTATATTTGCTGTCATATATGTGAGATAAGGGACATCAGTCCAGAGCTTTAACAAATTCTTTTACAAAGAAACAATAAAAAGACAATTTTAAAAATGGGAAACGTGTGTGAGTGGAATATTTCTTTTAAAAAGATAATAGATGTCCCATATGCATGTAAAAAGAGCTTTGACATTATAGTCATTAGGGAAATGAAAATCAAAACTACACTGAGATACCACTTCACACCCACTTAGGAGGACTGAAATAGTAAAGGCATTAACAAGTGTCGGCTAGAATGTGGAGAAATTGGAACCCTCCTACATTACTTGTGAGATTGTAAAATGGGACTATTATTGAACCTTCACCCAACACCCAGCATTTCAGATCTCCTAGAACTGCTGATTGTTTGCTCTCGAGACTGATCTCGGGCCTGGCTTATTAATATTGCCCTTTCTTTTTTTTTTTCTATAATTATATTTTATTAATTTTCATAAACATTTACAGAGATTTTGGGCTTCCACTCATTCATTGTTGCACTATTCTCTCTACCCTCCTCCCAGTTTGTTCTTGTCCAAATGCCACAGTGCTTGTCAAAGCCAGTTCTGATTAATCTTCTTTGTCAGTGTATCCTTTGCCATTCCCTATCACTCCTCCCTGAGAGAGACTTCACCGTGAGTCATAAGGAAAAGGGGACGGCGTATTCTCTTAGCTACTTCCTGCTGAAAAGGGACGCTGTGGGTTTCAGGGTGAAGATCTTCTCTCACTACTCTAAAGGGCCCCTTTGGCAGTAGGAAACACATAGACTATTATGGAGATTGATTTTGGAATTCAGATGCACTCTTATTGATTGTGCTTGGCTGTACATGTACATATCCTTCAAGATGTATCATGGGGGTGTTGCACCCTAGAAGACACAAATTTGACTAACAAGTTATAAGTACATGAGTCCAAAAATTATGGAAAAGTGAAAGAAAAGATTCTTTCATTGTTTTACAAACCCTCCCCCAGGTCCCCTCCACCATGTAGCCCTCACTCTAGTCTCCTGTGATGACAGAAATACCTAGTTATATCTCTCTTTTAGACGGTTTTCTCCCTCCTCTGTTTCAGTGCAGTATACATTATTGAACCCATCTTACTCAGTCTCTCCCCAACCCCAAGGACAGTCCCATTCTACAACAGTGGCATCATGTAATATTTGTCCTTTTGTGACTGGAATATTGCCCTTTCTGTAATGCCAGAGAGTGCACAGCACAGGGGGCGTCTGTGACCAAGACTAGAACCCATGATCACCGTCATGAATACACCAGTGCTCATGACTCAGACATGAGGAAACATGTTTGAAGGGGGGGGCGGTTAGTACAGTCTCTGTACTGGTTAGTCCCTGGGCATGTTGTGCTGCTAACCCAAAGGCCATTAGGAATTAGAAAGTGACCGTGGGTGTACAACTGCAAATATATAGGGAGCCCTGGTGGCCTAGTGGTAAGAGGCTGCACGCTGATCCCAAAAGCACATGGTTCGAATCCACTAGCAGCTCCGTGGGAGAGGGATGGCCAATCTCCTCCCATGCGATTTACTACCTCTGAGGATCAGCTAAGGGTCTGTTCTGACACAACGGCATATTTGATGCACAGCACAGATCCACTGAATTGTTCCTTATGTTAGTTGGTGTAGGCAAAAACTAGCTCTCTTAAAACATTTGGTCATAAAATAGAATTACTGGTCTTTAAAGATACAGTATGTAGGTTAGCTTGTGTAGGTTACCTGAGCTAGATGGAGAGAGAGTTTTAAAGAAGATAACCAACTAAAACTATTTCTGCAAAGTAATTCGTGAATAGTAGGCTTGATTAGTTACTTTGCATCATAGAGATAGGTAAATTTCCTTAATCCTGGCTTTGTTGAACAGATATGATAAGGTCCCTATGGTGGTAAAGAAATATAAGTGTCATTGAGATGATGAATTTTTTCTTAAAGTGTCTTTCTTGGTAGGGTGTTTGGATACTGGTATTTATATAGATTAATAAGAAAAAAATACATTAAAATATAATAGGCAATTTTGGGATTTATTTACATACAGTACCTCTTAAACTAACCTGATGGTTTCTGCCTGTGAAAATAATGTGTACTTGGGTTTTTCTCAGTCTTCAGCTTAACTGGTTGCTATTAGTTTGTGTTATCCATTCACCATACCAGTCACCATTTATGGGGACCAGGCATTTTCACAATTAAAACATTACTGACATCTTCATCAGTTGATGGCACTCCATCACGCAACCCTTGACAGTTAAAATAATAAGCCACAGATAAATTTCCAACTTATTATGTCATGCTAGCACCAAGTGTAGGGAACTCTGGTGACCTAGTCATGAGGAGCCATCTTGTTATCCCGAAGATGCAAAGTTCGAATCCACCAGTCACTCCTCTGGAGAAAGATGGGCAGTCAGTCTCCTCTTGTGCTGTGTACTGCCTCTGAAAACCCATCAGAAGGTCAGCTGAGTTGGTTCTGACTCATTGGTACCTAATAACAAACAACGGCACCTTACGTGATATATGAGCACCTTATCTGGGGAAAGGTTGGGTTCTGTATGGTGCATAAAACTTAAGAATTTTTTAGAATTATTGTTAATAATAGAATCTAATAAAATGAAAACCAGATATGGAAAGAACATGGTACTTTTGTCCAGTACTACTTACGTGTTATAATGTATATACCTTGATAGTATTTGTTTGCCTTGATCAGCAGGACTTTTAAGTGTGGTTGTTGGGGGAAGGGAGAAATGGCATTGCTCAGTCATCAAGTGATCAGTGATCAAATTTTCTTACTTGGCAAATAAAAATGGTGACTATTCCCCTTTTCCATCTCAAGCTAGAAAACGGACACCTTTATTTTTAATTCATGTAGAAGACTTGAAGGAGCGAATTATATCTTTGTACTTTTTTAAGAGTAAGAATTCCGTTACAGTTAAAGGACAGCTGTTGTTAGGAGCCATTGACTCGGTTCTGATTCCTAATCACCCTGCTTATGACAGAGCAGAATATTGCCTAGTTTTGCACTCTTCTCACAGTTGTGGCTATTGTCTGAGCCCCTGTCGCAGCCACTGTGTGGGTCAGTCTCAATGAGGGTCTTCTCCCTGTGTAGCTGACCCTCTCTCTAGAAGTGTGATGAGGTTCTTCTGATAGCGTGCCCAAAGGATGTGCCATGAAGGTTTGCCGTCCTTAATTCTAAAGAATGTTCTCCTGTGTTCCATTTAGGACAAAAATATTTGTTCATCTAGCAATCCATAGTTTATTCAGTATTCTTCATAAGCACCTGAAATCAAAGGCGTCAGTTCTTCCTTACTCATTGTCCAGCTTTTGCATGTCTATAAGGCACCTGAAAAAACCCCATGGCATGGGTCACCTAAGAATAACTTGGTTGTTGTTATTGTGTGCCATCAAGTAAGAACTGATTTATGGCTGACCCCCCAGCATTTTTCAGAGGTAGGAAGTTGCATGGGAGGAGATAGCCTGGCCTTCTGCCAGGGAGTAGTTGGTGCATTTGAACTGCATGCCTTTGGAATTACAGCATGGCTTCTAACCGTGAAGCCACCAGAGCTCCCTAAGGATAACTGTAGAACACTAAAAATTAAATTAACTATGCCATGGAAACTAGTAGACATAGTATAATTTGACTATTGATTGTGAAGCTGTGGAGCCAGATAGTATAGATGTTAACTTCTTAAACAAGATGAGGAGTAACCTCATTATCTAGAAGTGAGAAATGTAACTGATGCATGTCTTTTTGTATGAAAGTAAATGAATGTTTCAGCTGTACTTTTTAATCAGGATAGGAATGGTGAAAACTGGACAACCTAAAAATAGCCGTCAGTGCAGAGATAGGCACCTGCTAGAGTTAGCATTAAAGGTTATATGAGATAGAGATGAAGTAATGGGTGGGTTTTGGAGATAAAATTTATGGTTAATAGAGGCAACACAGCCAGGATAAAATTACACCTCTAAAATGCAGCCCATGCAGTGAAGTCATTGCAGTATGTCTAGATAGATTCACAGTTTCTGTATTGACCTTTGTCAGAAATAGCTCATTGAAGCTAAACTTTCCATTCTGTGACCCAGGCTGGACACACTCTAAAGTGACAGATGCTGACTCGGACACTAAGTGGTGCATTCTGGAAACCAAGTTCTCATCACATCCACTATCCAGTGCTTCACGTTTAAACCGGTTCTCCAGTCGGTGCATGGGGAGAGACCCTGAGGCCTTAAAAGAATCTCAGAAATACTATAATTTGTAACTTCAATTTTAAAAATAGACATAGAAATAAATAGTTGAGCCAGATTTTAAATTGATTGATACAGTAAAAATTATGATTAAAATGTTGGAAGTTTTCATCTAACTTTTCATTGTAGTGTGTGTACCTCAGAGTAGCTGTAACTTAAGAAAACATTTTCTCTTAAAAATGTTTATAGTTTTATAAATAATTAATTTTTTATAATTAGAAAATCATAATGTTCAATTTTTTAAATAACAAGAATAGTTCATTTTCTTTATATATTTTAGATAGTGTAATATACAAACTATATACCATTTTGAGGAATTCCATATACTTTCTTTAGTATTGATACTCATAATAATTATACAGTGGCGGACTTTAGCTAGATTTCAAGGCAATTGCTCTTTTACCTGGTCTTTCATCTGCACCATAAAGGACTCATTGTGGTTGAAAGGGTCTGACTAATACTGAAAATTTAAAATAATAACTAGAATTAAAGTACTCTTTCCTAAACATCAGCTGCTTTCAGTAAATTTTATGTTTCATTGTAGATTTGGGTAGTTAATTTAAGGCTATCAGAAGATGTCAGTGAGAAATCTTTTTCTAAGATAAGAGACTTCTTAATATTTCACATTTCTCTTTTAAAATTGATGCTGTCCAGAGATTCTTTTGATCTAATTTAGATGTTTCAAGAAAAGGGGTAATTATTTTGTATATGCTTGTCTTGTTCTAACCTGTTCTAGTCAATAATATCAGTTGAAAGTCTCAAGTGTTTCATTTGTGAAAATCCACAGCTTTAAATCCTGCTTCAGTAAAGAGGACAGTAATTTTTTAATCTGGTTATTTTCTAAGCATGTTAACAATGTTTTGCTTTTTACTTCTTGTTCCTGTTTATTATGAAAATGCATAATGATGGAAGAGTACAGTGCATACATGCTTTTTTGGAAGATAGTTTGGAAATACTTAATCAAAATGTAAAATATGCAAAACCCTTTGACTTAGCTGATTTACTTTTAGGGAATTCTCCACCAGAAACACCCATATATGTATATTGAATGTTCTTAAAAGAAAATATTCATCATGGAATTATTTTTAATAGCAAAAAGTTAAATGTACCGAAATATCTACAATACTAATCCTTGAAGACCAGTTACCTTGGAGAATATTTAATTAGCAATGGGACAGAATAGGACATTGTTTCTATACTAGTCTTCTAACTCCAGTAAAGTTGAAGCTTAATGAACTCATACCTTTCTTGTTTTGCTGTTCTTTTGAGAAAGCCAGTGTGAGAAGGCAGATGTTAGTAATGTTAGTACTAAACATGATTTAGGAGCCAAATTATGACAAAAAACACTTGTTCAATACAAATGGCATCAGTCACTTAAGCAGGCCGAGTGATCGCTAGATGAGTGTGTTTTTGCCAAAAGGTAAAATCGCCATGCTATTAGGTTTGTTGTTGAGTGCCATCAACTTGACTTTGACTCACAGAGACCCTGTGTAGGCTTAGATTATTTAAAATATTATAAATAATCTGAAATAGCTGCAGGTCAGTATGTTGGAATCTGTCTTCTTTTACCATCCAGACTATAAAAGCAGGTTTTCGCCAATGCTTTCACTGCTGTGATAATCTTCTAGGCCCATTCCTGATTCGGAGACATCTCCACTGTTTATCTCTTGCCTTTTTTTGAGTTACTAAGTGTTGCTGGAAATTAGAGCTGTGTTGTCTGATAGCACTAAAACTGTATTTTTATTTAGTCAGCGCCTTCTTATAGACTGGCAATTTTCTTCTTTTTGTCTCCCTGTAACATCATAGTGATTGTTTAAAACCTTTCTTTAAAAAAATTTTACTTCACTCTTCCCCAGCAGACTGTAGATGAAAACACAAAACGTTGTTGTTATTAGGTGACACCAAGTCGACTGTGGCTCATAGCGACCGTGAACAGCAGCTCTGACACTTGCCGGATCTGCGCTGCCCTCACTGTCTCTGAGACGCTGGAGCCCTTACTGCAGTCGCTGTGTCAGTCCTCCTTGTCCTCCTCTCTCTCTCTGACACTCTGCCTTTCCCACTATGATGTCTTTTTCAAGGACCAGACTCTCTTCACAGCATGTCTGAAGTAAGTGAGCTGCGTCCTTGCCTCTGAAGAGCAACCTGGTTGCACTTCCTCCAGGATAGACTTGTTTGTTCTTTTGACAGTCCATGAGATATTCTGAGCTCTTCTCCAACACCACAACTCATAGGCATCAATTCTTCTGCCATCCTTATTCATTGTCAAAAGGTTGTAATTTACAGACAGGGATTCAATTTCTCTGAAATTAGGTGTCGGATTGGAAGTGTCTTGCAAAATCTCTTGGAGTGCTAAAAAAAAAATTATGAAATTCCCGATACCACAAAACTAGATCCTTTTACTTTCAGATCTAGTTTTTGAACCAAGGGTAAGGACCCTTGCTCCCAGCTCATAATCAGTGTTTGTGTCACATACTTGAATTCTAACCCATTTTCTTTTGTATTGTGGTTTTTCTCTTTTTCTTGGTGACACATACTCTGTGATGGCAGACTGCAGCCTCTCGTTTTTGCGTCTGATGTAATGCCTTGTGTATAACAGGTGGTCAGTGAATTAGCATTGAGCATTTCTGTAGCAAGCTATGCACCTTTTGTTAGATTAAGAAGAAAAGGCTAAATACCAAATCAAATAAACAGCTATGCTTTTATTTATTAACTTGGGTGAAACCTGGCACTTCAAATTAGAAAATATTTTAGGAAGGCACACAGTGAGGTATTTGCCACCCTGCAAATATCTTCCCTTTCCAAAGAAAATAGTTTTATTCTACACTCCTGCTTTAGAGAAAACAGTTTGTTCTCCATAGGATATTCTAAGTAGTATGACCCACTTTTGAAATATGTGGTGATTGTGCTTCATAATGTGACCTCTGCTAAAGTTGTACCATGGGAAAATGCCCCTTAATGTGATGGATTTATAGATGAAGGTACATTTCCTTCAGTATTTAAATTCTACAGCAGTCCAAGCAACTCAGTTGTGATTTAAAAGTTTCACTATAAATAACAAAGAAGGTGTGTGTGACAGATCTCTGTTACTGTTGTGAAAACCTTTCTTCAAAATGTTTGGCATTTATACAGATATCTTGCCCTTGATGTGTTGTTACCCTTCTCTGTCTACATAACTTTATGACTTAACATCTAAGTAAATTTATGTTTTTTTTCTGAAGCATAGATTTTTTTCTGTGATGTTTAATTGTAGTTGTCTTAATACTGTTTTGCTTCTGATTTTTTTTAAGCTTGGCTTACTTTGATAGGTGTATAATTTGACCTGATTAAAAATAGAATTATTTTAAGCTCTTAGAGTCTGTCATGATAGATTGCATGATCACATGCAGCAGTGTTCTTGAAAATGGACTTAAGAAGAGTTAACTTTTTTTAAGGACAATATCCTGCTTAGTTTAGAATAAAAGCTTTAGAAAGACATCATAGGATGCTGTGAATTTCCGTAAGTACTGCTAGCCAGAGACTGTTCTTGAAATGGCCAATTGGTGCTTGTACATGTTCATTTGGAATCATTCTTGTCACAGTTTTTAACAGATCTTTATAAAAGATAGGTTTTTGTTTTTTTCTTGCTTTACACAAAATAGAAGAATGATGTTAAAATTGGAGATAATAAGAGCTTGTTAAGTAGAGCTTCTCCAATTTCCTTTCAGGGAGGGAGATTTCTTCCTTTGAGGATGTAACTTTCTAATAAATCTCTCTTTTACTGTTAGACCCTCAAAAAAAGTTTGTTAAATAGGAAGTCTTCTACAGTTTGAATTTTAAGTGTGGCATATTTAAACTTGTTCTTGCTCTATTAAACATTTTATTCAGACTTTAAAAAAGAATTTAGCACATTCTGATCTGCTGTACTTGGAAGCAAAGATTAGTAATTGATTTTGAGATCGTGAGGTTTAAATTGTCATATAGATAAGTACTTTATGTATTACTAATTTATTCATAAAGTTAATTTTCATTTCCCTATTTTTAAAAATTTTTAATTGGCTTTTGAATCTGTAATAAAAGCTTTTCTATTAAAATTTTTAATCATAATGCTTAATTTAGTAATATTTGCATATAATATTTAAAAATAATAGCATGAAGGCATTTTGTTGTTAATGCTTAAGTTTGAAGGTGAGTTTTCTAGAGGTAGTCATCTGATTGACACAGTTTTTTTTGAAAGGGCATAAAACATCTGTATTCTATTTTTGCTTGAGATTTTTTAGTTTAGACACAGAAAAGTCGAAGTTTAAATATATGTATATATTCTGGGAACTTGGAAGCTACAATTTGCTAAATGGCACCCACTCTTCTTGACAAGGTTAACCAGCGGTCTCAATTTTTTTTATAGTTTTACATCATTGCATACTTTTAGGTTAGATATTAGTTCGAAGTTCAATCAAAATAGGAATAAACAGTAGCTACAAATGATTTTCTCTCTCTGATTTGGTCCCCTGTCATTTGCACTTTAGGTTGAAATAACTAGGGAAAAAGTGTTGAAAATGTGGGTTTAGAACTTGTTTCAGATTTTCTTGACTACATGGTCCTCCAGAGTTTAGCGTTTGTTTTGAACTTTTCTTTGTCCATCTGGGATGACTTCCAAGTAATAGTTAATAGTTGTCGATGCTAATATCTCTTGATTATCTTATTTACCATTAAACCAAAGATCTTGTTTTCTGGTTTGAAATCTTCAGTGGAAATGGGAGTTCATTTGAAGTGGCTTCAGTTCCTGGCACCAACAGAGGACTCCTGAAGATAATTACATATCAACTGACAAGCATTTATTAGCATTGACTATGTGTTGGGTTTGGGGGGATAGGATAAAAGAAACAGTGCAGGGGTCCTGTTCTTGAAGGCTTTTAGTCTAACTAGGAAGAAGACAAAAAGATACTATTCTAAAGCTCCTATAAGCAGTATAGAATTAAGTGCTAAATTGTGTGTGTCCCGGGTGAGAGTTAAAGGAAACTTGGAGTAGGAGGTTAGCAGGGACAAAAGCTGGGATGAACAACCTACTGATGAATAGTTCCTGGAAGATACAGGCTCTTTTTAGGAGTCTGCCAAAATGAGTTTTATCATGTGTCCAGTATGTTTGGAAAGTCTTTTCAGAAGGAATGGTGCATATGGAGTTATGTTTTTAAAGTACGGTTTACTAATTATTAAAATATGTTACTGTTTTATTAATAACTTAGAAAAGAACATCATACTTGAAGAGGCGGAGGGCCAGTGAAAGAGAGGAAGATCCTCAATGGGATAGAGTGACATGGTGACTGCTGTAATAGACTCACGTGTGTCAGAGATGACAAGGATGGGACGGAGTTCAGATCTCTTGCTCATAGGGTGGCTGTGAGTCATACTTGACAGCACCTCACAGCAACAACAGCAATAATGACGGTTTTGACACCGGGGTGGAGGTGCACTTTTTAACATGGGTAAGATAGAAATAAGCCTGGGAATATATTCAGTGAATGCGAGAGGATCTTTTTCGTAATCTGTAGTTGCTTTCTGGGTATGTATCTAATAAATACAGTGTCATTTTAATTTTTCTTTATTTTTTTAATTCCTTTTTTCTTTTAATTTTACATTGGTTTACCTACAAAATTTTATATATATATATATATATATATCCCCTCACACTGGATCCTTTTTAGTAGCCATATTTTTCTTTCAAAGGAGTATATCTACTATAATTTTCCTGGTTGTAAAAGTGGCAGCCTTAGAGATTGTCAAAAGTCTTATGAAAATAACCAAAAGTTTCAGCAGGGAAAGAGAACTCTTCCTTAGTTGTGAGTAAGTGGATATAAGTGAAGCTCACTTCCTAAGCAACCCCCCCCCCAATCCCCTGGATGCTCTTGTGAGTTGGAGTACTGTGGAAGATGTTCATTTTATTCTAATAAGCCATGTATAAGGAAGCTCTGGTGGCCTAGTGGCAAGAAGCTGCACTGTAGTCCTGAAGGCATGTGGTTCAAGGCCACCAGCCGCTCCACAGGAGAAGGATGGGTGGGCAGTCTCCTCCCTTGCAATTAACTGCCTCTAAAAACCTGCTGGAGGGTCAGCTGAAGTCAGTATGTTGGAATCTGTCTTTTTTTACCATCCAGACTATAAAAGCAGGTTTTCACCAATGCTTTCACGGCTGTGATAATCTTCTAGGCCCATTCCTGATTCGGAGACATCTCCACTGTTTATCTCTTGCCTTTTTTGGAGTTACTAAGTGTTGCTGGAAATTAGGGCTGTGTTGACTGATAGCACTAAAACTGTATTTTTATTTAGTCAGCACCTTCTTATAGACTGGCAATTTTCTTCTTTTTGTCTGAAAGTATATGGGTCGGTTCCGACTCTACAGTACACAGCAAGAAGCCATATGTGATGAAAAGTAGACATTTTCAGATTCTCCCTGTATACTGTCTTTCATCTGCATACTACTCTTTTTATCCTTTTAGAGATAACCCAACAAGATATTTCCATGGAGAATACGTGCCCTTTAAAACTGTCTGTGTTTTACAGACCACCACTGCCAGCTTACAAAACAAGCCTGAATTTTTTAGAGACAGCAGTAAGACTCAAGAACAAAGCTAGTATGCATATAGGGTAAGGTCGACTACAGCTGCACCTTCTCGTTTCTTCTATTCACTGTTTCTGACACCAGCCACCTACTCTTAGCCCCCTGCCCCCAAGTACTGTCTACTCTGCGGGGTTTGATAATTAATTGCAGTAGTTACACACAACTCAGAGACCATACTTACATTTAAGTGGTTTATTAAAGGAATAACAGGCTATAGTTTGGAATCAGGATCAACCTGGAGGTCCAACTCTACTCAAGGTGACCCTCTGTTGGGTTTGTCGGGCTGTAAATCTTAACCAGAGGAGGCTGCTCTTCCTTCTTCTGTGGAGGAGGTGGTAGATCAAATTGCCAACCTTTCAGTAGATAACCCAATGCATTACACATTGTGCCACCAGGGTTCTTTAACCTAGAGGTAGTAGGCTACCGAACCTGATCAGGAAGCAGATAAGCAAGGGCTTCAAGACTTCCTGGAGGCAGAGAGATAACCTGTCCTTTCTTGGTGGAGGGCAGCTTTCAACCAGAACAGCTATCTCTCCCCATTTTAGCCCTCCACTTGGCTGTCCATGCCTTTCTCTGGCTTTCTAGCAGGTAGGCCCTCTGCTTGGCTGTCATGCCTTTTCCTGGTTTGCTAGCAGTTAGTTATGCCCTTGGCTTGGCAGTCCCTGCCTTTTCCTGTCTTGTTAGTAGGCAGGCCCTCCGCTTGGCTGTCCATGCCTTTCCCCGACTTCCTAGCAGGCAGGCCCTCCGCTTGGCTGCCCATACCTTTCCCTGACTTGCTAGCAGGCCTCCTCTTGGTTGTACGAGTCTCCTCTTGGCCATCCACCTCCTCTCAGCCACTCAGGCCTCTCTTCTTACCGCTTCTCCACTCCTCACTAGCCTGACTCATAGCCAGAGTTGCAGCCTATTCAGCTCTTTTGGCTACTTTCCTAGCAGCAGCTTTCTGCCATCATCGACAACTGCCACAGGGCCCATTCTGGTCTTGTCACCACTGGCTCTGCCGCAGGCCCCATCTGGGCTCTCTGCCATCTTCTGTGTTACAGCCCTTGACCTGTATGCCATCTCTTCTAGGAGGTTCTTTACCTCTTCTCTCTCTCTCTGATGCTGCTGTCTTCTCACCTCTAAAACAAACCCAAAAACTACTTTAGGGTTTTGCTGCTTATAAAAGCAGACTCCTTATTAGTTTCGAGGTATGATCCTCCCAAGAGAACCGTGAGCTGACCAATCCTCAGTGAACTTCGGGTCACTTAGTTTTCATAATAAATTGCCTGGTCTTTGCAAGATAAATGAAGTCACAGGGCAGACGAGCCCAGGACTAGACAAGAAATATCATACCATCAAGTTGTTTACAACTCACTCAGGAAATGCCAATCAACCTGGACAAAATTAACAAACATTCTGGGATAGACAAACATCCTGAGAGTTCTTCCTTCCCACCCCCCAAGTTGTTTTTTCCAAGAACTAGGCCTCAGGGCTTAGAGGAGGGGAAAAAATTCTCCAACTACTTCTCCAAAGAACCAAGGCCAAGTAAGGAAAACCCATTTCCCCACACTTGTCTTTTTAAGTTTGTGTAACAATTGAATGGAATAAAGAATTTTCTGCCACTACAGAAATCTATTTTTTCATAGAATGCTTTCCATTCCAATACTTGTACTCTGAAGTAATTAGAGCAGAGCTGGCTCTTTAAAGAATTTCAGTGAGAACGGCAGCAGACTTTCTAATGTAGATGTGCAGTGACTTTACTAGAATAAGAGAAAGTCTGGAAAGAAGAAAGGGCCTTAGAATTGTTCCCCAGAACCCTAATTACTGTGCTTAGGAAGTATATGCCTTTGAAGCGTAAGTGATTTTTGAGTTTTGAGATTTTTTTTTTAAGGACGATGATATTTTATGTGATGGTAACTCTATAATAAGGACTTACTACCTTAGTGAGCAATGAAAACAAAGCTGGTTTTGGCTCAGTTCTTGGATAGAATGTTGTTCCCGGGCCCGAATAAGAAGGTATTAAGAACATGTTTCTGTAATACTGTTGTCACGGAGGACTATCATCCTAGTTTCTCTTTAATGTCACTGACAAAAAACTCACTCGTTGGCATTTGGATCACTGGTGACCAATTATGTAATATTTCTCTAGGATTGTAATTTCTATGTGTTGGGGTTTCTAAATTCCAACTTGATTCACAATTATCTCTTTACAGAACGGGAGAACAGCTTGTATTCAGCGTAGCTGCCAAAAAAAAAAAAGAGGGGGGAAAAAAAAGTCACACTCTTCTAAATAAGGTTCTTTTCAATAGGAAGTTTCATCTTTGCAGTTCAAACATTTGTAAACATAACACACTTTAGATGGAACTGAATGACTTCGCAAGACTGCTATTTTTATAATGGAGGCGGCTTTTCCTAAAGAGCAGTTTGGTAATAGTGGACGCTGAGAACTCTCTTGAAGGCAGCTGGAATTCAGTGTTGTCTGTATTGGGTCAGATGAACGCGGCATCATGGACCTTCAGGCTTGCTAAACTTGCAAGACAATGCTGAATCTTCAAAGACTCAGTTTTTAGAAGAAAATTTTAAGTACTGGGTTGTATTTTTTTTTTGGTCATTTCCAAAGCTCTTGAATATTTATCTTTTGTTTCTTTGTATAAAAGATGTTGATAAACCTAAAAGTTGTTCCAGAACTTTTCATCATGCCTTATCTGTAAAGGAAATGTAGCTAAGTCGGGCAAGCTTTTAATTCCCCAGAAGTCCACCAGCTTCTCTGGTTAGAGTAGCAATTTTCTGTTTTCTTATTGAGATACACCTCGGTGAGAGCGCTACAGAGTAATCAGGGTCTTAACTGGCAATGGTGACAAACTGCAGTATTTCCTCAGCCTGTCTTGTCTTCCCAAATCCGTGGAACTGTGTAGCTCTCTCACAGTTGCTCTTTTGAGCTGTTGGAATCAAGGCACTTGTTTAGCGATTCTTGGGGGGAAAAGAAGGCATAGGTATTGAACTGAAGCCATATAAAATAGATAGCACATCTGATTCTTCTCTCATTTAATCTTTTCCTGGGCTTATCTGGAGGGGGAGTCAAACTAAGATTTAAACAAAAAGAGAAGCAGATCACGAATGATAATTGTTGCATTCCAGTCATAATTTGAACCCAGCTTCTAATTTTGTAAAAGTTTCTCTGTTAGGAAAACTCCTGTAATTGTCGTTCATCTGTTCAACACCATTTCCTTATCTAGGAGGATTTTAAAAAGTAAAATCATTTTAGAGGCAAGTTCACTTTCTGTCTGCCTAAGAGTGCTCGTCTGTCAGTGCCCTAATACAATACGGGGGAGAAAAGGCTTTCTTATCAGGGGAGAGCATGCTCCGGATTGGTGCCAGGGGCCATGCTAGACTGCCTCCAAATGTAACTCAAAAACTCTTCAGTTGGATCCTTTGTGGTCAGGAAGAAGAAGAAAAAATGTGATACAGTGTAATGGAAGAGAAAGATCAGAACAGTTAGGTTATTTGGAATTAAAAAGATAGACCAAAACACTAATTCCCTGCCATGGTCAGTCAGAACTGTGACATATTTAAACGTCTGTGAATCCTAATTTTTCCACGGGTTCCAAATTCCAAATACTTTTTAAGTACCCCAAGGGTTCTTTAAAACAAAACAAAAACCCACCCAAAACCCAACACACAAAACAACAAAAACAAAACTCTAAACAAAAAAGCAAGAGTCCTCGGCCAACAATTGATATTTATCACCCATTTCCTGCTCCAAATTTATTCCCCACTACTCCCCAAAAGTGTAGTTTTATTTTGGGGGAAAAAAAGGTGTTAAATGAGACTTTCAAAATAATCCCTGTTGGCTTGCCTGAACTGACAGATGTTCAGTCCATTTCTCTGGCTACCAGTGATAAACATGGTTACTACTTTTAATCATTTACCTTGCTACTTTAGGGTATTCATACTCAATACAAATTGGCAATACTCAGTATCTGTGGATGTGCTAATTCTGAGACCAGAGTGCTCCATTTAATATAAAGGTGTTTTTCTTCTGAAGTAAATATACCCTTTAACATGAGTTATTATATTAATCACCTCTTATTAGTGGGGCCATTTTTAAAGGGGTATGCTATTTTTATTTTATACTTCTAGATGAACAATTACATTACAGAGCATTCTTGGAATGTGCTGTTTGCCCTGAGTAGGATCACCACTTTATTAGAGATATTTCATCACATCCTGCTGTCATCCAGGACTATAATTTGCATATATAAAACAATTGCGTTGAGCTGGGAGGAGGAATGGAGCCGGGAGAATTAGACTTGAACTTTTACGGACGAATAGACTAATACTTGTGTGCATTTTGTGTCTAAAACTAGGGCAGCGTCTTGCAAAGTGTTATCACTCTGTCTCAGATCTGACTTGCCAGCACGTAGGAAGTTGTTTTGGTTTCAAAATGTACTTGACCCCATGGTAGCTGGCAGGGTACAATACTATTGACATCACTGTGTTTCAAATAGAAAATTAACAAGTAGCTACTGTTGTGATTGCAGATTGCCTTCCGTGCCCCTGTGAGAGAATGCAGGTTTGGGTTTTTTTTTTCTTTCTTTTGGGCAGCAACACTTCTCAGCCCCTTGGTACCATTAAATCAGCCAACGGGAGCTGCCAGGAGAGTGATGCACATCACAAAAGGCCGAGGAGTAGAAAAACTGTTAATAAGGCAAAGAATCTTTAATCAGTTTCCAAATTGATGTGAAAGATAAATAATTAAAAAGGGGGGAAATTGTCTCCCACCCAGTCTGGGCTTTGACAGTAGGCCAGGTTGGGAAGATAGAGCTGATCTCCCTGAAGAGGAGGACCCTTTCTCTCCACCCAAAGCCCTGGAGAGTTGCCAAAGGAAAATAAGCTATTTTGTATTTAGAACAAATTGCTACTGTTTTCTCCAGTGATGGAGCCCTATTTCCCAGACTTTGGGACTTAGAATACAGAAAGTTCTTGTGTGACCAAAGAAGAAATATAGTGAATGAACGACCAAGTTTCTTTCTTCCTCTTTTTTTTTTTAAAAAAAAAAACCCAACAAACCCAACCAAACACAACCCAAATTCTCAGTAACAGATAAGGGAGGGGACGCCTGCATGGAAGCTAAATTTGGCATCGCATGGACATCAAGTGAGCAATTTTTGTGAAATCACTTTGGAGGTTGGGTTCCTTTTGGGAGTTCCAGAGACTCACACATGCCTCTGGTACAAGATTTTAATTATTTTTTCAAATGAGACTGTCAAAAGTCAAGTTTTCCTCAGAGATGAATGTAAGACAATAAGAAATAATTTGTTTCTGGGTTCAGTACTAACACTTCAACCCATCGGTAATCCTGGGGTCTTGAAAAGTTATTCCAGTACTGTTGTTGTGGAGTTGGAACTGACCCATAGCTGACCTTGCAATGGGTTTTCAGAGGCAGTTCGTTGCACAGGAGGTGATTGCCCATTCTTCTCCTGTGGAGCAGTTGATGGATTCGAACCATGTGCCTTTGGGATTGCAGCACAGCTTTCTTACCACTAAGCCAGTAGCTGCTCCCATTCAGATTGTAGTTCCTGGTGTTAGGAGATAGGATTAAAAAAAAAAGCTGTTGGGTTTTTTTTTGGTGTTATTTTTTAATCTCCTTTTCATTTTTAGTGTTTTTCTTAGACTTTCTTCTCATACCTAAACGTTCATGTTTGTTTTCTGTTTTATCGTTAGCAATTACTTGACCTTCCTCCCTTTCCATTTGTTATTATCACAGTTTCTTAAACAACTGGACTAGAAGACCCGATTGAAACCAGTTAAAAATGTCTTCCTCTTGGTGAGCTCTGGTGGCCTAGTGGCAAGACGCTATACTACAATTCCAGAGGAGAGTGGTTCAAATCCACCAGATGCTGTCCTGGGGAAGGAGGGACAATCTCCTCCTGTATCAGTCAGATCCAGTTTGACGGTACACATGCAAAAAAATAAAAAACAAAACAAACAAAAAAAACTCTCATGAATTAGAACCTATTCATGGCTGAGCCCACTGGGCTTCTGAGGTTGAAAATCAGATGGCAGGAATTTGCTCATCTTTCTCCTTCACAGCTTCTGGTGGATTCCGCCTGGCAGAGAAGACAGTCAGAGCACAATAACCTAAGAACTATAGCACCAGAGCTCCCTGTTTAAAAGACCAAAAAGTCAAGCAGTTGAAAACTGGTACCAGAAAATGGAATTGAGAAAAATTGTGGATTTTGTTTGACATTCTTGTTCTCTCCTGAATTGCAGTGAGTGGTTTGGCAGCCACCAGGCTGAAAAGGCTACAATTCTTGAGTCTCTCACTATTAAAAGAGATGTGGACTCCGCTTAGAGACTCATATTTATATAGTTGCTTTTGGTGGGGTACACTTGTCACATTTATTGGCAACCCCATCTGCAACACACAAGAACAGATGCTAAGCATTCTGGCATTCTGTAAGCAGATCTCTCTTGAACGTTAGCCTGAGATCTGGTGTGTGGTTCAGGGCCTCCAGAGTTTATTGTTACCTCAAGTCTGGTGCATTGTAGAACCCAGGCCCACTAAATATTATTTCATATCCTTCCTTCTCATCCACTAGGTAGCAGTAATTCTGTTTAGTTCTAGAGGAGGACTCAAGATGACAAAAAGTATGGCTTTGGTCTTACTCTAGAAGATAATTAAAAAATAGTGTCAAAACAAAATCCTTTGTATGTAAACCAGTATAAAATAAAATGTAAAAGAAAACAAACCAGCAATATCCAACTTGTTGCCTTACAGTTGATTCCAACTCACAGCAGCTGCTTTATTGAGTTCTCAGGCTATAAATATTTATGGGAGGAGACTCCCATCTTTCTTCCGAAGAGCGGATGATGAATGTTTGCTTACCCAACACCTTACACATCACCATGGCCATCAATGTAATAGCTAAGTATTAATTCCAGGAATAAAAAGCTTTCAACAGGAATAGCTCACCCAAGAAGCACTATTTTGTCTGTGGTATATTTGTTTGGAAAATGCATTAGGTGCTCAGCAAGTGGACATTGAAAAGGAGAGCATTGCAGGTAGAGAGACAATGAAGTGTGAGAAGCATGTTTGGTTTGTAGATGAGGTTTCTTAGGACAAGAGCAAGGCGATGAATGCGGAAACAGTAAGGCTGGACAGGCTATAGACAGGAGCAGACCACAGAGTCATCAGACATGCGGAGATTACTACTAGCATCTTTTAAAGAATCTTGACAGCATCTATCTCAGTGGCATAAAAGGATGCAATTCACTTTTTGCCAGCAGTCATTGTTATTTACTGATTGGTGCTTGTCCTCTAGATATTTCTGAGGTGCGAAGACTAAATGCATTTTTTGCCTATATGGAGTCTGTATCATTTGAAGGGGGATTGAGAGGGGAAAAGTCTGCTATTTTGTCTTCAGTAATTTCTTGAGTCTTCACGTCAGTCACTGACCCTCCTGTCTTTTCCTCCCCTCTTCTTAGAGCCCTTGTTCTCTCTCCCTAAACCTTGGACAGACGTAATCGCAACCTGGATTCAGAAATGACATTCAGAATTCTAATAGTGGCCAGAACACTTTGTTGGGGCAATTTGAACATGAATACTAGAAAGTTTTGGAATTTGTATGAAATAATGTAGCTGACAGTATGTAGGGGATTTATAGGAAGTCGTCTATTACTTTTAAAAGTACAGTTTACATTACCTGGGCTTGTGTTTTTTTTTTTATATATATAAAGTGTGTTTCTTCCAAATCTTGTACGAAAATCAATGGCTTCTGGAAGACAAACTATATTTAATCCACTGGCTCAGTGCTCATTACACCTAGGGATATGCACATCTTACCCTAAGAACTATTTTAGTTTTATTGGGATAAAGAGGTTTAAAACCTTCTAAGAGTGAGTAATAGATATAACTTAACCTTTTGGGTTGTAATTATCTCTATACAGATGAGCCCTTTATGGTGCCGGGTATCCTTGGGTGATGCACATGTTTAAGTGCTTGACTACTAACCTCAAGGTTAATGATTCAAGCCCAACCAGAGGTGACTTGGAAGAGAGGCTGGTGATATGCTTCTATAAAGATAATAATAATGCCAAGAAAATCCAGTGGAGCAGTTCCCGTGAGATGGCTGTGAGTCAGAATCTACTCTGTGACCGTGGCCTTGGATTTTTTAAAAGATTGACAGTGTATTAGCATAATTTGTATTACCTATATAAATTCCTCACCAGTTATTTCACAAATATAGACCAGAGTGAGGAGGACTAGTAAATGAAAGCTGCATTTTGGAAAGAGAGCAGAGTAGGAGGGTCCTTGCTTCTCCCCAAAGGGTTTCTTTTTGTCACTGAGCCCATGACTACCAGAGTCAAGTCTGACGCTTAGGGAAATACCATTTGCCAAGTTACTACCTGAGAGTTAATAAGTCTGCTTATTTTCTGGGAAGCAGATAATATTTAAGTTGTAATTGAAACCTAACTATCAAATGCAATTTTATAGGGAAAGTCGGTCTTGCTTTCTTATTTAACAATCAGAATAAGCTGAATAGTAGAATAACATGTTTTTAAAGAACATTCATGAGGAACAATGTTTGTGGACCTTGTCTTCGTATTTCTGGATGAAAATGTTATTTTTCATAAAAAGTGGAGGCAGGCAGAGGTTTTACAATTTAGAGGGGTTTTGTTTGTTTTTTGTTTTGCTTTGGTTTTTGTTTTTATTGTTGTTTTGTAATTGAGTATTTTTAGGAGATTCTGAACATTACGTTTCAAAGCAACTTTCGTATAGAGAACATGTAGAATTAGCTGCTAGGCTCTGTCATGTCCAGGAGTGTGTGTGAGGACTTGGGAAACTTGGCCATAAGCCAGTGCAGCTTTGAAGAATATCTCAAGGGAGGACTCACAGCCCATTACATAACATGCAGCAGCGAGGAAAATACAAGCTCTGTCCCCATCACTTGACTTGTTTTCCATTTTGATTTAGTTCCTTGGCAAAGTCTTGGTGTCCTGGAGTGGAGGAATGAAAGACTAGCAAGTTCCACAGGAGAACTGGGCCTCTGAGGGCATCAGCCAATGGTTGGCTGTGGGGCTGGGCCAGGGTTAGGTTTCCTATTGTTATTGGGCAGGGGGACTCAAGTTTCCAGAAACAATTTGAAAACATACTGTTTGGTAATTTGTAATTCGTTACTGAAAAAGAATTCTTTTCTCTGTTCTCTCCCATTCCTTTTTGGGGCCTTTGCTTTCAAATATCCCAGCTACTAGAAGGGGCCATTTTATAGCAAAATTATTTCTCTGGTGATAATTTGGTTAGGCAGTATTGTTTACGAGGTTTGAAATCAAAAGCAGCATCAGTTCCTTCAGGGAGAAATGATCCCAGTCTACCAAAAAAACCCAAAAACAACCCCAAACAGACTCGTAATTGTTCCTTTTCCTCACATGGGGTTGCCTTTACTGAAGAAGGTATGGGTCATTTTGACAACATCTTTCTCTCTAACAGGGTTAGTGACTGGAATTACTCTGCCCGCTGGATAAAATCCACTCTTAATTTCATTTTTAAACCGACATCAAGCATTTTTGGAAAGAATAGTACTTGGTTATGTTCCCACTCTCTAGTCCCCTCCTCTTCTGCAAGGAGCCCCCCCTTTTCTCACCACACCCCCTGCTGCAATGTCTAATCCCAGTTTTTTTTCACTGTCACTAATGTTAAACTGGAAGAGAGCTAGATTAGATAGATTTTATTGTTTTCCACATGTTGTGAAAAGTCAAGTAAATGATAACTAGGGGCGAAAATGTTTCTCATTTTCCTCCAAGCCTGCTTCCCTACATTAGATATTATCAGGGCCCTTTGTCTTAGCTATTCACTAGAAGATCAGAACAGCAGCCTTAACTTTCCCCAGCCACCTTTCCCTATTTCGATTAAGGGTACAGGGCCTTTAACTTCCAAGACTCTTTAATTCTCTCTGTCAGGGACTCTGTTCCCTGGAGACTAGAAAAACGTCATTGTAGGACACTTGCAATCTTTTCCTCAAGCCATAAGGATTTTCGGCTCAAGACAACAAGCTTTTTTACTTTTCTGTCTTCTAGTCTCTTTCCCTTCCCCCAAACCATACAGCGTAAGATTTGGCAACTCCATCCAGGAGGTTCCCAAGCCACCAGTCACATGAGGATGGAGGCAAGAAAACAAAGGACCAGATGGCATCCAAAGATAGGCCTTTCTAGGTCGTTGGTGGTTAAGCTTGCAATCTGGTTACCAACGGGGGGATTGTGCGGGAAAGGTGGAGCACATCCCCCTTTGCAAGGGGAGAGGAATTTTGAGACACAGTTCTTGTTTCAGTAATTTTGCTGGAGAGAAGGGACTTCCACGTTACTGTGAGTGGCTTTCCTAATAAACTCGTTACAGTTTAGAGTCACAGGCTATTCATTGCTCTTGGACAGGTGCTTTAACCAAAGGGAATATAAGCACATGTGGGAGACTGTGTGCAGTACTTGGATGGTGACTCTGAAACGTATGGCTCCTCCTTGGCCAGCTGCTGTTCCGCACCCGCCATTCATCTTCCGTTGTTTAGAAGAAGCTGCAGTGCAATCCCAAAGGCCCCGGTGGCTCGAACCCACCAGCTGCTGCTTGGCAGTTGGATGGGCCTTCTCCTTCTGTGTGATTTACTGCCTCTGAAAACCTGCTGGAGGGTCTGCTATGAGTGGGTTCTGACTCAGCGGCTCACAACAACTCTTCAAATGCCTAATCTGCTTATAGATGGAAAACCTGAAGGAAATGCTACTACTTCCCATAGGTTCACATCTCCCCACAGGGAAGTGGAGACTGTCCTTTGCCATTTATGCCTCATGCTAACGTCTGTTTTGGAGGACTTAGAATGGCATCTCGAGCATTTTGGGGGCATGGTATCTCAGGGGATGCCTTCCCAGTGGGAGCTATATTTTGGAGCAGATTTATACTTACTTAAATGACTATTGAAAGATCCTTTGGAGGAAATTCTGCCTTCTCTGTTGCTTAAGGTATCATTTGAACTTCAACTGTGTTAGCCTCCGTAGCTCCTGATTTGACGATGACAGTTCAGGCCTCCAGAATATGGATTCTGGCGAGTACTTCCATATATCGTTCCAATTCCGTGTTTTGTTTTGTTTTGTTTTTTTCTCATGAAAGAAAGAAAGAAAGTTTTTTGTTTGCTTGGTTTTAATTTTTAGTTTTAGGATTACAGTTGGTCCCAGTTTTTCCAAATGGGATTATTTACTCTTCTTTTGATTACTTCCTGAACCCCTTTTCATTTAGATAAATCTCCTTTAAGTCCAAAGTTAAGTCTTAAACTCTTCTAAGAAGTCTTTCTCGTTTCATTACAAGCTCTCCTTTTCTTAAGATTCTGTTGCCCTTAATATCTATCTGTAGGACTCATTTCAATGTGAAACAAAAATGGGGTTTATTCTGTTGTCAAATGATAAACTATTGACATATACATTTCTCGTTAACTCTTCGTATTCAAGCAAGTATCTGGAATAGCCCTAGATACACGAAAGTCTTGTAACAAGAATACAGCACCAAGTTAAGTGATTGATTAATGAAAACATGGTTACTTGGATAATGTTAGTTGATTTCTGCCCAAGTGAAAAGAAAGCTGTCCTACCTTTCTTTTCCTTGACCTGAAACTACAGTCAAGAATTATTTTCAAGTTTCTTAAGCAAAAAAATAAAAGATCCTATATATATAGAATTTCTGGTATTAGGTAGTTTGAACATAATTACCAAGTATTATGGAAATAATTTTGTTAAATAATTTTTTTTTTGTTTTTGTTACTAAGAATATGCACAGTGGAAGATGGGTCCCTTCAGTAGTTTATGTTTTACATGGGACGATTCAGTGACACTGAGTACATTTTTCAAGTTTTGCTGCTTGCTTGACTTTTCCTAGTTGATCTATTAACGCTCTCCACCCTGACCCCTGACCCCCTGACTCTCAGGAGTGCTCTGGTGCCCGGGTTCCATCGAGACTTGTTCTTTTAACCCAGCCTCTGTGGTGGCTCAGCTTCATTTAGCATCTTCTCAGGAGAGAGAGGGACAACCTCCTCCACTGTGATCTTGGAAGCCCACCGGAGGGTCAGCTGGGAGTCTGACTCGGTGGCAGTGATCCTTTTGAAGTTTGTTAACATTCTCTCTTAGGTGATGGAATTCAGAACTCCTTTGGGAGGTTCTCATTAGCGAAAGAACTGCCAGCCTCCCTCTCTGCACCCTCAAGTCGTATCATAGATGCACAGTGTGAGACATACGTTAGAATAATCTTAATGAAGCATTTGAAGACACTTTGTTACTCTGAGTTTCTTATTTTATTTTTTTTTACCCGTCGTTCATTCAGCCCAGCAAAAGCACAGTGTAATTATGTAAAAATCCTCACCTAAAAGATTTCCCAGTTGAAAATTCTGCTAAAAGCTCAATGAATTTGAGCATAGCAGGGGAGGAAAGTGACTTTTAAACTGTTAAGTCTCATTAAAGGGAATCCACGGATACACTTGGGTGATTTAAGGAAAATAGAAAAAAAACAAGCATTCTTTTTTTTTTCCCAAACCCCAGGTATGTCAGGCTTCATACTGGGGCAATTAGTGGTGGTTAGGTAGTTAACCTAGTAGAGTCACCATTGAAATACTCATTTTTTGACCTTTAACCATAGCCAGTGGGGCTCGTAGACCCTGGAGGAATCTTGACAGTTTGTCAGCCGAAACCTTCATGACTTCACTATCTCTGTATCTTCCTGGTTACCTGTCAGACCTTCTCTGACCTCTCTCTCACATGGTTAAAATTGGAGAATTTAAGTTGATATTATTGCTTATATATCTGCTCGACTCAAAGGCAGTCAACAACAACACAACATTAAGACATAAAGCATAGTTTGGTAAGTGAGCTAGTAAATCCATTTTTGATCCTCTGAGAACATGGTTTGTTCTGGTTCACTTATTGAGACAGTTGCTAAAAAAGGCAGTTTTAGCTCTTTAAAGGAGTCAGGGTAACCTGGGAGAAGTCCTGGCCTCATGCGGCGCACCAGAGGTGTGGGCTAGTAGTGTAGGATGGAATCATATACCTAGTCTACATTCAGGCCATTGTGATCATAACTCTTGAGCGTCAAAGGGAAAGTCAATCCACCAGTACTACTTACAGTGGAAATGTCCCCCAAGTTCAGAAACTCCTATAGGCTGAGTGGATTAGAGATTAACAGTGATTTTTAGTTAAGGATTTGTCAAATGTGTTTTCCCCTTAAGCAGGAAATAGAAGGGAGTAGTAGAAAGAGAAATGAAAATGAAAAGCTAATGAACTGTGGTGGTGGTGGTGGTGGTGTTATATGCCGTCAAGTCACCTGCGACTCATAGCGACCTTATGTGCAAGATCCCTAAACCCTGCTTTGTCCTGTGCCAATCACACCGTCTCCGACACACCCACCCAGATTACTCCAGTCACTGAATCAATCAATCCACCTCATAGAGGGCCTTCCCCACCTGCACTGTCCCTCCACCCTCCCAAGCATGACATCCTTCTCCAAGGACTGGTCCCTCCTTGCACCGTGTCCAAAGTATGTCAGACAAAGGCTCAGAATCCTTGCCTCCAAGGAGCAGCCTGGTTTAACCCTCTCCAGGTAGAACCTGTTCATTTTCTTAGCAGTCCATGGTATATTCAGTACTCTTCAATATTAGGTAGCAGGGACTATGTTATGGGCTCTTGTTTCAGTGACTAGCCTTGACCGTAAAGAAAAGTAAATACATTACCATTGAGTTGGAACCAATTCATAACTGACCCTCCAGAAAGTTTTCAGAGGCTGAAATGACACAGGAGGAGCGCTCCCATCTTGGCCCCACAGATTGATGGGTTGGAACTGCCAGAGAAATGCCACCTTCAGGTTAGCTGCCCAACTGCCAGCTGCCTCGACCACCAGAGCGTCCAGAATTGACCAGAACATCATACAGTCTGTGGAACGTTTTCTGGTCACTCACTGGATTTAGTGGTTTCAAAGTTGAATCAGAGGAAAGAACCATTTTTATAGTAAGTGAGAAATGGTTGCACATCAGAAATATGGGTCAAGCTAAAACAGTAACGTGTGGCACACAGGACAGCTGTAGTCGTGGGGAGATGCATATGCTTGTGTGTAAGTGAAATAAATGTGGGAAGGATGACTTAGAAATCCGTGAGGGTTTTTTTAATTATTGATTTTAATGAAAATTTACAGATTTTGGATGCCCATTCATTCTTTGTGAGACTTTTCTCCCTGCCCACCCCTCCCCTCCAGTTCATTCTTGTCTTTGAGAAGTAAAGTTCTTTCATTGCTATACAATCCCTCCCCCCCCAAGTCCACTCCGCCGTGCAGCCTTCGTTCTGGACTCCTGTCATGACAATAATGAGGCTTCTGGTGGAAGCCTCTCCTGTAGCTGGCAGTTCTAGGCAATGAAACCAAGTACTAGTATACTTTCCCACTTCCCTATCCATTCGGTTGAGACCATTAATAGGATGGACTGAAGAAAAGAAACATTGCTGACAGAGATTGCCATTGGGGATAATAAGTCAAAGTGACTGGAGTTTGAAGAGTGTTAACAAAAATGACTTTCTCATTCCCTCCTGTGAGTCACTCCTAACAACCCTTGGTCAGTTTCTGAGTCAGGTCGTAGGAGAGCGCCCATCTTTCTTTCCCTGGCCCATGATGGAGTCAGACATGCGGCCTTTGGGTTAAGCAGAACAGCTCACTATAGGCAGGGTCATCCGGGATTCCCAACACAGACACGAGAGGCCCAGGCATGAGCAGCTGCCCTCATTGCTCCCTGAAAACAGAAGCGTCAGACGGTGACAAGCTGGAGAGCGTGCAAATGACTGTTTTTCCTGAAAATAGATTTTAAGATGTTTCTGGTGTACTTATCCCAGCCATGCTAATACTTTTTGTACATTTTTGTTTTCTCTCTTTCTTAGACGAGCTCATCTGCGCCTGTGTTTAGAACGCTTAAAAGTTCTGATTCCACTTGGACCAGACTGCACCAGGCACACAACACTTGGTTTGCTCAACAAAGCCAAAGCACACATCAAGGTGAAAATGTGTACCTTTCTAAGTGGTTCTCAGTCCTAGTTTAATTATTAACAACGGTACTGTTCATACACCTCAGCTGAGCTCACTGTGCCCTTCAGCAGAACTGATCTCAAGAGAAATATTTCTGAACATTTACCAACTAACCTGATGAACTAAAATTGTTTTGACAGCATTGCTCTGTGGAGAGCTGAGATACATAGGAGAATAACAGTCACCCTCCTGATGCTCAGTGGAAAGGCACTTGTGCCCTCTGCTGGAGATGACTTCCCTTGGCTCTGCCCCCCAGTATTTTTCCATCAAACTGCACACTGCATAGAGGAGTTTCTCCTTCATGGTGATGACAGACTCTAGGAATCCCATCTTGTTCAAATCATGGAGCTTTCATTACGTACACACAGAGTGAAGGCAGACAAAGTTTTCTATACCCGTATGCTCACAGAGATGTATATTTACGCTTTCTCTACAAAAAAAAGAAACAAAACCCCAACTCTTTTGAGTCGTTTCATAGGAATGAGTATGTTTTCTTGTTTGTCCTGGGCTGTGCCTGAATGTAAACAGTATTTTTATCATTTTAGAAACTTGAAGAAGCTGAGAGGAAGAGCCAGCACCAGCTTGAGAACTTGGAACGAGAACAGAGATTTTTAAAGCGGCGACTGGAACAGCTGCAGGGTCCTCAGGAGATGGAGCGAATACGAATGGACAGCATTGGATCAACTATTTCTTCAGATCGTTCTGATTCAGAGCGAGGTAGGCAGCTTGCTTCTTCCCTGACAGGACACTGAACATCTCTGTGCTGTTACATGTTGTATAGTGTTCAGCTAGGTCATGTCCAACCGCACATCTGTCCCTGGTCCCATAAGGTTATAACTGCAAGAGTTCAGAAATCCTGATCAGAGGGCACGATGTAACAGTTTCCCACGGGCAGCACATGTGTCTCCTGTCTGTCCTACACAAAGTGATTAGTTGGCCAGGTGTGTATAACATGCACTACCGTTTCTTGATAGTCATAATAAATGTCTGTGTTAGTGACTTGTGTATGTGCTCTATTTTACTGTGTACTGTTGTTGATTGCCTTCGGGTCAAGTATGACCCATAGCGACCCTGTGAACAAAAGGCCTGAAGCCCCTCTACAACTGATCAACATTTATCAAAGTTCATAGAGTTTCCAGAGGCATGTTACTTAGGAAGTGGATGCCACTCCTGCTTCCAAATACTAAATAACTAGAATAGACCCATTCATAGAAAGTTGAGTGGAGTTCTAGCTTAATGGATACTAAGTTTCTGCTTGAAGTAGTGAAAATTGTTTGCTGTGTATCTGGATGGTAGCCTAGTCCATAAGGAGTTAGCACTGCTAACCCAAAGGCCCTCCTCTCAGGCTACTGAAGTCCACCAGCAGTTCCTCAGGAGCAAAATGGGCATTCTTCTTCACGGCCTTGGAAATCAGCAAGACATCAGTTCTGACTGAAAAGGAATCGGTTTGAGTTTCCACAGTGACAGCGACGCTGGGTTGCACAACATTGTGAATGTAATGAATGCCACTGAAATCTATTTGTCAAAATAGTTTAAATGGTGATGCCGTCTTATTTAAGGTTTATCAATAATTTTATAGTTTAAAGTATCATGAGAAACAAGAATTTCTTTTCAAAAATTCTAATCAAGAAGCTGTGATGGTGTTGTGTTTAATTAGCAACTAACTAACTAACTGCAAGGTCACTGCTGGTAACCAAAAGCTGTTTTGCAGGAGAAACAGACTTTTACTTTAATGTAAACTTTACCTGCTTACAAATACAGTGTTTACCATGTAACGCCTCATCCTACAAGTTGTAGGCAGCAGCATACAAGCTTGTGGATCTTGAGTACTATAGTATTACCTGCTTCCTTTTCTCTTTGCCTGGTAGTGTATCACGGCTCCCAGAAGTAGCAAAACCAGTCCTAGGGACAGCAGCAACAAGAAGCAGAGAAGCATGGAATTAGAAGCAGAAGAGAATGTCAACTAAACAATACAAATGTGGAAAATCACTGAATGGTGCTGCTCTTGGTTTACGGTCCTCACAGGTCCTCAGTCACTGAGCATCGTGTTTCATAGACCGCGAGATGCACTTAAGTGGCACGGGGCTGTGTCTGAGCTTAGGGAGGATATGCTGTGAGGCACCGTGGCACAATTTACTTTCTGTTTTTTTAACTGACACTTTAACATTCTAGCTTTTCCAGTAGAGAATTGTCCCTGTCATGTCTGTGTGAAGGATGGAGCTTTTCTTTTTAAAAATGAACGTATGTATTTTAAACTTCTGTTTTGAAAGCATTTTAAACATACAGAAAAAGTAAAAGAACTCTAAAGTTCTCAAGCACCGTTCTTGGTTTAAATCAGGAAAGCTGTGCATCAGGGTTTTATCTCTTCACCGTATTTAATGAAAGTGTATGCTGAGCACATAATCTGAGACGCTGGATTATCTGAAGAATGTGACCTTGGGATTGGAGGAAGACTCATCAGCAACCTGTTGTATATCTTGCTTGTTGAATGTGAAGAAGACTTGCAGAATTTCCTGATGAAGATTAAAAACTACAGCTTCCAGTGTGGATTATGCATTACACCTCAACATCGAGGAAACAAAAATCCTTACCACTGGACCAGTAAACAGTGCAATGATAAGACGGAGAACAGACTGAAGTTGTCAGCGATTTCGTATTATGTGGATCACAATCAGTACCCATGGAGGCAGCAGTTAAGAAATCAAAACATGTATTGCATCGGGAAGTCGGCTGTCAGGGACCTCTCCAGAGTGCGGAAGAGTAAAGACAAAGGTGTACTGATCCAAGCCCCGGTCTTCCCAGTTGCTTTGTGTGCTGGTGAGTTGGTCAGTGAACAGGAAGACAAAAGAACTGATGCTTTTGAATTTAAAGATGATTGAACATACTGCGAGAAGAACAGAAATCCAGCCAGAGTGCTCCTTAGAGGCAAGGATAGTGAAACCTCAACTTAGGTTTCTTTAGTATTTTTTTGCAGATTACTTCGTGACATTGGCTCGAGTTTTTCCACAGCCTATCATCGTTCTCATTATTTGCTTCACTCTGACATGTTGCCCTGGCAAGGAGTGATGATGTTCTTTTGAGTACTAAGGTGCACCTGATTCAGACCATAGTCTCTTCAGTCACTTGGCTGTGCTCCTGAGAGCTGGACACTGAAGAAGGATGACAGAAGAGAAATTGATGCCATTGAGCTGTTGGAGAAGAGTACCGATTATCCTATGTACGGCCAACAGAACAAACGATATATCTAGGAGAAACTGCAGCCAGAGTGCTCCTTGGAGACCTTCACTCACATTCTTGGAGCTTGTTGCTAGGAGAGGCTGTTCCTTGACAAGGGGCATCATGAGGGTGAAAGAAAGGAGGACCCTCAACCAGGTGGATTGACACAGTGGCTGCGGCAGTGGACTCGAGTGTGTCAGATTGTGAGGACGGCACAGGACAGGACAGGGTTCAGACCTGTTGTTCATCGGTGTCAGGATGAGTCTCCCTTGACCTGACAGCACTAAACTAGCTTCTCATTCTTTCTTGCTTTCTCATCTTGATTTTGGGTAAATGTTCACTCTTGAGTTTCATAATACTAAGTTAACTCCTCATGGGTGGTGTCATTTCATAAGCCACATTCATTCTTTCTCTAAAAACAGGTGACCTCTAGGAGTAGCCTCCATTCCAAGTTCAAAGGGTAGACTTTGATCATCTTAGGTTTCCTCTGGTATCTGTCAGTCCAGTTAGTCTGACACTTTTTTTAAGGAACTTGAATTGTATTCCTCCCCCCGCCCCGGGGCTATTTGTTGTGTCCCCAGTCAGAATGGTCACTCGTGGTAGCCAGACATCGTCTAGTTGTGGTCTCAGACTCCTGGGGGCTGTGAGGCTTGTGTGCTGTCAGGCCTGTAGACTGCCTTTTTCTTTCAGTCTCTGGTTTCTTTCATTCTCTTTTGCACTAGACGAGTAGAAAGCAATAGTTGTATTTTAGATGACCACTTGAATGCTGTGAAGACCTCAGACACTCACCGAAGTAGATGCAGAATATTTATGGTATGTCTGTGGCACTAAGTTTTGAAGTCTCTACCTAAGACAATAGCAAAAACTTTCAGGCCTGATGACAGGGACATAAAGCAGACATAACCTTGAGTTTTTCTGGATAGCCCAGCTCTCGGCCAGATAACTGACCCCGAGCCCGGAATTACTGCAGTGGAGTCCACCCTGACTCGGTGACCCATTGCTGTTGATCACTGTGAGCTGAAAGGCGTTCCACTCCTAGCTGGCTTACTAGCAGCTTTCAGAGTATCTGAAAATGGCCCATTTGTCCTAATGTAGAGCAGTTGGTGGATTTGAACTGCCTGCCTCTAGGCTGGCAGTGCAACTCCTTACCACTAAGCTACCAGAGCTCCCTAGTGACCCTTTAGGGTAGAGTAAACCTGCCCCATAGTTTCCTAGGCTGTGAATCTATCTATAAGCAGTTTATTTGAACCAATGACCTTTCAATACACAATCAGCCTGCTTAACCACTGTGTCACGAGAGTTTAAATAATAGGTCTGTAATAATTCAAACACCATGGGAGAGCAATGTGTTCCTCAGAACAGTCAGTTATTCAAGATTAAAAGAACATTTCGCCATCAAGCAAAAATGACAGCGTAAGAAAGGGCTGACAATTTGGATGGCACAAAATGGGGAGCCCAGGGCAGAAATGAAAAGGGGGAATTTAACCAGTGTCATGGAATAGTTTGCGTACAAACTGCCGGAAGGGAAATCATTTGCTCTGCAAGCTTTCAACTAAAGCAAAGTAAAAAATTTGAAAAGAAAGGAAGGGCCCTCAGCCAGGAGGCTGACCGTGGCTGTGTCTTCTCTCAGCTGCATGCCGTGTACGGAGCATAGGCACTTGAACTGCTCACCCAGAGGCCACATCTCTTCGCAGTTTGAATTCACCAGTGATTCTGCAGGAGAGAAATGGGCAGTTTCCTCCTGTGCCATTTACTGCCGCAGAAACCCATTGGAGGGTCTGCTGTGAGTTGATTCCAAGACAGTGAGAGACAGTAGTCTTCTGTCCATCTCCTCCACCAGATTTCAGAGAAGGCGTGTATTCAGATAATAGCACTTAGTTTTTCTTAACACTACTGGTGTGGTATGGACCGAGGACCCTAGTACCATTCTTATTCTCATCTAGTAATGTTTTCCGCCCGCCCCCGTTCCTCCCCCCCCATTGTTACAAGGGATTTGTGCTGACACCTCTAGTCAATCTAGACTAGTAATTTAACTGGGTGGATCATAGCAGATTATGGCTAACATTGAGAAGAATGGGACTCCCAGAACTCTTAGTTGTGCTTCTGTGAAACCTATACTTAGACCAAGAAGCTGTCACCCAAACAGAGCAAGAGAACACTGCTCTGAGTTGAAATGAAGAAAGGTGTATGAAAAAGAAAAAAGTTAAAAAATTTAACAAAAAAAGAAATGTGGTAAGGCTGTATCCTTTCTCCCTATTGAGTCCCTTTGTATGCCAAGCAAATCATTCAAGAAGCTGAACTTTATGGAGAAGAATGTGGCAGCAGGGTTGGGGGAAGACTCATCAACAGCCTGTGGTGTGCAGATGAACAACCTTGTTTGTTTAAAGCAAGAGGGATTTGAAACGCCAGCTGGCATCATGCACATAGACAAGGAAGATAGCAGTTGTCAGCAGTTCCATTGTGCTTGGATCCACAACCAGCATGCATGAAATCATATTGCACTGGCCAAATCTACTGAAACCACCTCTCCAAGGAGTTAAGGAGCAGTGACATGAATGTAAAGACTAAGGTGTACCTGATTCAAGCCAGGCTCTTTCAGTTACTTGTTGTGCATCTGAAAGTTGAACATTGACTAAGTAAGAATGACAGAAGAATCATAGATGCTTTTGAGTTGTGGGCGAGTAATACTGAATATCGCACAGGCCGCCAAAAGAACAAACAAGTTTGACTTGGTGAAGGTGCAGCCAGAGGGCTTCTTGGAGGCAGGGATGGTGGAACTTCATCTCACATGCCCTGGGCATGTTGTTTTGGTCTTTGGAAAAGGACATTGTGCTTGGGATAGTATGTCCAAGAGGGTGGGGATGGCACAGAATCAAGGTCCAGATCTGCTATTACAATGTCATTGTGAAGTGTAATCGACTCCATGCACCGACGAACAACTAGTCCATCTGGTTAGATCAGGCTGTCATTTTACTTTGAGTTCAGTTCCAAGTTGTTGTGTTAAGGTGTCGGGCTGTTGTTTCCCAGGATGTATAGGTGTTCCGTGGTACGGGTGAGCACTGATCGAGCTGTGAAGACTTACAAAGATGAAGCAAAGGGATATTCATTCCTTGGACTACTTGTACTGTGTGTTTGGTCAGCTGCTTCTATTTTAAAGCAGATCTCTAAAACTGGCCAGGAACAAGCTGTTTTTAAAATTATGCTTTGAAATATTAGAGTCCACTTTTCCTGAAGCAGTTGTAAGGTCTTAAAGTCTGTGCCAGATATGAAACATCAAGCTTTCAGATTGTCTGATTTAAGAGAATTGAAAAATCCCAAGTTCATTATTCCATCTGTTGTGGGGGGAACAGTTTTCAGCTGCTTTTTGCTTTCAAAATGCCTGCATTGCTTTTTCTATAGTATTGTTGATTATATTTGAAATATTTAACTTTTTAAAAATAGCTGCATTATATATATTTCTTTTTCGAAGGTAAAAAGGTAGATTTTTACAAAGTTATATCCCCAAAGGGATGGACATCCCTCCTTGACAGGAAATATGGAAGAGAGGCCTCATATATATTTAGAAGGTTTTTTATCATGTTGCTTGGTGTTTTGAAGTAAAACTTAAATACTACCACCAAAATGCCTTTATTACAGTCTTTACTACAGATCTCAATATAATTCAGAGATTTTTAAGGCCTTATGCCCTTACTTCAAGCTGTATTTCATGAAAGAAAATGATGCTGAATTTAAGATCTCTGAGTCTGTTTTGTAATAACTTTGTTTTGTAACTCACTTTGGTTACTGGGTAGTGGCAGAACTTTATGGTGTATCCTGTGGTATCCTAATGGTCTGTAGAAGTGTGACACCACCAGAGGTCTGGGGATTCTGCTTCACCTATATTAAGTTTATGCTTTTTTCCCCCTTAAGGGCAACCTTGATTAATAAACAGCATTGAGAATTAGATCCTGGCTTGATGCAAAACAGATGCTGTTTAACTTCTTGGAATTGGGATCTTTTAATATTAAACACTAATTCCCAAGTAGGCCAAGTGTTTTCAGTGGGAAGTCCAGACGAACTGGCGTCACAGGGTTTAGTAAACTTTTTCCTAAATTGAGACCACCAATTTAAGAGGTATTCCCTTTTAAAGAAATAGCCCTTTTGTTCTGTCTCCAGACTCTTCTGATAACGTGCTTGTGTATTATTTTCTATCTTTTCTTTTCCACATAGCTTGCTTATTTTTGAAGGTATCTGTGTTACTAACGTTCTTTCTCTTTTTTCTCTTTGGCAGAGGAGATTGAAGTGGATGTTGAAAGCACAGAGTTCTCCCATGGAGAAGTGGACAATATCAGTACCACCAGCATCAGTGACATTGATGACCACA
>NW_006399756.1:20909000-20938221 GCF_000299155.1 Elephantulus edwardii | reverse complement strand
AAAAAATTCATCTATTTTGATGCAGCATTTGATAATATAAAACACCTCACACCTCACTCTTTATAGTGCACAGTATGAATGAGGTCTGGGTTAGGTAGAGGAAAGGTCAATGCTAATGTTTTTGTTTTCTTTAGAATCATTACCCTTTATCAGCTTTTAACCATCTGGTATCTCTAGTAGACTATCGTAGTTAACATAGTTAAGTTCAGCACTTGTCTCATTTTAGTGTCAGGATCTCCTCCCGTTTTCCTACAGGCAGTCTCTCTCCTTCCTCACAGTCCTACCGTGCAGGTCCTAATGTCGCTCTTACAGATATTTTCAGAAATGTTATTTTAACGTGAAGTTTCTAGCCTGCACTTTGATGTCGTGTGCTTCCTGTGTCTTCTCAACTCCCAGGTTCCTCTCTGGTTCTTTGCCCTAATCCCCACCCCCCCCCAAGCCTTCTGGAGACCTCACCCCCTGGCTGTTTGAACTTTGTATACTTTAAGTAATTTAACTACCCTTAATTACTTTAAAAAACAAAAAAGGAAAAAAAAAGCTTTATGATTTTCATAACTTATTGCTGTTTTTAATGGGTTGTTAATTTCGGTCCTGTAGTTCTATTTTATGTTTTAGATAGGGCTGGGCAAGGAAGAAGAAAATAAAGACAACCATATTTAGCAGTGCAGTTGAGTTGTGTGTTAATGTGAGACTATGCTTTGTAAAAAGTAGCACTTGAACAGCATTCACTGCTTCTGTGTATGAAGTCTGAGCATATACTTGTTCTTGTGTTCTTCCTGTGCCTCCAGAAATATTTTATCCTTGATTTGTACTGTTTGAGTGGCAGATTCTGAGGTAGATGTGTGTGAAAACTGCATGCCTCTAAAAATCTATTATTAAAACCTGCTACTTGAGGTGCTGGAGACTTAATGGAAAAAAAAAAAAAGACAAACTAAATTTTTTCGGCCCAGGTAATTGATTTCTGGTTTCATTTATGGTTACTCCCAGCCAAGTCATGATGCTACTTTGTAGAATTTTACTGAAATTTTTCCTTTCCCAAATGAGACTTGAAGACTCTCTGGT
The DNA here is from genome assembly GCF_000299155.1 of Elephantulus edwardii. Lineage (NCBI taxonomy): Eukaryota > Metazoa > Chordata > Mammalia > Macroscelidea > Macroscelididae > Elephantulus > Elephantulus edwardii. The sequence goes on along the minus strand of NW_006399756.1, from coordinate 20,937,159 downwards.
GGAGAGGAAATGGAAGCTGATAACCAGCCTTCTATTTTATGACTCCCATGACATTCATGTGCATCCTTTTGCCTAGCACTGAAATCTGGGACTTCATTCAGGTGAACTTGAGGTGCTGCCGTTTAAGATGGGGGTTCCAAACCGACAGTGTGCATTTCCGCTGCCCCCTCAGGTACTTCTCCCCTGGGTCTACCCTGTTCTCAGGGAGGGAAGAGTATAGAAAAGAGTATTCTTTTTTAAAAAGAAAATCAAACTTGAATATACAAAATTAACCACAAGAAATAAAAAGTTGTGAATGAAGAATGTGTGTGTTAGGTGCCTTTGAGTCAACTCAGCTCCTAGTGATCCCATCAACTAAGCGGAACAGCCATCATCATCATCTCGACCAATCAAGCCCACTGTGTCTACTTGGGTGAAGGTCTTACTCTCGCCATGTGCCATCCTTTTCTATGAAGGAAGGTTATGGATGAGGATCCCACCTTTGAGAGGCTCCTTACACGTCATGGGTGAACATCCCTACCTTTGAGAGGCTACCTTACACGTCATGGGTGAACATCCCTACCTTTGAGAGGCTCCTTACACATCATGGGTGAACATCCCTACCTTTGAGAGGCTCCTTACACGTACCTGTGTATCTTGGCAGTCTGTCAGCAGTCAGGAGTGCACGGTAGTTTCATCATTTGTTTTCTGTTGTACAATTGAAACAGGTGTCCACTGATAAATCTCCTATGTATGCCATCAAGTCATACAAGTGACTGTGTATCCCAGCTCTGAAACCTTCCCTCCCTATCCTGAGCCAATCTCATCTTAACACAGACCTAATCCCATTTCTCCAGTCACTGAGTCAGTTCAATCCATTTCATCGAGGGTCTTCCTCTCTCATGCTGCCCCTCTCCGAGGACTGGTCCCTCCAGGGCACTTGCCCAAAGTGAGACAGAGCCTCAAAATCCTTGCCTCCATAGAGCAGCCTGGTTTTATCCTCTGCAAGACAGACACGTTTGTTACTGGATAGTCCAGGACCTATGTTCAACACTCTTCTCCAGCACCACAACTGTTAAAAGTGCTCCAAGTTACACAAAGCCATTCATCATTTTGTTCCTCAAATAACATTTTATGGACTATCTGGTACAACAGTAGGTTTAAGATTTACAGCCTCAGAAACCCTGCAGGACAGCTTTATTCAACTAGCAGGGAGTTATTGTTACTCTAACCCAAATGATTTTCAGTTCTTAAGTTTCCATTAAGGTATGGAGTTGTGCTGTTAACCAAAGGCTACACCACTCTGAAAGTTAGAATCCACTGACAGCTACAAGGGAGAACGGGCAGTCTCCTCCTCTTACTATGTACAGCTTAGGATACCTGATATGTAAATGCCTATAATGACCTTACGCTGATGAACCCTGGTGGGTGCTTAATTACTGTGCCACCAGAGAAAGGTGATAAAAGCTATTGTGATCTGGTTCGAGTGAGGATTCTACAAAATGCCTTTTCTAACCCAATAGCACAACTGTAAAGCCCCTAGTGTTAGTCTCATTATTTCTGGCCACATTTTGCACAAGAAAATGTTTAACTTCTTGAAAGGTTTTTTTTTTCTATTTATGTGTTTACATTCTTTTATTTAAAATCACTGGCATTTCCCCATTTTTGTGTTATCCTTCCACCTGAAATTCCCAAACCACTTACCCAGACAACATACAAAGCCAGCTTTAAGTGTGAACAAAGGTTTTAATCCAATTTAAATTGTGCTATTGCCCTTAAAAATAGCCTACAATGTCATGTAACTCTTGAAACAAAAATGTGAACATTCTAGTGGTTTACTTTGTGGCTTTAGCAGCCAACCTCCAGACCTGGGGTCTCTGGCAATTCACATCCCCCAGAATGCTGCAGGGGTAAGGGCTGTCTCTTCCCCTAAGATTTACAGCCCCAGAAACCTGATAATGGGCCACTGAGTTGTAATCAACTTGATGGCAGTGAGACTCTTTAAAGGCTTTGGAAGAAGACTGGAAAAGCACCAGTTTTACTGATTGCTTGATCTTGCTAAAGAAGGACTTGCACTTGGGGCCATATCACAGTTAGTAAGCATTGCATAACAGTTAAGTGCCCTAGTTTTAATATTTGGTGTTGGCCTTGCCAGGAAAAAAGCAAAAAGCTAAGAATTCTTGGCCCATGTACCAGATCTAAATAAAAAACTGATTTTCTTGTGGAATATGCCAGAGAATACTTCCAAATGTATGTACTAGCTACAACTGTATGTTTCTGCTTATACCTTTCTGTGAAGTCCCAGATTATTAATGGGAAATGGTTAAAATGAAGTTCTTTTAAAATACTGCCAAGTACCTGCAATTCTGGAGTATGTTCCTTTTTCTCAGCTCTTAAAAAAAATGCTTCTAAGTCTTTAATGCTAGTGTAATCATTAACATTTTATTTTAGATCTTAAAAAATAGTATTCATGAATAAACATTAAACACAGAGCCACAAAATATTGAAAATGTACACAGTATTATCGAAGAAGTCAACTGTAAATGGACATCTTTACTGAACTACCCCTGAAAGCTCAGTAAGGTCCTTTTTTTGAGGGGGGAAAAAACTCCAGGCAAAAGAATGACAAGGCTTCTTGGGCCTCAGTTCCTACAGCTGCTTAGTAATGAGAAAGTGGGCAGTTGGCATCTTAACGTCTAGGCTAGTTGTCAACCACAGTCATCAACTCTAGTGGCATGTGGAGCCAGTGTTTCCTCCAAGCCTCAATTCTTTGCTTTGGTCAGAAATTCACTGCATCGCGCTAAGGTCAAACCCAGGGCTTGAACTGGGAAAAACATACACATCAGTTTCACTGAGGAAGGAAAATCACAAACCAACAAAATAACCATCAGTTTGGGCCTTAAGTAACGACGAGTATTAATGTCTCCCCTTTAGTAGCTATGCTTGATGTTACACAAATAACCAAATGGAAGAAATGATAACTTAGTGTTCGTGGTCTGTACTGGTTTCCTAAAAAAGAACTGGCAAGGTGTGTTAGAGGGAAATCAGTTGCCAGTTTTTACTGCCAGAGAGTGGAAAGATGATTTGTATCCAAAATGTGGTCTTTTTTCAAATAGTTCCACCTGGCAATCTTTACTTCTCTAGACAAACTAAAAAGGCAAATCTTCACAAACCTAACACCCTCATTTTATTTCCTTGGTTAAATGAAAAAATTCTTCAAATGTCTTAACTACAGAATTGATTTCTGCACCTCTTAAATTTCTTACAGGAGCAGAGCTGAGATAAATGATTATGTCATCACCTGTTACTTGTCTACTATGATTTTCTCTCCACTGCAGTAAAAATTAAAGTTTTAACTTACAACTGTAAAATCCTAAATACAAAGAATGTTTCTATGTCCTGCTGAACATAAAAATTGCCACTGATACTAATTGGTTGCTTTGGAATATATTCACTGATTTAGTAGATGCTGACTGGATTTCTGGCCCTTCTAAGGACATTGTTTTAATAGGTTTCCTTTTCTTTCCATTAGCATACAAATGGGAGGCAAAAAAGTAAAAACTTTAAAAATACCTTACAGAACATCCCTTCTTAAATTACTTGTAGACATGCTGAACGACTTGCAAATCCAGCCTTTTCCTTTACCTCACCTGTTGGGTTCTCCTTGCTATTTTTGCCCTGTTTTAAAGAGCATCTGGTGGATTCAAACTGTGTACCTCTGGGATTGCAGTGAAAACCAAGCACCTATAAAAATGAGTTTTAAACGGAAGCAGTTAATCTTCGAGCTAAAGACAAGACCATTTGAAAAATCAAACTGCTGTTTACACTGGACCTTCGCCAGGTATGCACATCAGAATCACTGGTAGTGGCTGCTAAAAGGAGAAAAATGCCTTGGCTTGGGATAGGTCTCGGGTAGGATCTAGACACAGGAAATAATTTTTTTTTCAACATTCAAAACTCCTTGACATCCAGTCAAAACGTAGTCATGAGTGAGCCTCCACTGGGATTCCAAGATGCCAAATCACGGGAAGACCGACCGCCACCGGTGAAGTCAAAGTGGCAAAATGGAATAGTCTTGGATCAGCACATCTGCACCAGAGGTCCCCCCCCCAAACAAGCACTGTGGTGATTTTATAACTTGCACCCCTCCTTGTTCTGAACGATAACATATGGAAACCTAGCCTAACTGGGAACTGAAATCCTAAGCAATGATGGGACCATCCTGTAATTCTGATTCCTAGCAGCCCTCCGTGGGCTTCTGAAAACCATCGCTCTTTACCAGGGAGAGCGCCTGTTGTGCTGCAGAACAGCTGGTGGATTCCAACAGCTGACTCTTGTTAGCGGCCCAAAATGGAGGGAGCGATGCCACCAGGCTCCTCTGTGAAATCTTTTCAACCTATGGGATGAGTATTTCTATTCAACAGCCAAAAAAAAAAACCCAAGGCAGTCATCCTGGCTGTTCATTCAAAGAACATTTGTAATTACTAAAATAAACATTCTGGGTTCTTCCCTTGATGGTGAAAATAAAGGGAACCAGCCATCAAAATTTGGGGCCTTGTATCAATACATTTCAGTCCATCTCTTGAGCTTTCACTACCTGTTCTTGACACAGATAGACCAAAATTTTGTTAAAAAGCTTAAGGTCATCAAGGATATCTGGTTTTAATGGACATCACTTTCACTTGTAGTTAAAATGTTTTTCGAAATGCAGTTCATGAAACATCTCAAATTCAGCCTGGTGACAAATACTATTTTCTCAAGTGTCCTCACATTTACAGTCCAGACACCAGCAGCATCCTGATGCAGGGAGATTTTCTAAAAGGCCACATCTAAGCCTTTGAAAGAAAGGCTTACGATTTTAAGCTAGAGAGTCACTAATTTTAAAACTTTTTTATTCCTTCTCTCTTCCTTCTGGAGAAGCTGAGGTGCAGAAATGAAGGCCCACAGTTCATCTACACTAGCCTTGCTCTGTAAACACCAGCTAAACTATTATCCCAACCGTGCCAAGGTGAGCTCATCAAAACCTATTTGGTGTGGTCATACAACAAATCCAAGAGATTTATTTCCTGTGCTATTTAATGAAAAAGACTCCTTCTAAGGCTACTATTGATTGGTGGTCTATGTAAGTGCTTTTTACAATGGTAATGGAAATATGCTTTAAAGTTTGCAGGTTAAGGGTTTGAAAACTTAATGTCAACTTTCTGTCCTACAGGTTCTACCCTGTGGTCATGAAGAGGCAAAAACCAGTGAGACAGAGGGAGGTATCAGGGATACACAGAGAATTCTAATTCACATCAGTTTCACTCCGCCAACTTTCTTATTAAAAAATTATGTTCATAGGGATTCTGAGTCATACTTGATGGCTTCTAACAATTTGCTTTTTCCATCAAAAATTTACAAACACCCCAATACACAGAAAAGTCCTTAAATGGGATTTGTATTTTACTAAGTTAAGAAAAATATAAGGGATTTGTATTTTAGTAGTCTATTTCTTTTTTTTTTAGTAGTCTTATTTCTTAATTCTGATGGAAGGAACACTCAGGGATTGAGCGAAACGTTTATCACACACTCACTTCCTGTAGCACTGATGTTTACGTACATAGTAGCTTAATCACCAACTCTGACAGCTGAAGAGTTCAACCTTTGGCTAACACACCTTGGATTTTAAAAGGACTTTAATAAAAGTTAAAAATACAAAACGTAAATTAACACACATTCTAAAAATGTCCATCTTCCATTAAGATCTTTTTCTATACATGTATTTGGCTGAAATTTAACTCAGGAGAACTGTGATGTTCATGTACATCAGTAAATGCTAACAACTTGATCTAGTTAACAAAAATTAAAAACTCAGCTACATGAACATAATACACAAGGAAATCATATTAATGCACAAGAAATACAGTAGATTTTTAATGGTGAAAACATTCAGTACTCTTGTTCATTAATTTAGCCTTGGTTTTTTGGGGGTATTTTTATTTTTATTTTTTTTACAAAAATAGTATCTACACTGTATACAGGGCTATACATTACTTTTTGTTTTCGCATATAAATGTTATGCATCCAAAAAAAGTACCACTACAACGAGTGAAAAATTAACACAGCAAAAAGCAAATGTACAAAGGGGCGGGGGGAACTAAAAGTAACTTGGAAAAGACAGATGGTCCTAAACATGGTTTCTTACATCAAACTCATGAATGAGTTGAATCAATTTTAGATGTCGTGATAGATTTATAAACTAAGTTATTGAAGGAATACCTCAAAACAAATAATAGCATTTACAAATCAGCCTGCATATTTAGGCTTAATTAAAGAAGAGCTAGGTTTAAGTTGAAGGTTAAGGGCAAAAATAGATCTCTTCAGTGAGTAGATGTTTACACACACCTTGATGTTTCCAATGAACAGCTAGAATGTGCCAGGTTCAAGGCTTCAGAAAAGTCCATGTTATGTTAAACACATCTTTGACATTGACATTAGGAAGATCAACAGTTCATCTAGGTGCTGTATTTAAGCAGCATCTATCTAGAAAAGTCACTTTATTCAACCGATTAAGGGAACTCTGGTAGTCGTAGTGAAACTTCTTCAAGTTTCATTCTATTGAAGTCAATGACAATAATACTCTTCCTTATTCACCTTAACAAATAATTTACCTTTAGAAAAATATAAGGATAAAAAGGTTAAGCCCTGCAGAGATGAAATCCAGCAGTTTTTCTGATTACTGAGGCATCAAATGCCTGACGTTGTATTTAGAGGTATCCTGGTATTGGGTCATAGGTTTATCAGCAATTCCACACGTTCCTACTCCAACCTTGCCAGTTACGCTCTCAGGTGAAGCAAAAATACTCCTCTTTACCTATGGAGAGAAAACAGAAATCACGCTAATTATTTCAGGATGAAAAGAAAAACCACAGCAAATCCCCCAGAATATTCTATTTTAGTAACAGTAAACACTCTCGTTTCAACATTAAAACAAATAGTGCAATGCTTTGTTCATTATAAAAAGTACTGAAACTGGAAACCATGCTGAAAAGCCTTTCAATTTATTATTTCAGTGAACATTTAAAGCATACTTTTTTATTCAATCATATTTTAAGAAAAAATACCATTAATACCCACAACATAATAGAAATTTTCTCACTTCTGCCTTACCATTCTCCTTTCTGTTAATTCTAGCCTACCATTTTTCCCTGCATGTTTTCTCCTTGGGCAAATGTTCATCTGTGGACCCAGTATGCTCAGGTAGTGTGTAAGGCTTGAGTGCCTCACTGCTGGTGCTGGGTACCTTACAGACCTACAGCATGGCTGCAAGTTGAGCCATAGGGGTATGAGTTTTGTCCCAGGATCAAGTCATTCACTTTTAGAAATTATTTCTAAACACTATTAATACTTCAAACATTTGCTTTCAGTTATGTCAATATTTTAACTTTGTAGACCAACTGCTAATTTTAGGCATTTTACCCATGATTATCCATTTTACTATGACAAGAACCCTGGCGGCACTAAATGAAGTCTACACTATGGGGCCTATAAGCATGTCTACACTGTGACGTCCCTGAGCCTTTGTTACTCATTATTCATAAAAGAAACATCTTCATGAAAATAAAGTCCTGCTTCTCAGAATCATGTCCATCAGTGGAAGGGCTACCTCAACAGCATGAGAACTAGAACATGGGCGAAAGCCAGAATCTGAATGAATGAATGAATGCATGCATGCTACGGCTTATTTTCTACCCAACATAACTTAGAAAAGTATGCCAAGGAAATCCAATCAGGGCTCTTTGAAAAAAAACGGAGCTCTGCCAGTGCTGGTTAGCATTAGACGCATTAACCAAGCAGGTAGTATTCTGTAAACTGCCTCTAAGTAAGAGGTAGGTAGTAAATCATTTTCAAATTTTAGTTTATTAAAAGACTTCTGTAATTTCTCATGTAAATGCAAAATGTTTATAATACAGACATGTGACTAATAGACTATTTCCCAATAAATGAAACCAAAAATTAAATTCTTACTTCAACAGTCTAATTATTTTAAGGTAATTTACCATGTATTACCTTTCAGTCATATTAATCATATTTTCAGTCATAATAATGACAGCTGCATTTTTCAAATTTATAGAATATGATTGAAAGTATTTACTAACCTGGCCTTTTTTGTTTTTAGAATAGGCTCTGTTATTGAACTGTTGCCATTTCACCTTCTGGTCCTCTCTTTCTTGCTCAAGTTCTTTTATTCTCTGTGCTTTTTTCAAAGCTTTCTTCTTTTTATATTCACGTTGCTGGGCAAGCATTTCTTTTCTGTAAGAGAGATAAAATTCCAGTAGGTCAGAAGTTAAGCAACGCAAAAATAAACTGAATAAACTTATATATTCTTTGCATGAATAAAAGCAGTTAACTCATCAGCACTAATACCAATCACCCAGGACTACTAAGTGTTTTTTTCTTTTTTGCTAAAGTAAAGGTAGATATATGCTTCAAAGCTCCAAACATAAAACTATTACCTACAGCAATGAGATAAGAGAGTCTGTTTTAACTTTTGCCAGTTATGTTTTAGAAGTAAAAATTCCAACAAATTGTCATTTGAACTTTTATAAATTTCCAACTAGACAGTTTAATAAGTAGCATGGGGGATGGGGGATAAAGAAATATATTTAGGGGAGGGAGAAAAGTATTTCTGTAAATATATATAAAGAAATCCCATGCAGCTATGCCATTTCGCTCATATTAGAACAGTAGTACAAAGAGAAATCATTGCTAATAACCTTATAAAGTTAATAGAAACATCTAGGTTTGTGTTTTGTGTTTTTTTTTTTTTAAAAAACACCCCAAAACCCAAAAACAAAAACCCCTTTATTCTAAATTAAGGTCAGAGTCACAAACGTTCATAGTATAACGAGGAAGGCCTTCAGGAGAAGCAATAAAAGCTAGACTCTCCTGGAACCTATAATCCCATTATGAAGTTAAGCGTAGCTTTTTACACAGAGGTCAAAATACTTTTCACAACTGTTTGTTTTTATCTTTGCTGTCACTTCCCTATGTTGTGATCATCTTGTCTGTGGATCATGGCAGTAGCTACCTTTTCTATAGGGCCAATGACTATTTTAAATGTCAAGTGTACATCACATCTTCATTCCCTCTATTTAAAAGATTCCCATGGCTTGTGAGCTCCCTATGACCTGGTTTCTATCTCTTTAAACATCTTTTCTTGTCAAAATACCTCCAAATCCTCAAGTTTCTGCCATGAGTTAAGTCCATCATCTCTTAAGATCCCATCACTTTTCTTTCAGAGTAAAGATACACTGAGTTCTTACTGCAATGATGAGAATTGTGCCGTAGATCTTATTAATGCTATTATTTAATCCTCACAACCCTCTAAAATACATACAATTATGTTTCCAACTTTTGGGGAGAAAACTGAAGAGTTTGAACAGCCTGTAAGAGACAGAATTTAAGCCCAAATACATAAATCAATATGCCATATATTGCCTTTCATCTGACCTATTCCTCCCCTTGTTATGTTCCCTTCACTACTTCTATATTTTTGTTGTATGTTTATTTATTTGTGCATTTATGTGACACCAACATCTGAATCTGAGTCAGGTCCATTTTAAAAAAAAAGAGTTTGTCACAGCGTAGATTCCAACCATACAGTCTGTGTGTCAAGAGTAGTACCGGCTCCTTAGGGGCTTTAAGGGCTGACTTTTACTTAGCATCAGGTGATGATTTCTCTAGGTGGACTCAATTCACTAACCTTTCGGTTAGTTAACTATCTTCGTGTGAACTGTTTGCAACTCCCTAGGACTTTGCCAAGTATTTCTTTGTTTAATGTCTGCTCAAAAACTCCTTGCCATTCAGTCAGAAGAGACTCAGAGACGACCCTCCAGGGGGTATTCAGAGGCTGTAACCTGCGTGAGTGGAGACTGCCCATCTAATGCCGCGAAGCAGCTGGAGGACTTGAAACGCTGGCGTGCCTGTGAGCTGGCAGCACAACACCCCACTAACTAGGCCACCAGAGCTTGCTATTCAACATCTAAACGTGAACTAAAACGTCATCACTTCACCTAGGCATACATACTCGGACGACACTCACTTTATGTCACCATCAAATCTGCAAAAGAGCAGTAAATGGTCTCTGCCTGCATGAATTCTCTCTGTAGACTACACTAACTATCTAAATGAAGAAGAGTTAAACACCAGTCAGGGTCACTCACTTTGACATGGGCTTGTTGCCGCTGTCCTCCTTCGCTTTCCTTCCTTCTTCCACAGGCTTGAGATTCAGGAGTGGGGTCACTTCAGCATTGCCGTAGCCAGCAAAGGTGATTGCAGCCGTGCCGTTCTCTTCATCGATCTCCTCGATCTCCGCTTCATAACACCTGCAAAGATATCATGGCTGTAAGCAGGTGAGTAAAGGTTTTGTACTCAACCTTTAAGACTTACATTGTAGAGATTCAATTACTACATGTGTCTAACATGAAGCATCTGTAATCAAATAGCCTTTTTGGCAAAGATGATCCAATAATAGCTGGAGTTACCCATTTACAAAAATGAAAGTTCTAACGAAAATACTGCCAGGAAAGTCTCTCACAGAGTGTGCTGTAATGCTTGGGGAGAAGAGGTGTTTCTTACAGAAATTAGTGTATGTGCATCACAGATGTCTGAGACAATTTAAGTTTTCCGTTTGAGAAGAATATGGATTTCTTTTGGAAAACAACCATTCATTTTCCTTTTTCTTGTTTTAGAAAAGCCCATTTTTCAATCCAAATTTAATTTGCAGGTAAAAATTACTAACCACTCCAGAATCAAATGTACAGAAATCTTATTAGTTATGTGCATGTGTGTATGTTTCTGTTCATTGCTGCCGAGATGGAACCAACCCACAGCTGACTCTCCAGTGATTTTCAGAGCCTCAGAAAAATCAGGAGACTGCCTATCTTTCTCCAGCAGAGCAGCTGGTGGATGAAAACGGCCTGCCTGTGGCAGTACAGCTCCTTACTTACAAGGCCACCAGAGCTTCCCAAAGAAAGTTAAAACAGGGTAGCTCACACTGAATAAAGCATCTTACCACTGTATTTTATTATTTCACTTATAGTTAGAGGGGTTTTTTTCTACACTTACTGTCCATCTTCACTCCAGATTGCCATACACTTGTCGCCTACTTTCCATGAATGAGTGGGCTGTGTAGAAGCAAAACTGTCTGAACTTGTAAGAGTTTCAGAAGGTTGAGTTGAAAGAAGGTCTTTGGTTAATTCTATAACTTCCTGAAAAAGAAAAACAAAACACATTATAAGACGTTATTTTCATAATCCACCTTATGAACAACTTGTAAGTGAATTCTTTGTTTTTTATGACATCAGCTCTCATACGAGACAACATCTAGAAAATGCTTTATACATAGCAATCCATATAGAGTCCCTACTGTCACTATCAAGTAGACACTGTGACTGTTCCTTTACACAAACTAACTTTCAGTATTTCATACCACTAGTTAGTGGCAGAACAGGGATTAAAACAGTCTTGTCTCTAGTCTGTGCTCCTAACTAAAATATAGCCTTTCAATTTAATTAAACACAAATGGGATTCTTAAACTTTGTTCTATGCGCTCACTCTCTATAAAGATGAAAAATGAGGTCAAATGTGACAAACTGAACTAAGTTTAAGACCACATTGATTAATGCCATGTTTCAGACAACTGCCCTGCTATGCATGTGATTGCCTGATAGTAAGAGTAAAGGCCTAGCCCACTCTTCACTCCCCCCAAAACAACACACACTTGAGGCATCACCAATAATAGCAATAATATACCTGTTCACACAGATTTGTACTAAAATACATCTTAAAGAAACCAGTAATTTTTTGTTTGCTAAGTTTTACTAAGTGATTAGAGCAGATTTAAAATACTCCAATTTCTTAATCTTTAAATATATTTCATGTATTTTAAAAGACAGCTTCATTTAGAAAGAAAAATATAAAGTTTAACAAATAGGCAGGCAATGCCTCTTATGTGACAAGACTTTTCTACTTCAAAGTTACACTTACTGTTTTAATTCAAAGGTATTTAATGCTAATTAAAAAAACAACCACTTAAGTGATACAAAGTTTGCATCCATACCAAAACACTATACACAATGCACCTCAAAGGCCATACAGCTTATTTAGGGAAGTAAAGTTCCCAGAGTTAAATTCTGTTCTGAGTTTCTCCTGACTCCCATCAAAGTTTTCCTGCTTGGTAGGCAAGCAAGTTAAACATGACTTCTCTCCTACAAATTCTGCGGGGGGAAACCCCCAAGCTTTTTTTTTTAAAAAAACAAAACAAAACACAAACAAAAGGGGATAGGAAGGGGAAAAAAACCTTAAGTTTTTGGAGAAAAGGCTAGTTTCATGAATTAAAAATCCAAACCCCAAATGTATTAACTAGAAGATGCAGATTTAAGAATTTAGTAAATTTCTGGTGATGTTTTATCACTGGAAGTGGCCATTCAAATGGCTTCTAATTAGAAAATTCTTTGCAAAACCAAAAATAGCAACTAGAGCAAATGCTATACAAAGAGAGTAAATGATCCAGTTTTGTTTTCAAAGTCAGGTTCATTGGGTCGCTATGAGTCGTGCTTGACCCAACGGCATTAACAACCAACCTTACTCAAAAGCCTTCATAATTACATATCATGTGGTATAACGTATACACATACACTAGGTGCTACAGATCACTGAGCCATTAAAGCAAACATGAATTTTATCTACGCCAGTTTTATAAATTCTGTTTGTCTTAGGACAGGTTTTCACTGTATTTGTCCAAAAAGGAAAACATATTTCATTAAAGAAAAGGACCCCAAAAAGCTGTGCACATTATAAATTATTTCAGAGCACAGTACCAAAACGATCCTACTTTTTTTTATCATTTATAGCAGTTATTCATAGCATCCAGTAAGGTTGGCCATTTTCTTATAAACCTCCCCTCTACAGCAAACTAAGATAATCTTCTGAACATTTTTCTCCAGGTGTGCACATGGACCATAGTATTAGAAAGAGGAACTATTTTATGTATGAGGGGGTTCTTGAAGGTACATACCATTAATTACTTTTCCTCCCCCAAGTCTGAGCTCTGAAACTGCTCCTTGACAGATGGGCAGCAGTTACAGTAATCGGCAATTCCAGGAAGCATCAGGAGTTGTGATCTACATATCAGCAGGTCAAAGGGGGTGCACCCAAGCACTCTGCTTACTGAAGGAAGGCGTTTCGGGGATGCAGAGAGCCACTGTAATATATGAGACAAGTGACTTGACCCCTGCCTCCTTTAGAACCAGTTTAGTCAGCAAAACAGCCTAATATAATGACCATTCTTGTGATTATCAAGCCTGCCTGGGCAGCCAGTTGGTTTGGATTTTACTAATTTTTCTTTCTTTTGGGGGCGTGGGGGGGGGAAGGCAGTTTAGCTTTCAGGAGACTGATGTGCTCCTGCTGAGTAACCCTTATTCTTCTAAAAAGATAGTACTGACAGGAAAAAGAAAGTCAATGAGAAAAATGTAGAGAAAGAAAATAAAGAGCAAATACATGTGCAACCAGAATATGATCCTTTAGGAGAAACAAAAGCAAGCAGAAACCATATTGTCAAAAACACATGAAAATAATGAGGCCACTAAGTCTAAACGGGAAGAATGAAACAGACTTTTCAAGTATTAGGGGAAGAGTTAAATACAGTAAAACTGTGAAAGCTGGAACCTGCTTAATGTAAAAAACTGTCAAAGAAGAAAAATCTTTTCCACTTAAGTAAAACAATAAAAAGTGGTCAAAGGCAGAAAATTTGCAAGTTTCAGAAAAAGGAGGCAGTCCAGCTGTGTTCCAATTCTCACAGGTTTCTCTTTGACAGGCATGGACAAAGTTACTCCACAGAAATCAGAAAAGAGAAAGCAAGAAGAGCCTGTGGCAATGTCCATCTCACCTAGACAAAAGATGGCTTCCACTGCGAGTACTTTTACTTCAAACAGATCTGTATTTAGTAAGCAAATTAACTTTCCCCCAGGACAGAATAAAAGAGAAAGAAAGCATGATCAAGATCAGTCAATAAGACATTCTACATTACTATCTGAAAAGTTAGGACTTAAGTTAGGATACAGCCCTCCATTTTAACTCCAGTTCCCTCAATCACACTAGCCACACTTCAAATATTCAACAGCCACAAACAGATGTGGCTGGGGGGTTGCACAGTACAAACCTAATCTTCCACCATATCACTGGATTTTTTTTGCTGGACAGCACTTCTTTAAGTGGTTTCTGAAATGACTCCCAGCTTTTTAAGCTCAGGTAAGTCATTTTACTTATATGCTTACTATAATGTCTATCAAAATTTTTCACCAGATTCTAATGATGATTTATCCGAGGAACATTAAATTAAAAAGGTCTTCTATTTTCAACCTCTGCTAACTCTCCTGCCAGTTTCACAAAAACCTCCCCTCACTGCCTAGGCAACACGCTAGGATACAATGTTTTATTCCAGCTGGAACCACCTGGTTGGGATCTGAGGCAAGCAGAAACCTGTTATTTTATGAAGAATAAACAAACAAATGGTCAGTCTCCCAAATCTCTTCACCATCAATGCATACTGACATGTTATTAATAAATGGGCAGGTATCAACATGACTGGGTTTTTACAGAAGACCCGGAAACAGGTGTCTCTCAAAACACTGTTTTCTTATTGAATGGCATCCTGAAATCAATAGGATTTATTTCTACATATTGAAATTATTCCAGCTGTTTCCTGGGCAGTTTTAAAAAAAAAAATCAACTGCTGTCACTTTAAGGATATTTTACATAAACCTAGAATTTGAACTTGAAATTATTCAACTCAATTATATCTACATAAACTCTGAACGGAATACCAAACATGGTCCCTACTTCAAATTTCTTTCTTTCATCTGCAATTTCAATCTACCAAAGATACTAATAATTGAGTTATTGTACGCTGATGAGTCAAACAACTCACAGCTGATCCTACAGCTCATTTTAAGAGGCTTTAAATCACACAGGAGGAGAATGACCATCTTTGTTCTGTGGAGCTCCTGATGAGATTTGAACTATGTATCTTACAGCTGGCAGTGAAGCTTCTTGCCACTAGGCCACCAGAACTCCCCTTTTAATGAGTTAGTGTAGGACAAAAGGTGGGAGAAAATTTCAACAAGATAAAGCCAATTCAAGTTTTAGAAACTGGGTCAAGAATTTTAAGGAAGTCCTCAAATTTTCAAGATGAAAAATCAAAAATATTTAGATTATGCTTTTGAGAGATTTTTAATTGTCAATAACTACACCGTAAAACTGGCCTTAAGTCCAAACAACTATGTCAAGTTTATACAGAAAAGTAGTCTCCATTTATCGTTCTAATTTTTTTTTTAAATGGAGTGGAACTCATTATCTTTGAAAGATCCGCAAAATGTTATTTATTTCATTTTCAAATAACTGTGGCCCTGAAATGAACTGAATCAGCTTCCATTACAAATTTATATGCATCTCCTCTCCTGAAAATTGGATGGCTTCCAAAATCAACTTATTTTTAAAAGTTTAAGCATAGACAAGATTTACATAAGAATGGTAACCCATTCATTTTAACGTATCCATAAACATACTGAGGAAACAACCTATTTCTGAGTAATGTGTGCCTATGAGTGCATAAATAAGTATGTATATATGGAAAAGACACCCCAAAAAAAGTCCTCTGGGTACCAAGGGATTGTAAGCAGTAAAGCACTTCAAAACCAAAGAAATAGCCTTAAGAAGTCATTTTAACTCCAAATGTCCCCTCTCCATACTTACTTGTAAATCTTTCCTCAATTTTAGTAAGTCTTCGTTTTCTCCATTTCCAGATAATGCAGCTTCAACCTGCTGGAGTTGAGCTTTGTAGCTTGCCAGTTGTTTTGCTAGATCCTCTGCCATCTGAGGGGAAGGAGAGTCAAAGGTCATAAAAATTGCACACAAAAAGCCTCCATAAAATACCATTTACTTGTCTGCCATCATTAATTCTTACCAGTTATGTTCCCAACTCCTTATTAACGTAGCTTAATTCACCACCATTACCTTCATTTTTGGTTCAGAGAAAAGCTGTGAGTCAAAGCACAACCTTGAAGGCAATGGATTCTGAAGATTATAGACAAATTCCATATAGAAAGAGAAAAAAATAAAAACAGATGAATGAAAGGGATATTCTAACTGTATTTTTCTAAAAATCCTATTCTGTTGGAAAATATGCCAGAAATTTTCTTTCTTTTTAAACAAAGCTAACTGCAAATGGTTTTAGGTTAACCACATTGAAAGCTCTACCTGAGCTACTAATGTAGTAAGACACGTTATCTATAGACTCTTCCCCAGAGCAAACTGGTCACTTAAAACAGTGCCAATGTGTTTTCTTCCTTAGAAACACCACAATTCTACCCTTTAAGCATTTTAAGGTAAAGTGTCACTTAATAAACCCAGCTCATTCTTCCTTCTCCCAAGCAGAAGACATGAATTACCCCTTTATTAGTGGTTTATAAGAAATTTCCGAGAACCCTCCTCTTTCTTAAAATTTCCATCCTGCGCTGGTTGCCTAGGAAACAGTGTGACAACAAGACGGCAGCACCGTGCTACAGCTGGTGGTTTTCCAGGGGTCACTATGAGTCACAGCAGTCTGGACAGCACCTAACAACAGGGACACTGAAATGACAAAATTATGGAGATACCAAGAGGCAGTTCCTGATGGCTGCAAACTGACAGTAGAACTATGAGCTCACCTTTGGCCTCTCTTGGAAAGACTCGGAGAGTGCCCCTGCCATCAGAGCCTCCCAACACAGGGAGCGAGGGGTAAAAATCTACGGAGATGGTAAATGTGCAATCTGCCTTCATCTCCCCCTCTCCTGCTTCTTGCCTGCGTCTCCTTTGGGCTGGACAGATGCAGAGAAAGGCACATAAGGTCCCCTGTTAGCAAGAGGGCTGACCTGACTGTAGTGTGTCCTCAGCTCTCCCAGCCTCTCCCTGAGGAATGGGCATCCCTCCAGGCAGCTTTCCGATTGGAAGCTCCACACCCTTAGCAGAGCTCCTGTATGCTTGGGCCCTTCTCACTCCGCTCTCCTCCCCATTTCAGTCTTTCCTGAGATGCAAGGCCTGTCCTCCCATTACTGCCCTGACTCCTGTAGGTTTAGGCCTTTGGATCCCAACCCACTCCTGTCCCAAGGCCCCCTATTCCCCCTGCAGGAGGTGCCTGGTTAGATCCTTGCTCTTTGGCTTCCCGACTTTTTTTATCCTCATATCCTCGGGCAACAGAGGACAGGGCTCAGCCTCTGAGCAGTGACCTGAGCATCTCTATCTGCAGAAGATGAGGTAGAAGTGCCAAATGATGGACAAGGCTCAGAAAAAAATTCTCGATTCCTTCCTGCTATGGAACACAGGCGCCCCTGTGGGTAGGCAAGCCAGGATTCATCTGACATCAGCAACGATGTCCCTGGTGCCACAGCCTCTTCTAAATCCCGCTTGAACTTTGGCAATTCCCTACCTATGGACTGTTCCAGCCGTTTTTGAATGATCTTCAGCAGTTATTTTGCTTGAATGTGATAGCAATGATATCGTTTGAAAATTTCCACATTCCACTGGATCACCCTTTTTGGAAATAGGAACAAATAAAGACCACTTCCAATCCACAACTAGATATGTATCTCAAAGAAGTAAAAGCTGTAACACCAACTAACATATATACATACATTCATGGTCACTGCAGCATTATTTAAAGTAGCATAGAGATAGAAACAGTCCAAGTGTCCATCAGTGAACAAAGCTAAAGAAATTGTGGTACAGTCAGATAGTGCATTAGTCTGTATCACTTAAAAGCTACCAAGAATTTGTAAATTAATGCACAGTATGGACAAATATAGAACAAAGTATGCTGAGCAATGTAAGTTAGTGACACAAACAAGAGAAATTTAATGTAAGACCACTATTGTAAAAAAAGAAAGGTTTCACACAACTTATCAGTCTCGGAGAGATAACACAGATGAGAGAGGAGGGAGAAAGGAGTGAAAATTAATCAATAGGTAAGTTCTTGGGTGATAAAGGCAATGCACAAGAAGGGGTGGATTAGACCTTGTAATTAATTACTTGATTCAGTGGCAATTAATGTTGTGTGAATGGTTTATGTGCAAAACCAATAGGATTTGTAAACTCTCAATAAATAAATAAATGTGCAATGAAAACAAAATAAATATAAATGAGAAAAGAGTTACGGGGTCTCACTAGATGGTTCGCTGCTAACACTGCTGAACATTTTGACCAAAGACTCTAGAGAAGAATCCTAGTCAAAAGGAGGAATTTCAAACACTCACGGAGTCCAGGAGCTTTGGAACCTGGATGAACGCCTCAAACTATTGCTCTGTTATAATCTTTAAACCTTAAACCAAGAATATCCATCGGAGTCTTAAAACCAAGCCATAATTTGCTTTGACTAGTGAGGGGTGTCTGCCGTAAGCACTGTGTATTTACATGGAATCCAACTGATGACAAGGCGAAGGACGAGGAAGGAATCTTACCAGCCGTGTGTTTGCGTTCATGTGGGCAAAGGAAGGTGAACGTGGAAGAGCACCTTATGTAATGAACTCAGTGTCTCTGAAGTGAGCAGGTGGAAACTCGAACTGGAACATGTTTCTGCTGTGTATATGAATAATGACCATAATAAATTACTAATTAAAAAAAATTAATTATCCCGTCCTGCGACAGCCCTGGACTCTGGCCAGGCTCCAACGAGTGAAAGCAATCAGGAACCTGGACGATTATTTGAGACCTAGAATCTCCGATTTCCGCTTCCAGGGAGACCGAAGGCAGGAACCGGGCGGAGCCGAAGCCCTAAAGCCCAGGCCGACGGGCGGCCTCCCGACCCCACCCGATGGGCTCCCCGATCAGCCACTGACCCGGAGGCCCCAACCGTACCGGGGCCGCTCGGCACTCAACACCCGGGACGGCGAGCGAGCCGTGGCACTCCGGCCGGCGCCCCTGGCACCTCGAGCACAGCTGCCACCTCGGCTTCTGGCCGCCGCCACCGGGAGCAGCAGAGGCCCAGCGAGGCCTTCCTCCCTCCATCCCTCCGTCCCTCCCGGCATGTTACCTTGCGAAGGTCGGGGCGGCGAGAAAGGACCGAGGAGACGGAATCCACGGGCAGCGAGAGAGGAAAATCTCCGCGGGATCGACGACAACGACAAGGCGACTGGGCTTCAAGTATGAAATGAACACCCTGCCCAAGCGAGAACAGTAGTTAAGCCCGAGACAAGACGCGAGAATAAAAGGCTTATGTGGTCTCGCGATAGTTATAAAGTTTCGCGAGAGGACGCGCCGCTCACGTTATCCCTTGGGCCCAATGAGCCGCGCGCTCTGACTCCGGAGGGTGGGGCTTGTAAGGAGTGACGCATATCAGGTGCGCCGGGCGCGGGCTACAGGTTGGTCCCACCTCAGTTCCGGTTTGCTGTGAGATTATTCCGCTGGTCGTGGCTACTGTGGAACCCTTTTTTGGGTAATCGGAGAAGGTTGCTGTTGTGCCGCCTTCGGCCAGCGGCATTAGGAAGAGGGAGGGACTTGGTTCAGAGTGTATAGGGGGTACGAGGCGGGACGTGCTCACCCTGAGAGTAGAGGTTTGCGCGCGCAGTTTCCGCTTGTAAAGATGTACAGCCTCGGAAAGTGAAGGAGGTTCCCTGTGAGCCGACTCCATAGCTAAGATTTGGGCTTTAGGGCACTAGTAGTTTAGCCTCTGATGTAGTTCCTGAATCTGCAACGTCACCATCACTTGATAATTCATTGCAAAGACAAGTCAAACCCCACCTCACAATTCCTGAACCCTAAACTCTTTTTTTTCTTTAAATTTATTATTCGTTTCAGTGAAAATTTACAGAGACTTTGAATTTCCATTCATTCATTGTTGCACTTTTCTCCCTTCCCAACCCTCCCCCCTAGTACACTACCCTTTTGGAAAAATAAAAGATAAAAATTCTTTAATTGTTTTACAATCCCTTCCCCCAGGTCCACTCCACTATGCAGCCTTCGCTCTGGACTCCTGTCATGACAATAATACCTAATCACATATCCCTTTTAAACAGTTCTGTCCTTCCATCTGTTTCAAGGCAGTATACATTATTGAACCCATCTTTCTCAGTCGCCCCCCAACCCCGATGGCAGTCCTGTTTTACAACAGTGGCACCATGCAGTATTTGTCTCTTTATGACTGAGATACTTCACTCAGTATAATGTCCTCCAGGGTCACCCATTTTGAGTAATATTGCATGAGTTCCTTGTTTTTCAATGCAGCTGTAGCTAAACTCTTAAGGAAAGGGTTGTTAAACAATCTAAATAAACAAGCCCTTCAGGAAATAATTCAGGTCTACTGAAGTTTGATAGCCTCAAACTTTGTATATATATTTATAGCTATAAAAGCCTGAGAAACAACGAAAAGCTAAGTTGTGGCAAACCTAATCTAGAAATAGTTGTTGTACTGAAAACGTATTTTGTTAAAACCTGTTTGGCTTGAATAGGCTAAACCTGCCTCTCTGGAACAATGTGCAAGTTACAGTTGCGTGACAAGTAGAGTGGCAGGATTATTTTGGTTTATTTTTAAAGAGAATTGCGTAGAACAATGAGCATTAAGTGTATGATTGTGATGTACTATTTCTGACAGTTGTACAAACCTATCAAGAGCTTTGCAGTGGAAGTCTGATATTCATTGATGTTTTGCCTTAGTAACTATTGACCCATTTTTCTTTTTAACTATCCGCACACTATTTTCCCCAATTTAAAAAAAAAAAAAATTAAAGAGGAAAGATTAAAGCCTGAGCTGCATTTGGAGGCAGGGAAAGATCCTTTCCTGAGGGCTTAAGGTCTGTTTCTAAACCCTTAAGAACGTCCTGTCTTCTTTTGGGCTGTGGCAACATCTTGCTTTAGCACCTTGTAACCTTTTTTTTAAAGGACCTTCTCCCATTTATTTTATATTTCGTTTTGATTTAAAACTTACAGACAAGTTAAAAAATAAACCCACAAAGAACTCACATTCCTTATCCAATTTTGCCAATGTTTAAATACATTTGCTTCATAATTCTTTGTGCATTATACACATAATATAGATATTTGGTGCCATCTAGTCAAGCACAATTCCTAGCACCCCTGTGAACAACAGATCTGAACCCTGTCCCATCCTGTGACATCTTTACACTTCCTAACACACTAGAGCCCATTGCAGCAGTCAACTTGTCAATCCACCTGATGAGGGTCTTCTGAGCGTCATGTCCATCCCTCTCTAAGGAATAACCCTTCCTAGCAACGTGCAAAGCCTCATCGTCCTTGCTTCCAAAGAGCACTCTGGCTGCACCCTCTTCAAGACATATTTATTTGTTCTTTTGGCAATCCATAGGATGTTCAGCTTTCTTCTCCAACACCACAGCTCAAAGGCATCAGTTCTTCTGTCATCCTTATTCATTGTCCAGCTCTCAGATGCATAGCAAGTGATCAGAAACACCATAGCCTGAATCAGATGCACCTTAGTCTTCAAACTGACATCATTACTCATCAATAATTTGAGGAGGTCCCTAACTACAGGCTCTCTCAGTGCAATATGTCTCCTGATTTCCTGACTGCTGGTACCAAGGGTGTGGACTGTAGATCCAAATAAGTTGAAGTTTTTGACAGTTTCATCTTTTCTCCATCCGTCATGATGGAGATTGGTCCAGGGGTAAGAATCTTTGTCTTCTTAACATTGAGATGCAATCCATATTGAAGGCTGCATTCTTTGATCTTCTGCAACAAGTGTTTCCAGTCCTCTTCACTT
Organism: Elephantulus edwardii; assembly: GCF_000299155.1. Lineage (NCBI taxonomy): Eukaryota > Metazoa > Chordata > Mammalia > Macroscelidea > Macroscelididae > Elephantulus > Elephantulus edwardii. The sequence continues at coordinate 20,915,375 of NW_006399756.1, read as the reverse complement.
TGAGCAAGCAAGGTTGTGTCATCTACATAACACAGGTTATTGAGGAGTCTCCCTCCAATTCTGATGCCATATTCCTCTTCATAGAGTCCAGCTTCTCAAATAATTTGCTCAGCATACATAATGAATAGGTATGGAGAGAGAATACAACCCTGATATACTCCTTTCTTACTTTTAAAAAATGGAGTGTTCCTTAGCTCTGTTCTCACAACAGCCTCATGGTCTAAGTATTCTAATGAACACAATTTAGTGTTCTGGGATTCCCAGTCTTCTCAATGTCAGTCATAATTTATTATGATCCAGAGAGTCAGATGCCTTTGCATAGTCAATAAACCACAAATAAACATTCTCCAGGTATTCTTTACTTTCAGTCAGGATCCATCTGACATCAGCAATGATATCCCAGGTGCCACAGCCTCTTCTAAATGCTGCTTGAACTTCTGGAAGTTCCCTGTGTACTTTTCTTGCTACTTTTGAATGATCTTCAGTAGTATTTTGCTTGCAAGTGATATTAATGATGTTTGATAGTTTCAGTTGGGTCACCTTTCTTGGGAATGGAAGCAAGTACAGATCTCTTCCAAACCATTGGTCAGACAGCTGTCCTCCAAATTTCCCAGCATAGAAGACTAGTGAGCACATCCAAGGGTGCATCTGTTAATAGAAATAAGTCAATTGATAGCCCATCGATTCCTGGGGCCTTGTTTTTTGCCAGTGCCTTCAATGTAGCTCAACTTCCTCCTTCATTACCATTGGCTCCTACTCAAATGATGCTTCCTGAAATTTTTCAGAGTTGGTCAGTTCTTTTTGGTACAGTGATTCTGTGTATTCCCTCCATCCTCTTTTGATGCTTTCTGTGTCCTTCAGTGTATCTTGCCCATAGCTTCTTTGAGTACGGCAACTTGAGGCTTTGCCAATTCCTTCAGTGCAGCTTGAAATTCTTCTTTCATTACCTTTGGTTCTTGATTGATAGGATATTGTTCTCCTGAAAAGGGTCTATTGAGTTTGAACTTCCAGCTTTTTGATTAGCTGCTGAGTTCTTAATCATTCTACCACCAGGGCTCCTTACAAAACCTTACAATTACACAGTTGCTGGGTGTTATCTGATTGACCACAACCCATAACAACCAGACCCTGAACCATCCTCACAATCTCTGCTATCTTCAAGCCTGTTGTTGAAGTCCCTGTGTCAGTCATCCCCTTGTGTGTCTTCTCTTCTTTCGCTAACCTTCTGTCTTTCAAAGCATGATGCCTTTTCCAAGACTTGTTCCTCCTGACAGCAAGTCCAAAGTACATAAGAAAAAAGAGCACTCTGGCTGTACTTCTTCCAAAATACATTTGTTTGTTCTTTGGTGGTCCATGGTGTAGTCAGTACTCTTCACCTACACCAGAATTCAAAGGTATCAAGTCTTCTTCTGTGTTCCTTATTCATTGTCCAAATTTCATATGCATTTGAAACACTCCATAGTCTTTATTTATCTTTATTTATTTTTTTAAACTTTTCTGAAAAACAAACAATCAAACAGGATTTTCAGGCTAGAAACCATTCTGAGTGCTCACGGGTTGAACACTGAGTGTCAAAATAGCCACTTCCTCTTGGCCCATGCCTCAGGTACAGCAGAGCGGCCACACCTGTGGTGCTGATAGGTCCAGAGCAGCACTTCATAGTCTTTAAATTGACAAATTTGCTCTTGAATACATTGTAGACATATTCTTGAACATGATTTTGACAGACAGGCCTAGCGCAATAGGTCTTTTGATTTCTTGTTGCTTCTTCTATGGGCATTGAATGTGGATCTATGTAAAATGAAGTCCTTGACATTGTCAGTATTTTCCACATGTTACTTATTGGCCCCTTGGTGAATATTTTTGTTTTCTCGATGGTGAGCTATCATCCATACTGAAGGCTACAGTCTTTGATCATCTTCAGTAAATGCTTCAAGTCCTCCTCACTTTGAGCAAGTAAGGTTATGTCATTTGCATACCACAGGATGTTAGTGAATTTTCCTTTAATTTTTTTTTTTTTTTTTTTTTTTTTTGTGTGCGTGTACCGTCAAATCAGATCTGACTGGTACAGGAGGAGATTGCCCCTCCTTCCCAGGCAAAGCATCTGGTGGATTCGAACCGTGCACCTCTGGGATTGTAGTTGCAGCTTCTTGCCACTAGGCCACCAGAGCTCCCCATTTTCCTTTAATTCTGATGCCTCATTCTTTTTAATATAGCCCAGTTGCTGATATTCTTTGCTCGGCATACAAATTGAATAGATAAGGTAAAAGGGCACAGCCCTGACACCCACTTTATTGATTTTAAACCATGCAACATCACTTTGTTCTGTACAGACAACTGTTTCTTGCATGTGTACAAGTTCCACATGAAGAAAATTCTTCTGTTATCTATAATTTATTATGATCCATACAGTGAAATGCCTTTCTATAGGACATAAAACACAAAAAAAATCATATTCCTAATATTCTCTGCTTTCAGACAAGATCCATCTGACATCAACAATGATACTGCTCATTCCATGACCTTTTCTGAATCCAGTTTGATTTTTTTTTTTCAAGCATCATTTCCATTTTATTTTCAGATGAGTTTTTTTCTTCAGCCTTTAAGGAATCAAATCCTTAAATAGGCTTGGGTGGTTGTTGTGGGGCAGCACCTACAAGTCTAAATCTGGGTGGAGGTGTTCGATCTTTCCAGCGTCAAGAGAACAGTTCCTCACCACTTTGCTGTGAATGGCGCAGCTCACACAGCAATGAAGTTTCACATAGAGCTTTGGAAGCACATAAGCATCAAAGATACTTGCTTTGGAAATGTCCTTGACAGCAGCTGCCTCTACTATACTTCAAATTACCAACTTCTTAATTGCCTTGCTTTGACTGTGTATGCCCGCGGCCCTTTTTGGCATGACTATTGTTTCTCCTTTTGTCATCTTGGAACTGAAGGCCCAAGAGAGCCAGTCTGAGTTTTTGGCTGTTCCTTATTAATGTTCTGCTCCAATAATTTTTGCGTAATATTCAGCAAAAATTTTACTTAACATGTGATATCAATGATATCTTTCAGTAATTTCCTAATTCTGCTGGATCACCTTTTTTTGGAATAGACATAAATTTGTGTCTCTTCCAGTCAGTTTGCCAGATAGCTTTTTTCCAGATTTCTTGACCTAGACAACTGAGACTATCCAGAGAGCTGCCTCATTTGTTAACTGAAACATCTCAGTTGGTATTCTGTCCATTTCTGAGGCCCTGTTTTTTTTGCCACTTCCTTCAGTGCAGCTTGAACCTCTTTCATTACTTTTGGTTCTTGATTGTGTGCTACTTCCTGAAATGGTTCAGTGTCAACTAATTCTTTTGTAATACAGTGGCATTGCATATTTTATTGTCTTTTAAAATGTAATTTCATTTTTTTTTATTTGGTTACAAATTTAGAAATCATATTGATTTGGAAGCAGGAGTGGCATCCACTTCCTAAACATCTTGCTTCTGGAAACTCTATGAACTTTGATAAATCTTGATAGTTGTAGAGGGGCTTCATGCTTTTGTTAATAGGGTTGCTATGAATCGTGCTTGACTCGAAGGCAATCAACAACAACAACAACAACACAACAGTTGATTTTCTAATCAATTATTCATATGTTTTAGAACATTAATAATGATTGATGTAATTAATTACATTAACTATATCTTTATGTAATTCTATTAAAGTTCAGGCCACACCCCTAAGGTAATCCCCTCTCAGCTGATTAGTCACTCATAACAAATCCTATCAAGTAAATAATCCTACTGCATGAAATGTCATCAAAGGAATGGCTATACCTACCAAACCAGACACTCACTGGCAGCCAAGCTGACACCCAACTGTAGCCATCATATGTTCTGTTTGTATATTTTTAATGAATTCTTTCTTGGGGCAAAGAAACCTTTCAAAACATACATACATACATAAAATATCACAGAGATTTATTGGTAGTAATTGTATTGACTCATAATAATTTGTTTTATCTTCCTGAGCTGCCCTTTGAAATCTTCTATTCAGCTCCTTAGCTTCTTGATTTCTTCCTTTTGCTTAGGCGTCTCTGCACTCCAGTGCTGTACTCAGCATCTCTTCTGACATCCATCTTGGTCTTCCTCTTCTGTCTTTGTAATGACCTTTTGCACTCTTCATGGATGTTATTTTTTTTTTATATCCTCCCACAGCTCATCTAGTCTTCGCTCATTAGTGTTCAAGACCTCAAATCTGTTCCACAGATGGTTTTTATATTCAACTGGAATAAACTCAAGGTTAAACTTTGGTTCTTTTGGATTTCATTCCATTTTCCTTAGCTTCAGCTTAAATTTTTATTGGAGTAGTTGATGGTCTGTTCTACAATTAGCACTTTACCTAGTTTACACAGCTGATAATGAGCTTCTCCAATGATTATTTTTTTTTATCTGCAGATGCAATCCATCTGATTCCCATGTAGACCATCAGGTGAAGTCTATGTGTATAGTCACAGTTTGTATTTCTTAAAGGTAATCTGAAAAAATGTGCTAATTATTGAACAGTATCACTAATATACATGCAAGCAAGATTCTGCTAAAGATTATTTTTTAAAAACTTGAACCGTATATCAATAGAGAACTTCTAGATGTGCAAGCTGGGTTTAGAAGTGGTCATGGCACTTGACACAGTATAGTCAATGGTAGATGGATCTTAGCTGAAAGCAGAGAGTACTAGAGGAATGTTTATTGTGTTTCATTGACTATGCAAAGTTATTTGGCTGGGTGGATCTCAACAAATTGTGGCTAACCTTGAGAAAAATGGGAATCCTAGAACACTTGATTGTGCTTATGCAAAACCTATACTTGGACCAGGAGGCAGTTATCAGAATAGGACAAGCAAACACTGCATGGTTCAAAATCAGGTAAGGTGTATGTCAGGGATGCATCCTATCTCCTTACCTTTTCAATCATTTGGAAGACTGAACTTTATGAGGAGGAATGTGGAATGAGGAAATAAATACAGAAAATAAGTTATGAAAAACAACCCTCTGATGTTGAATTATAATTACATATTTCTTAGAAGTAAATTTATCTCAGTAGTTTTAATTGTTGTTATGTGCCATTGAGTCACTTGCAATTCACAGCAATCCTAAGCTCAGAACTCTGCTCTATCCTGTGGCAACCTTATTGTCTCTGACACATGTACCCCTGTTACACCAGTCACTGAATATATTTTAGTGTCTAAATACTGTTCGACTAACATGAAATAGTATTTCTTATAAAAATGTCTTATTTTAGGTCTTAGACTCAGAAGACACAAATACAGAGGTGGTTCTGGAACACCTTGCCCCCCCCCCCCCAAGAAAGGAAGGATGTGCTATAAAGTGAATAGGTCAGGTTAAAAGTTCACAGCGTTCAGCTGAGGAGACTGCCATTGGTCACGTATAGGTAAACACGGGCAATAAAAGGAAAGACTGTACCAGTTTATCAGAGCATCAGCAAAATTTCAAATAAAGGGCAGGGGAAGGGAGGTTCTCTTTACAGAAGATTATCAGCCACTGACTATAGATAGAATGATGGGATTTTAAATATCACCATTTATAATCCCCAACGACTCAGGCAGGAATTTTTAATGGATGCTGTTTCAATCCATTCGATGAAAGGATGTTGGGAAGAGGAGGGCATCAATTATTAAGTAACTGTATGGTTACTTAAAAATGACAAAAGAAAATACCCCTTACAATGAAGAAATCTGGTCATTACCAATTTAACCTAATGAATGATGATCACTAATGGTGAAACAACTTTACTCTTATGCCTCTTTATATGATGCAAGGGCCCTAGTGGTACAGTGGTTAAAGTGACAAGAGTGCTAACTGAAAGATTGGTAACTCAAACCCACCACCCATTTCACTGGAGAAAGACTTGGCACCCTGCTTTTGTAAAGATTTACAGTCTTGGAAACCCTACGGAACTATGAATTAGAATTGACAGCGGTGGATTTAGTTTGTGGTGATGAGATGAAGAAACAGTATCACCTGTGTTTCTTTTCTTTTTTTTAAGTTCTCAACCTGAATATAATCAAGGCTACTGACCCATCTTCCAATTTCCAGAACATACGTAAGGAAAAATGAAGAATAAAACCCAGAATGTAGGACATCTGTAAGTGAGTTAGTCTAAATTTCCAAAGATTAATGGTGTTAAAGTGTGGAGACTGTTTGGATTAAGAAACACTATAATGACCAAATACAGTGGGTGGATCTTAATTGGGTCCTGGGTACTGGTTTGGAAAAAGCCATAAAAGAAATTGTCATAACACTGGAAAATTTAATATGGTCTGGGTGTAGTTGTCAGACGTTGGTGAATAAATTTTTTTATTTTAAATTTTATTATTATTATT
>NW_006399756.1:20889986-20908900 GCF_000299155.1 Elephantulus edwardii | reverse complement strand
CTCCTCTATTTGAAAAGCAAAAGACAAACTCCTTCATTTGTACACAGTCCCCTGCCCCCCAACCCCAGGGTGGTGAGTAAATCTTAAGCAGAGCAGATTCTCTCCTCTTTCTGCCAACAAGCAGCTGGTGGATTAGAACTGTCAATCCTCATCCAGTTTAATTGCTTAAGCAGCTGTTTAAATTGGATTATCTAGAGAAGCAAATTGGAAGCAGGAGTGGCGTCCACTTCCGTAAATAGTTTGCCTGCAGAAACCCTATGAGCCTGGAGGAAGGATGAAAGTCACGCATGCAAGTGTCGAGGACTTTTGTTCATAGGTTTGCTATGAGTTGCCTACGACTTGACAGCCCTTAACAAAATAGAGGGAGACCAGTTGGCCTAGTGGACCGAAAGTGATGCTACCAAGCCAAAGGTGGGTGACTCTAATCCACGGCCCTAAGGCCTGTCTTTAGTTGTTTTTGGTGAAACATTCTTCTAGGTCGTATAGCCCTGGTGTGTCCACTTGCCCTACAGAGGTAAACTGGTGATCGCTGTGAAGCTGAACACTGACACTGTGACAGTGACGTGTCAAATGCGATAATGGCTACCCAAGGTGGACAGTGTTTGGTGGCGCTTCCCTGTTAAAACAAGCTTGGGAACAGGAGTGGCATCCACTTCCGTAAACAGCTTGCCTCCAGAAACTTATGAACCTGGAGAAAAGATGAAAGTAAAAGTGTTGAGGACTTTCATTCATAGAATCATTATGAGTCGCCTATGACTCGACAGGACTTAATGACAACAACAGAGAAGCAAAACAAAAGGGATTTTTCCTGTATAAAGCGAGATTTATCCAAAGCTTTTACAAGCTGGCAAGTTCTAAATCCAAAGAAATTAAGAAGCCAAATGCACGATGGAGATTGGGGGGGGGGGGAATTTAGGTCCTCGGAGGAGGTGGACTGGGTACCTGGCTGGTACTGCTGCCATGGTTCTGGTGGGTGGAGCGAGATGTCTGACCTGGCATAGTGTACTTGACTGTCCAGCAGAAGGTTGGAGTTGGTACCACATCAGATCTGGGAGATGGCTGAGGCCCCAAGATATGACCTAGACCATGGATAGCCCTCGTTTGGAAAAAGCTGTTAAAGAAATTGTGGTAACACTGAAAAATTTAATATGGTCTGGGTGTACTTGTCAGGTGTTGTTGAGTAAATCTTAAGCAGAGCAGATTGTCTCGTCTTTCTGTTAAGGATCAGCTGGTGGATTAGAACTGTCAATCCTAATCCAGTTTAATCATCATAGCAGCTGTCTTAAACTGGATTATTTAGAGAGGCAAAACAAAAGGGTTTTAGTGCTATTCTGCACTAGAGGGTATCAAAGGACAGGTTTCCCCAGCTGAGATAGTTTCTGTTGGCCTCAGAAGATCCTATGATAGTCTGCTTGGCTAGAGAAATGGTGTCTTTGCCAGTCCAGGGAATTAATGTAGGTGGGATATCCAGCCAGAGTTGACTGGCATGAAGAGAGAGTTATTACTAGCCTGAGATGTCCAAGGATGGCACACTCCGTGGTGGGTGCACTGCTCCAGCTATGACCATGGCGTTTCCTAAGTGAGGTGTTGACAGGAGCTCCCAGTGAGCCGCAAGGACATCATTCAGGAGTGGTGCCTACACCTATCCAGGGACTGGCTATTGACTGGGCATGGTGCAGGCCTCTAGTTCCCAGAAGGAGCGGCCGAATGTAAAGCCGTGTGCACACTCCTAGTGCCAGATAAAAATGGTACAGGCCTCCCTGATCCCTGGGAGGATATGGGGAACAAGGAGATTGTACCTTTGCAGTCATCTGCTGGCCACCAGTGTGGATACCACCACAGACTGTGTTTCAGTCAACCACATGGCCATTCAAAATGTCCAGGCTACACTATTTACATTCCTGTGTTCCTTATTTACTGCTTTCATTCGTAACATCTGCTCTTTTTGTTTTCTACTGTCTTAGGTAAAGTCTGGGTTGTTGTCTTTCTGGTCTACCATCTTACCTGGATTTCTCATTGTACCAATTTTCAACTTTTCTGTACATTTCCATGTTGCAGATAAAAAGATGAAGAAAAGCGTCCATAGGCTGACTAGGCCACCTATTTTAGAACAGGTTTGAAATGGACATTCAGAGTGGCACAAAACTGAGGAGAATGCTAGGAGTTAGCAATAGCACAAAGTCTCAGAGGTAATTCAGGAGATTACACAGCACATGTGGTTATCAGAAACAAAAGACTGTGGAAAACCGGATGAGTCCTGGCTAAGCAGGAAAAATGTGGGCAGTGAAGTCTGAGGTGGTTGTCAGAAATGCTTTGAAAGCTAGGATGGAAAGCATGATTAACATGTGAATGAACTACATTGACTCCCTCACATGGAGGAGAGAAGCCAGTTGACTTGGCCTTCTGATGTGGTGATAGGAGGAGTTTGTTTGGTTTAGTTTTTTTTCAAGTTACACATTCTCACTTGACATCCACTCAAGGCGGTTCTAAGATGATATTTCATTAGTTAATTGCATCAGAAAGTACCCTCTTGTGAGGGTATTTTTCATGTTTCTTTAGCTCAGCTACCCTAGAAAAAGCATCTGCTTTTATTGCACTGTGGGTATAGACTAATCTTTTTTATACTTAAAGCAAATTGTGAGTGACAGACATATTCTTCCAAAATGTAGAGAGAAAAAGAAAAGAATTAGACTTTTCCCAAAAGTCAAAATGAGCCCCCAGTATTACCCCCTGATTTGATGTGGTTACACTTAGCTGTGTTAACAACAAAGAGTTGTATTGAGTTTCTGGTAAGGGTGATAAAAACCCAAAGTCTTGGAAAAAAAGTAGTGAATGAAATTAATGTCACTACATTATGCACATGTTGTTAGGTACTATTGAGTATATATGACTCACAGCCACCTTATAAACAGCAGATCTGAAACTCTATCCTATCCTGTGCCATCTTCATCGTCTCTGACACACTTGAGCCCAATGCTACTGTCAGTACACATGTTGTTGTGTGCTATGGAGTCAGGACCAACCTCCAGCTGGTCGTCAGGGGCGGTAAATCGCATGGAAAGAGATTGCCCATATTTCTCCATGGAGCAGCTGTTGGATTTGAACAGCATGTCTTTGGGATTACTGTACAGGGTCTTACCAGAGCTACCAGAGCTTCCCATGTGTCAACACACAAAGAAATACCTAACTTGACAAATGTCACATTTATTTCCCCACAAAAATTGGACACAAAACACAATGCCAAATGCTCAAATATCCCACTAGGTGGCAGTCAAGGTACAATCATCTTTGGATGCCTTTTTTTAAAATGGAACAATTTTCAGCAAAAAAGAACGGCTTCAGAATGAAAAGGAGAGGGCAGAAAGAAGGGGGAAAGATTGTTCTTTATCTGCCTAACATTAGCCTAGAAAAGAACTGCCAATGTGCTAAACTCCGACTCTTGGTTTAAATAGATAGACTTGTAATTACACATACTCAGCAATGTGTTTATGAGTCAGAATCCACTCTTAGCTGACCCTCCAGCAGGTTTTCTGAGGCTGTTAATTTCACAGAAGACGGGACATCTCTATCCCTCAGAGCCTTTGGTGGATTCGAACAGAGAGGTCCCCGCTTTGGGTTAGCAGTACAGCTTCCCAGGGATAATGCCACTATTGTTTGCCATGGTGTTTTAAATAGGATTACTCATTTTCTCTCAAGCCCTTTAGACTGGATGTGTAGCCTTTCTGACTCTGTGCTGTTGACTTTAGAACATAAACTGAGAGGATAAAAGATGAGTGGCTCCTTCTATTCAGGGTGCAGTATATTTAATATGCACTTGTGGGGTGACACACTCAACCCTAGTAACTACTATTTAAGAAAGGTTCTTTATGCAAGTGTCATAGATCTGGAGTCCTAGAAAAAGGACAAAGAGTTCCTTCAGGTTATTGAGATGTGTCCTCTGGAAAGGGGTGACAGGGGCAGAACTAGGCAGAAGAAGAAGGTGAGCTGCATTCAGAACTTATGTACCCGAGAAGCTAATGCATTAAAAAGCTCCTTTATAGGATAAAATATATAAATCAGAAATCAGTTTGAAATAAATATGACATCACAGGATGTGCCTATGCATTTCCCCACTATCTTTAACTTGAGGAAAATGAGATGAGACAGTAACAATATTCCATGGTTTCTAATATGGGAAGAATCAATGCCTTTACGTTGTGGTGTTGGGGAAGAGCGTTGAACATACTGTGGACTGTTAGTCCAGGAGGGGGTGAAACTGAGCTGCTCCCTGGAGGCAAGGATTTTGAAGCTCCATTTCACATACTTTGGGCACATCGGTGAGCTACATTCAGTGCAGTTACCTGCAAAGGTCTCATATAATTCCGCAGGAACACTGGCTCTTCAGAGATGTCCCACCTGAAACCAAGAGACTAGGACTTCATGCCCTTCTTACCCTTCCTGCCCTCTCTCTGCCCAAAATGATCACCCAGTAGATGAGGCCGCCCCTGTGAAGAGGGCGGAGGGCAATTCTGCCAAGAACTTTAAGTGCAGAGAACCCATCTATCTGCTGAGAGAATGGTTACGAGAATCTCTGCAACACACCACCGCCTCCACTACAGTCCGAGAGAAAGCCGTCTTTTCCCATTCCAAACCTCTTTCTGGCACCTAAGATGCTGCCTCTTATAGGGTAGCATGGGTTGCTGCCACCCATATTGTTGTTGTGTGCTGTTGAGTCTCCTGCAACTCATAGCGACCCTGTGCACAGCAGTCTGAACTGTCATATCCTGAGCCAATCTCATTGTCGCTGACAGACCCTAATCCCATTTTCCAGTCAATGAGTCAATCCATCTCATCCTGGATCTTCCTTTCCTGCGTTATCCCCCCACCCTTCCAAGCATGATCCTGGCGATGTGCCCAAAGTATGAGAAATGGAGCTTCAAAATCCTTGCCCCCAGGGAGCAGCTTAGTTTCAACTCCTCCTGGACAGTTCACACTCTTCCCCAGCACCACAACGTAAAGGCATTGATTCTTCCCCTATTAGAAACCATGGAATATTGTTACTCTCATTTTTCTCAAGCTAAAGGTAGTGGGGAAAATGCATAGTCACATCCTGTCGATGATGTCATATTTGTTTCTAGCTGATTTCTAATTTATATATTTTATCCTATAAAGGAGCTTGTTAATGCATTAGCGTCTCAGGTACAAAAGCTAAGCATTTCTTCTCCATTTATCTGTTGGTGGGGCAATTATTCCACCAGAAAGCCTATAAATGTTAATTCTTCTTCCAAATTTATTTTTCTTTTCACTTTCTCCTGTGAAAGCAATCACTTCAATTCCTGTTTAGAGAATATTTCTTGAACACCTGTTTCGTGAGTTATTTCCTCAGTGCTGGGGATAAAACAGCAAAATGGCCTTGAATTCCTGGAGCTTATATTCTAGTTAGAGAAGACAGACAATAACAGTATTAAAAGCATAGTTCTAATATTTAGATAGTAAGTGCGATGCAGAAATATCAAGGAGGGTAAAGGCATAAAGGATCCTTACAGGGATGGTGCATTAAGTATTGACCTACTGACTGAGTGGTTGACTTGTTGAATCCACTCACCACTCCATGGGAGAAAGAAGAAGCAGTCTCCTTCTAAGAAGATTTACAGCTTGGGAGACCCTAAGTGGTAGTTCTAGTCCATCCTAGAAGGTTGAGATAAGTAGCTTAAAGGGAAGAATTGAATGACTATTTCCTTTCATGCGGTTGAGAAAGCATTGTTGAAAATTGACTTTGAGAGTGACACCTAAAGGGAACGAGGATTGTGAACTGTGTGGATATTTGCTGCAAGAACATTCCATCCAGAAGGAACATTCAATACAAAGGCTTTGTGGTGGGGATGAGCTAGTTGCATAGAGCTTAATATGACTATTAAACAGTTGAATGTAAATGTCAAGAAAAGTGTTTGAATATATACAAAATAAAATATTCAACTTTGAGTTACAATATCTAAAATAGAAAATCCACTCACTGGACTTAACAGCAGATTGGAGATTGTAGATGAAAGAACATGAAGTTACAGAGAAAGACACACAAGAAAGACAGTGAACAAATGTAAACACTGTTATACACAACCTGTGATGTCAGCAATCATAAATATTAACCTACTAGTAGATATACAGGCAAGCAGACAAGAAAAACAGAGGTGGAAAGGTGAAAAATGCTGTACCTATGACCATATATATATTTGACAAATAGTTTTTCTACCTTCATAGAAGTATTTGTGGTAAAGATTGTCCATGTATATATAGCAGCAGAGAGCACAACTATTTCAGCTTCTTAATTGTTACTAAACACCCACACAGAATAAGTTGCTGGCTCTGTGAATACTTTGGGGGACATCAAGGTCAACTGGCACAACATAGCCCACAAAGACAATGTTCTGCATCATACACTGGTATCACCTGGTGTTGTAACAGCTCTCTAGCACTCATGTAAGCTACAGCTATGGGTCTCCCCCTTTCAGAAACAAAGAAGAGGAAAGAAAGACAAAGATGTATAGAAACTATTAGTCAAAAGGACTGATGGACCAGGTGAACCTCAACTTTGCTGATCATGAGACCACAAGAGCTAGATCTGTCCAGCTGCCAACATTGGCTACTCTGAAAGGGGTCACAATACCATGTTCATGGATTGGAAGCTTCACATAGTAAAAATGGCAATTTGTAAAAAAGAGTGTAGGTGGCACAGAAATGGCTGTATCAGACCTCTCCTACCTCTGTAAAAAGGAACTGGCCTCATCAACAACATCCACAATATAAAACTGCTATCTATAAGGTCAGACATGGTCTCTCTTATTCCTGCATCCACTTCAACTAATTCCAACACCAGTCTTCCTGCTCTCCTGTGTCCAATATCTGTTGCAATGACCACACAGATGTAATAAAGTTATACTTAAGATTATAGGGTTTATTAGAGAAATTAACAAGTTACAATTCAATTTGGCCACAGAATACGATTCTTGATTCCAGACAACTTCTTAAGTGTATAATTTCTCAGTCCAATCAGCTTCTCAAGTGTGCTCATGAGCCCCTTGACATTCAGCCTTAGTTCAAAGTTCCCTTAATCTCACTAATTATGATGTCTTCCTCCGTTTTCCAGCAAGTTTGAGTGAAGACCCCTGGCTCTGGCTCCATGAGACAGCAATCCTAAGTTAGCTCTGTTTCATGTTGGTCTCCAGTTCTTGATGAGGTTGCTGCTGTTCTCAAGTTGGTCCCAGTCTGACACAGGACTCTCTGGCCCTGAAGACTACATGCTGCACTCTGTGCTTTCTCTTCTTTGATGGCACTGAGATTCCAATCTTCATAGCTAAATCCACTTAATTTAACTTGGTGTGATGAGAAAATTTTACCAATCCCATAACAATTCCTTTATACACACCCTGTTTTAAGTTCCTTGCCACTCATGTAGTGAAAGTCAAAGTTGATAATTAGGAATGCCATTTTAAACAACAAAACCTTGACACCACACAATATTACTAAAAGCTACCTACAGATATAATACAATACTGTTGTATTATAAGTAAGAAAAGAGGCCCCAGATAAGCAAAGTTGTACTGAAGAAGAAAAAAAACAGTAGGAGGCCTTGCTTCCTTACCTCAAAACCTACTACACAGCTATGGTAATCAGAACAGCCTCTTACTGGTACACTGGCAGATACATATGCCAATGGAATAAAATAGAGAACCCAGAAATAAATGGATCTACCTATGGATGGATGATCTTTGGCAAATAGTTGAAATCCAATTGTTGTTGTTAGGGTCTATCAAGTCAACTACAACTCATAGTGACCCTGTGAATAATAGATCTGAATATCCTACACTATTTTCATGTTCTGAAGACCATTGTGGTAATCACTGTATCAATTCATGTCCTTGAGAATCTTCCCCTCTCTCATCCTCTACCTTTCCCAGCATTATGTCTCTCTCCAAGGGCAGGTTCCTCCTGAAAATATGCCGAAAGTTAGTGGGAAGATGTTTCACTCTCCTTGCTTCTTAAGGAACACTCTGGTTTCACTTTCTTTAAGACAGATTTGTTTGTTTGGCAATTCATGGTATTTTACAATACTCTTTACCAACACCGCAGTACAAAGGTATTCATATTCATTGTCCATACTCTAAGTGGAGTGGCAGAGGGGAGAGGAAGGCCTTTTTAACAAATACTGCTGGCCAAACTAGATATCTGTTCTTAGAAAATGGAAGATCCATATCTCACACCATGGAAAAACTAACTCAAGAAGGATTAAAGGCCTATACATAGAACCTAAAACTACAAAGATAACCAAAGAAAAAATTGGGATAAAATTAGAAGCCCAAATCTATGGCCCAAATAGGATAGCAAACAAAACAGATGTATAATCAATAAAGGATATAATAGATGAGTGGCACCGCCTAAAGATTAAATGCTCATGCATATCCGAAGACTTTTCCAAAAAAGATAAAGGGGAAACTTCTTATCATTACAAAATCAAAACTGCTAAAATAAAAAAGGAAAAGAAAAGGGAAACTTCTGATTGGCAATCATATATCTGACAAGGGACTACTATCAAAATTTATAGACAACTCCAACTTCCCAAAAAAAATCCAGTTACAAAATGGGCAGAGGACATGAATAGAGACTTCATTAAAGAAGACCTTTGCATGGCCAACAAACATAAGAAGAAATGCTCAAGATCATTAGCTAATAGAGAGATGCAAGTAAAAATGGAGATATCATTTCATCCCAGCAAGAATAACATTGCTGAATAAAACAGTAAATAACATACAATGATGAAGGTTTGGGACAATTGAAATTCCTCATACATTGTTGGTGGAAGTGTAAAATGGTGCAACCACAATGGAAAGCAGTCTGTCACTTAGAAAGTTGAGAATATACATATACCATTTGATCCAGTAACCCCACTACTAAGAATATATCCCCCCAAATAAGAGCTGCAATATGAATTGATGTGCTGAAACTCAGGTTTATTGCAACATTAACAGCAAAGAGTTGAAAACAACTCGATTTCCACCATCGTACAAATGGCTAAGGGGACTATGGGGCATTCATAAAATGGAGCACTATGCATAACTAGAAAGTGATCAAGAATACGTTAAATACTGCACAGCATAGATGGACCTACAACAGATTATGCGGAGTGACAAGAGTCAGTAACAAAAGGACATTTATAATATGAGACTACTAATTTTGCCATGGTAAATAATGCTGCTGTGAACATTGCTGTACAAGTCTCCATTTGTGCCTCAGTTCTAATTTTCTCAGGGTATATTCCAAGCAGTGGAATAGCTGGGTCATATGGAATTTCTAAGTTCAGAGTTTTGAGGAAGTGCCAAACTACCTTCCCTAATGATTGTACCATTTTACAATCCCACCAGAGTTCCTATCTTGCCTTCTCCTCTCCAACATTTATTACTTGCTACCATGTTAAACTTTGCCACTGTTGCTGGAGTGAGTGACATGGAAACATCTCAGATGTCCAACCACAACTGAGTGGATTGAGAAATTATGATACATTCACAGAATGGAATACTACGCAACACACAGGGACAATGATTTTGTAAATTATTACCTAACTTGTGGAGGACTGGAGAGTATTAGGCTGAGTGAACTAACTCAGTCCCACAAGGACAAATATTGTATAAAACCATTATTGTAGAATAAGCATGAAGATCCAAGGAGGAGGGGAGCAGGAGCAGAGGGATGGGGATGTGAGAGGAGAGGGGAGATTAATCATGGGGTTGTACAATATGATAGGTAGATGGGTGAGGGAAATCGGAAGAATCTGGTCTGGAAAACAATGTATTCGAATTTTATAAATAAACTAGTATAATAAAGAAGAAAAAGGGTGGGAAGGAATAAAATTAAAAAAAGATAGTACCAGGGAAACAAATGAAAATAAAACTGAACAGAACCCAGAAAAAAAAAAAAGACTATGAATTCTAAGTGCTAAGGAATGACTTACAAACAGATAAAATCAATCTTCTAGGATTATCAGGGACAAAAAGGGAGGGAGAGTGGAGGATAAAAATAAATGGATAAGTTAGGGAAAGGGAAAAGATAGGAGCTTAATGAAGTATTATAATTAATTACATGAATAAAGTAATAATATAAATATATGTATGAATGATTTAATGACACCAATATGATTTATAAGCTTTTTTAATGGAAAAAATTAAAAAATATTTAAAAAGTAAAAGGAATACAAAGTTACTGTACTGAAAAGAATTGTTTATACTGAACCATTTCAGGAAGTAATATGATTGAGAATTTAAAGTATTAAGCAAAGAACTACAACTGCATTGAAAGCATTGACAGTTGTAAAAATCCCCAAGACTTTTCTTTTTTAGAATACCAATTGAGATGTTTCAGGAAACAGACTCTACCCTCATTGTGCTCACTAGTCAATGCTAAGAAATTAACAAGATAACTGCCTGGCCAAATGACTGGAAAAAAAGTCCATATTTGTGCCTATTCTCAAAAAAGGATGAACCAACAGAATACAGAAATTATCAAACAGGATCATTACTATTGCATGCCAGTAATATGTTGCGGAAGATTACTTAGAAATGGCTAGAGCAGTACATCAACAGGGAATGACAAAAATTCAAGCCAGATTCAGAAGAGGATATGGAAGGAGATATATCATTGGTGATGTCAGATGAATTTCGGCTCAAATTAGAGGATATGAAAAACGTGTTTACTTATGTTTTACTGAATATGCAAAATCATTTGACTGGGTCATAATAAGTTTCTAAGTAACATTGAGAAAAATGGAAATTCTAGAACACTTAATTGTGCTCATGTGGAAGCTGTACACAGATCAAGAATAAGTTCTTGGAAAAGAATATGGGGATACTGCATGGATTAAAGTCAAGAAAGATGGATGTCAAGGTTGCATATTTTCACCATATCTAGTCAGTCTGTATGCTGAGCAAATATTTTCAATAAAATGGAAAAATGGACTCTCTCTCTTTCTCTCTCTCTCTCTCTATATATATATAACTTGTGGAGGACTGGAGAGTATTAGGCTGCGTGAACTAACTCAGTCCCACAAGGACAAATATTGTATAAAACAAATATATATTGTATAAATATATAAATATATAAATATATATATATATATATATGAATAATTTGTCATCAGGATTAAAAATAGGCTCTCCAACTACTTGTATTATGCAGATGCCACAACCTTGCTAGGGGGCAGTGAAGAGAATCTGAAGCACTTACTGGAGAAGTTAAAGAACTCCAGCTGTCTGTATAGATTACACCTCTACATAAAGTAAACAAAGATCCTCATGACTGAATTGATAGGCAACATCATGATAAGTGGAGAAAAGATTGAATTTGTCAAGGATTTACTTTTACCTGGACCTACAGTAGACACCCATGGAAGTAACAGTGAAGAAATCAAACTACACATTCCCTTGGGCAAATCTACTCCCAAGAACCCTTAAAAGTGCTCAAAAGCAAATATATTTAGCATGAGCCATGGCATTTTTCCATTGTGTCTTATGCGTATGAAATAAATAAGGAAGACCAAAGGAGAATTGATACCTTTGAATTGTTGTGTTGGGAAAGAATGCCACATATCCCACGGATGACCAAAAAACACACAAATCTGTCTTCCGGAAGTGCGACCGGGATGCTCCTCAGAGGCAAGAATGATGAAACTTTTGTCTCATATACTTTGGAAATGTTGTCAGAAAGAGACAGTTCTTAGAAAAGGACATCATGTCTGGTAAATCAGAAGATCATCGAAGAGAGAAAGACCCTCAAAGAGATAGAGTGACAATAGTGACTATAGCAGTGGATTTGAGCAGGGTGGAGATTGTGAGGATGGCACAGTATCAAGTGAGGTTTCCATCTATTGTTCATACGGCTACTGGAAGTCAGAGTTCACTTAAGGGCATCTGATACGAGAACAACGATAAAGTTTGCTCCATAGGCAGCCCACTGCACGTATAGGCACCATCCACCTGTAAGCAGAGACCTACGTGTTACTGTGATGCTGAACATAGTTCAGTGGTGCTTGAAATCTAAGGCAGACTAGGAATAAAAGGCTGGCGTTCTACTCCCCCACATCAGCCAATGAAAGCACCAGAGATTGCTACAATCAGCCCAGCAAAAGATGTTGGAAATGGGGCTGGACTGAACAGTGTTTAGTTTCATTGTTCATGGGATTGCCATGAACCTGATCTGTCTCAACAGCAACTGACCACAGTACTTGAAAAGTATGTACATATTGTGTTTGGTTTCCATTGTTGAAGTGAATGACCAGAGTAGAGCTTTCTGTGAATACCTCTTAACCTGTGCAGACTTTCTACCCTGAACCAATTTGATAGGTAATACAGACAAAGGGCTCAAAACCTGGGACAGATAATATTCTGCCAGTGTCCAGCCCAACCGGGCATCACAAGTCTGTACCAGTGGTTTTTTCTACCTCTGATGAAACTCCTCTGGCATGAGGGAGACCCCGTTAGAGTTCACTAAAAAACCACGTGGAAGTGGCAACAAAGATATATACAAAGAAGTTATCAAGAAAACAGAACAGTTGCGTTAAAAAAAAGAAATCAATCCTTGCCATGTATTTCTGTGCATGAAATAACATCCCATCAGAGTGAGTGGGTGACATTTGTCCCAGAATGACTGAGCAAACCACCGAGTGACTCACCTTCTTTGTGATATCAGTAAATCACCAAGCCTCTGCTTGGTAGTTAACAAGCTCAATAAAGAAAACTTCATTCTGACTCTGTCACTAATTGAATCTTCACATATAATCCAATTGCCAAGCAATTTACAAATTTCCTCTGAATTCTCCAGTTTGTTTCTAACCTTTCTCCTAATCACTACTGTAGCCTGCTTGGCTATGATCAAGTTTACCTTTCTTTGTTCGGAGGCGGAATTGAAATGCCGCCTTCTCTCAGAAGATCACTTTGTGTTCCCTGCATAGGTCAGGTAGAGTGGAGAGGTGATCTCATAGGGTTTTTCCACCCACTGTATCTGATTTTAAAAGCATAAATATGTGAAAGTCCCAGTTGTTGCCTTCTAAAATCCCCTTTGTGTTTAAAGAGGAAGCTTGATGGAGAGTTTCAGCAAAGTATCAGGAATATCAGATAGCATTGACTCATTGAGTTCTGAAAGGAAACCTCAGTTTCTCTAGCCACTGGCTCAAGATGCAAAAACTCTGAAGATGAGACAATGTCCCCCACCTTCCTTATGTACTAATATGGGAACAAACCAGAGATCAGCTTGTCCTTTGACAAAGATGCTACAGACATTTGCCCAGAGCTCTATCTTTTTCCTCTGTTCAAGCTGTCCCTTCCTGGCTACATTGCTTCCCCTAGTACTCTATTTGGTCTTGTTGCTAGGAAAGGTTATTCCTTAGAGAGGGACATCTTGCTTGGAAAAATGGAGGGACGGTGAAGGAGAGGAAGACCCTCAACCAGGTGGATTGAAAGTTACTGCAGCAATGGGCTCCAAAGTGGGTTAGGATAGGGCTCAGATCTGTTTTCATAGGGTCATTATGAGTAATTTTTGAAGTGATGGAACCTAACAACAACAACAATAACAGCAACAGTACTCTAAGTCTTACTCGTCTGTGGACGAGTCTGCATAATAGCTTTGGTGAGCTGCTCCTCCCCTGAGCTCCACAGCAGCCCGGTTGGAATCACTTAGTGACATTAGTGGAGGCTTTCCAGAGCAGCAGCTGTGGGATGGTGCGACTTAGCTTGCAGCACTGGTGTGCAATGCCTGCTGGGCGTCAGCATCACCCCCACCACACACCTCTTGAATCAGAATCCCCACACAGACAATTCTTCCTGGATTGAGCAAGCCACTGCTCTATTGCTTTTGTAAGGATTACATGAACTAACACAGCTGGGTACTTTCTAAACTGTAGACTTTCGTGACAAATGCTGGGTATGGTCTATTAGTGAATGCAATGGCCTTTTCCCCACTGTGTGCTCCCTTTCTAACATAGCTCCAGTGTGTTCTGTCCCTTTACTTCGGGGAAAGGGCTCCTTGGTCTAACTCTGTGATTTGGGGATTCTAGTCACTGAGATGCAAGAAGAGTGACGAAGGCTTCTGGGAAGGGTCTTTCTCCTTCTTGCCAAAAGCTTTCCTGCCTATTGATTTTCTACCCTAGTTATTAATGGCAGCCATTCTGTGATTTTTTTTTCTCCCTCCCATATCCCCCTTTTCCAAAAAGAATAAGTTTTAAGATGGAAAAGTTTTGGTCCTTGGTGGAGCGAATATGGCTTGATTGAAATTTGAACTTCAGTTATACGCACTTATAATAAATGGCTCACTGTATAAGGCAGTTCTCTTACTGTTGTGTTACGCGTCTGGAATCATCCTCCAAACATTTGTTTTCTCTTTTTATCTTGAGGATCACCTAGCACAATACTCTTTAGTAAATGTTCAAGGCACATTTGTTGAATGAATGAATGATGCTGAGTACTACGTAGGTGTGGGAGATAAAATAAGAGCTAAAGTCCTCACCCTCATTGGTTTTATATTTTCATAGGAACAAAATTGCCTTTGTGGGTCAGGGTAATAGCTTCCCTTGAGAAATCAATATTCTCTGTCTTCTTGTGCAGGTCGAAAAAATTCAACCAATAAGAGTTGTAAGAATGGGAACTCTGTGCCAAAGGGTCACCGCTTAGGAATTCACCTGACCACCTGAGAGGCTTTCTGTAGTTAAAGAAGAAGGAAATGATATGTGAGGTTATGACTAATACTTCACCCCAAGCTTCTGACCCCGAGAAGAGTGCTTGCCTTGTTCCTAGATCTCAGCCCCTGGTATAATGCAAGTAATTATGGAGGATCAAAGGGGAGTAACAATCTGAAAACATGGTAGTGGTAACTGAGTGAAACGTGGAGAAAGGAAAACTGAGACTGTAAATCCTTGACTTTGTGTAAGTGACAAACTTGTCTTCTGCTTGAGGTAAAAGCAAGAAAAGATGTCTTCACTATACAGTTTTTCTGTTACCAGCTAGCAATGAGGAATAACCAATTTTAATAGATAGAAAGGTGTTTAAGTTGAGAATAGATGTACTTTCAAACTGTTTTAAATTTATTCTCTGCACAAGTGATGGGATAATCCCATCACTTTTTTCTAGAGTACTAGCTAAGGTAAATATACTTTTGGAAATTAAGGAAGGATCACCTGGCAAATGACATGTGAGCTTTGACTATGTGAAGCCACTGTCCCGGTAATTCAGCAAGACCATAAGATGTGCAAGCTGGGCTGGCCAGCATACATTCAGAAGGATAGAATAGGAAAGAGATGACTAGAAATACAAGATATGGGGCAAAATTAGGAAGGTTAGTGATGAAACTAGAGATTAGGACTTCATAGATCAGGGCCTGGAGCTTAAAAGGCTGGACAGTGGAGAAATAAGAGTCAAGGCTTTGACCCTGAGGTCCAGAGGCCAGGAATGAGTTAAGGGTCCTTAGTAATAAAAGCCAGCATCAGTTGATGGAAATAAGATGGTAAGAATAGCCCCTTCTAGGGTAAGGAGGGGCCGCATAGGCCTGAGGGACAGTCAGAAACAGTCGTTGTATAAATGTCCAGTGCATGAGGGGAAGGCCACTGGGCTAGGCAACAGCACTCTAATAGCTTTCTCATCCTTATGCTTTGGAATTAAAGGCTCTTATGGCACTCAGAAATTTCAGTGATATATTTTGGGTTCTCTGAAATGGAAAGATAATAATGATGTGCCCCCATCCCTACCTCTAGCCTCCCTTCCATCTTACATCTCTTCCTTTGTCCCTGGCACTGCTGTTTTCTTTGAGAGATAAGGGGCCCTGAGCCTGTCTTTAATAAGTGGTTCTCAACCACACATTCTCCCATCTAGGAGCCTGTGAAAGATTTGGCTTGGCTAATTAGCTTATCCCCTCCCTCTAAACACAGTGATTGGTTCCTGGATAAGTCATGTGACCCAAGTTGGTCCAGTGGAATTCCAACCTGAGATTTTTGCTGGAACCATTGCTAAAGGGCCAGTTCTCCTTAGATTGGGGTTGCTGATCAACAGTAGAATCTAAGTGTTGAGCTAGAAGGAAGGGCCAGCCAGCAAGTGGAGCCAATACAGCGGAAACTGGGGTGGTGGTGGGAATTTAGAAAAACAATCCTAGTGACAGAATATGAGCCTCCTGTACCACCTGTGGCTATCCTTGGTCTTCTTTGTCACTACTAAGACAATCAGAATCAGGTTTCTATTATTTGCAATGAAACTGATCAATAGTAGAGACCATATTATCATTATTAACAGACTTGATTTACAATCTTAGTATGGAAAAGATCCAGCCTTGAAAAACTCTCCCCTGTTTATGTGGTGCTTTCTATGATCAGGCACTGTATGAAGCACTGGAAATACAACCAAGAGCCCTTGTCCTCAAAGAGCTTATGTTCTAGTTGGAGAGCTCGGCTAGGGCAGAGCTTTGGAGGACACAATCATGAAAGTAAACAGAGAAGTTGTTGTTGTTCATTGCCATCGAGTCAAGCATGACTCATAGTGACCTTATGAACCAAAGACCTGAAGCCTTTCTATAACTATCGTCATTTCTCCAGGCTCATAGAGTTTCCAGAGCCGTGTGGTTTAGGAAGTGGATGGCACTCCTGCTTCCAAACAGGTCTTAAAAAGGGAGCTCCACCAAAAACTGTCCACCATGGGCATGGCATTTGACCCCCAATGATACAAGGTTCAACTTCACAGCAAACCCAGGTAACCTCAGTACAGCAAATTGACAGAAGAGTGCTGTACAACTTAGAAGAATGTTCCTCCAAAATAACAGTAGGCTCTTGGGCCCAATTGACATTTTCTCCCCCTCCCTCCCTCCCTCTCTCTCTCTAAATATATATACACATATAAGCAAAAGATGAACAAAAGGTTTGAAGCCTTTCTATAACTTATCATCATTTCTCCAAGTTCATAGACTTTCCATAAGCATGTGGTTTAGGAAGTGGATGTCACTCCTGCTTCCAAGACTGAATCAATCTGGGAGCTCCACCAAACAGATAAGTAACTGAGAAAAACTCAGGCACAGAGAAGAGCTACCAGAAGAATAAAGAAAATCATGAGCAAGAGAAGTTGTTTTAGCAGGATTAATCTGAGAAAGTGTGTTAGAAGAAGGACATTTATGTTCATAATGAAAAAAAAAATAAAAGGCAACTGTGCAAAGACTTGACAAGAACTTTCCAGGCAAAACGGGGTGCAAATATAAAGGCCTTGAGATGGGCGTAAGACTGGCATATTCAAGGGCAGAGTGCACGTATGGCTGGTGAATCATGAGTGAGGGGAGGAGTGGAAGGAGACAAGGCTGGAGAGAAGGAGGCAGAGCCTAAGATCTTGTGACACGTTCGGATTTTTTCTCAATGCAATGGGCAGCCACTGGAGCATTGCTGGGAACCAGTTTACCTTTTAAAAATGTGACTCTGGTTGTTGGTTGAAGGTTTTACTAAAAGAAAGCAATAGGGAAATAAGAGAGACATAATCATGAGATCATAGTCTAGCAAGCAGGAGTGGCATCCACTTCCTAAACAACACGCCTCTGGAAACTCTATGATTTTTGAGAAATGACAGTTACAGAAAGGCTTCAGGTCTCTTGTTGGTAGGGGCGTTATGAGTCATGCTCGACTCAGCAGCAATCAACAATAACAGTCTAGGCAAGAGATGGTGGTGAGACTCAGACCAAGATTAAAGCAATGGAGATGACCATAGGGGAAAGTGATTAGATTCTGAATATATTTGGAGACAGAGCTAACAGGATGTGTGAAGGTTACAAGTGAAGTATACAGAAAAGAGATGATTCAAGCTTGATGACTAAGTTTTTAGCCGGAGCAGCTAGGTGGATGGTCGTGCCATTTACAAAATGAGAAAAACTAGGTAAGGAACAGACTTGGGCAGGAAGAAATCAATTTTTCTGTCTCAGCTGCATAAGACATACAAATGGAGATGTCAAACGGGCAGTTGGATATACACACCTGGGGTTCATGTAGGCTGCAGGTACTTGTTTGCAAGTCACAAATATATGGATCGATTGAGTGCCAGGAAAAGAGAGAGATGGTTAGAAAGAGTCTTGGTTCTAGGCTACTCAGAGAAGAGAGAATTGCCAAGGAAGGTTCAGTGAGGAAGGAAGAAAGCACACACGTGACAATAGAGAAGTATTTCAAGAAGAACGAGCTTGCCATCCAGGCTGAGTGCCACCAAGAGATTGAACAAGATGGGCACAGAAGACTGACTACTGGCTATGGCAAATGGCCCTAATACTGGCCTTGTCAGTGGACGGATAAAGACAAAACCTATGTGGCAGTGTGAGGTAGACAGGAACACAGCCAGGTAGGTAGGTAAGGTTTTCTGGCCAGGCATCAAGGGCTACTGAGAAAGAATGAAGGTTCGCATGAGCCCTTCTTAGGAGCCTACTTTTTGAGTGCACCATTTAAAACAATTCAAGAAAGAATAAGATTCATGTCTGAGGTCCCAGTTGGGTTTCACACAAAACAGCTCTTTGCCTAAAGAACACTGACCAAGCTAAACTAATGCGGTGTTGGAACTCAGCAGCATGTTGGCTTTGAAGTGGGAGAGTTTGTAGGGAACAGGAAGGCAGCATCAAAGGGCTCCCTGAGTGCTAGGCCTGGTCTGATTCTTAGCTCGGGTGGTGGTTACAAATATATATGTACACTTTTTTCCCCCTGGTTTGTTTTTTTTTAAATTTATTTTATTTCATTATTTTTTGTGTGTACCGTCAAATCAGATCTGACTGGTACAGGAGGGGATTGTTCCTCCTTCTCCAGCAGAGCATCTGGTGGATTCGAACCGTGTATCTCTGAGACTGCAGTTGCAGCTTCTTGCCACTAGGCCACCAGAGCTTGCCATATATGTACACTTTAA
>NW_006399756.1:20886824-20889886 GCF_000299155.1 Elephantulus edwardii | reverse complement strand
AGAAAAGGGCAACAATGAATGAATGGAATTCCAAAATCTCTGTAGATGTTCATTGACATTAATAATACTACTACTAATAATAATAATAATAATAATGTTACTCAGGTTAAAGATAGGTGACTTTTTTGTATTTAAATTCAACTAATTGTTGTTGTTGTTTTGGTTTTTTATGGCTAAGGATCCAGGAGGCCTGTGTTTTAATACTGTGTGATCCTGGATAAGTGGCTTAACCTCTCTGGACCCCTCCTCATCTGTAAATGGAGAAGGTTGAACCCAATGTCCTTCAGTTCCCTTCCACACAGCACCTTGTAATCCCACCTCCAGTGTCCATCATCTGGAAGTCAGCACTGAGCCACTGAAGCTGTCGCTGTCCTTGAGAGGGGGAGTCGGGCTTTCTCACGTGTCGCCCCCTCCCCTGAGAAACTAACGGTTGTGGCTGACGTCTCAATGGTGCCACTTGTCACAACCAGGCAGCTGTGAACTTAATGGAGTCCAAATAAAATGCTGCTGGTAATTAGGTGGCTGGATGTACAAGCATTGTTATTTTAAAAAAATCAATTAGCTGAATAAGAGAATGGCATTGAGACAAACATTTATTTTTCTCTCGAGCATGGTTCCAGCTGGGGAGGAGGATAATGTGGTCAATTTCGGGAAAGGGGAAATGGGTTTCTGATATAATAGAACTTGGGGTTTTTTTCCAATGGCAGAGGGGAAGAGAGAAGCTTTTACTTTTCTTTTTTAAGTTTCTTTCAGGGAGGAAGAAGCTTCAGAATAATTACCTGTGATTTGTAGCCTCTGCTGCCTTATTAACAAGCCTCCAGTTCTGACAATCATCACCTTCCCATTTCCTCCTTTGTGTAGTAGGCCTTTATAACAAAATGCTTCACGGAGGTGGGGGATGGCAGTTGGCAGTCCTATTTCTGACATGTTACCTGCACAGACTGGGGATTAGTCCAAAATAAACAGGGTTCCTCCCCCGCCCCCACATCCCCAGTTACATCCCTGGAGCTCTGGTGGCTTTGTGGTAAGAAGCTGTGCTGCAATACTGAAGGCACGCTGTTCAAATCCACCAGCTGCTCCATGATGGGCAAGCTCCTCTTGTGAGATTACTGGCTCTGAAAACCCAGAGGGTTTCAGCTGGAGGGTCAGCTAGGGGTCAGGTTGGTTCTGACTCGAAGGCACACAACAAGATTATATCCTTTAAGGGCAGGCACTCTGGTGGCCTAGTGGTAAGAAACTGCACTCTAATCCCAAAGGCATGAGCTTTGGATACACCAGCTGTTCTGCTGGAGAGGATGGGCGAAGAATGGGCAATCTCTTCCCATGAGATTCATTGCCTCTGAAAACTGATTGGAGAGTTAGTTATAGGTCAGTTCCAACTCAAGGGCATACAACATCATCATCAACAACAACATTGCTTACTTTAAGGAGCCATGGTACCTTAGTGGTAAGGAATTGTACTACTAACCCAAAGGCGAGCAGTTTGAATCCACCAACTGTTCTATGGGAGAAAGACAAGCAATCTCCTTCTGCACTATTCAGTCTCTGAAAACCCATTGGAGTTGGCTTCGATTCTATGTCACATGGCAACAACGTCGATGTCCCTTAGGCAGCTCTGGTGGCATAGTCTGCAGGGAGCTGCACTGCTCACCCAAATTCCACACCTCTGGTGGTTTGACTCCATCAGCAGCTACATGGGGAAAAGATGGGAAACCTCCTCCCATCTTTAGAACCTCGTAAATCCTGCTGGAAGGTCAGCTACGAGTCAGTTCCAACTCAATAGCAATGAGTGAGTGATGTGTTTTTGTTTATCAATCAGGTAATGGCATTTAACCAAGCACTATTACAGTATGGCTGTGTTTGTTGGTGCATACGTTAATGTGTTCAGCTGTAAAGTTAAAGGCCGAAGGTTTAAGTCCACTCAAAAGTGCTTTGGAAGAAAGGCCTGGTAATCTGCAGAGAAACTAACAGTGGAGGCCCTGTGGATGCACTTGTTCTACTCTCAGACGTGTGGGCTTATCATGAGCTGGAACCAACTTGGAGCTCCGTTCTGAACAGTATCTGCAATTTTGTCCTGAGTTGACCTGGTAACCCTGGTTGAATTTTTTAACCTTCCTAAGCCTTAGATTCATTCCTCAGGCTACATAGAGGGGGCATAAAGGAGCCTGACTGGCGGAGAAGCTGGGCAGCTAAAGGGTCCATAAAACTCCCCACCCATATCCCAGGTAACATTGAAGACGCCAAAACCACGCAGCATTCGTTTGGGCCCTCGGGCCTGCAGCCCTAGGGCCAAGAAAAACCTATCTACACACTAGTTCTACAGGACACATTGCCTTCGCTCGGGAAACATTACCACAAACTTCAGAGACACTGGTCCCAACATAAGGAACTACCAGCAGCTGACGTGTTTGGAATCATGGAAGCCAAGGAAGTTTCATATATAAGCTATTAGATCAAGGGCTGGTCAACTGGAGATAGATGTGAAGGGAGTGGGTAGAAGTGGATGGGTATCCTGGTGGATGGTGGAGCAGGGAAATAAGTGGGTAAAGACATGTGTGCCAAAGGCAGGGACAACACTGACACTAATGGTTTACAATAAGGGATATACCTTTCACTTTTTCTATAAAATGGTGGTCTGTCTGATACTTCTCTAAATCTGAACAGTCACATTAAGACAGACTAGGAAGAAGGATTGGCCATCCACTTCTGAAAGAGCAGGCCTCTGAAAATCCTATGTACAACAGAACACATGTAGATAACAGAAAGGGCAACTGAGGTTGAGCTTTCACATAGGAAATACAAAGGAAGAGGAACAGTTGTAAGCACACACTAGTGACTGGGACATGGAATGTGAGAACCATGAATGTAGGAAAGTTAGATATAGTTAAGGAAGAAATGGAACGCATAAATATTGACATAATAGGCATTGGTGAGATGAGATGGACTGGCATGGGGCATTTTGAGTCAGATGATCATATGATATATTACTCTGGAGATGAAAAGGTGAGGAAAAATGGAGTTGCTTTCATAGTTAAAAAAGTCATTGCTAGATCCATCTTGAA
>NW_006399756.1:20839771-20883984 GCF_000299155.1 Elephantulus edwardii | reverse complement strand
AACAACAACAACAACAACAACTAGCCTTAGATTAAGACAAGCTAGGAAACAGGAGTGGCATACACTTCTGAAACAGCTTGCCTCCAGAAACCCTATGAACTTGGGAAAACGATGACAGTTATACAAGTGTTCAGGTCTTTCGTTCATAGGGTCACTATGAGTCGCCTACATCTCAATGGCACTTAACAACTACAAGCCTTAGATTCCCCATCTGTAAAAGGAGAAGCTGGTAGGACCGACCTCAAGGTGCATGTGCATGCGGTTTGCATGGTTATGTGTGTGATCACACATGAACACACACAGCCCATGGGAGATGCTTTGCTTAGAGCAGGCGTCCAGGAAATAGTGGATCTTTTCATCCTTGAGAAGGGGCCATCCTTATCTCTCCAGAGGTGTTAGGTAACAGAAGATGGACAGCTATTTTCCTTCTGTGTAGCCTGGGGGACACCTGCATGGGGGTGGGGGAGGTCCTCCCATCCCAACTCTCACAGTATGACCCCCAGCAGGGCTGCTCTGAGTTTAACAGTCTTCTGGGCCTGCTTGTTTCGTCTTTAGAACCACAAAGAGCCTCGGAGAAAGGGAGTCAGATGTTCTGAATCTTCCTCTGCTAATGGATGCTGGCCACCACCCCCACCTCCCGCTGCCACAGCTGGTGACACAGGCCTTTAGCATAATGGAAGGCATTTGGGGATCTATTTTTCTCTTGCTGCGCAGAGCATTACTCACCTCCTTCCTCCGTGTCACAAGGAAGGAGGGTGGGGGGGACACAATGAACTGCCATGGATGAGTCAAGTTGCAGCAGAGCGTCTGCTCAGAAGGCAGGACGCTTTGTTTCCTCTACATTCCTGAGTTCAGATTGCTAAACAAATCCCAGCCCCTTGCTCCTTTCTTCTTTCTTTTGCGGGGAAGGGAACTAGATTTTTATTGTGTTCTTCGTTGGTGAGACAATGAGGGACACTCTCAAAGCTGGCTGCTTTAAGGCTCTTGTGCGTCTTTCTCCTCAGCACTGCACTGGTCTCTCCACCTCTGCTCTTACCTCCTCCAGAAACATCAGCCCACATCGGAGCCCCGTGTCCCCCTTTCAGCAACGGCCACAGCCCCTATGACTCCTCAACCAGCTCAAGATTAAAGATGTGTGAAGGCTGTCCCTTCCCTGACAGGCGTCCTGTTGACCATCTTAGGTGCCTAGCCTAACTGCGTTTCAGGAGTTGAGGAAATAGTCGATTTCCACATGGATGGGAATGCCTCCACCCACCCTCTGACCTCTCCATACAAGTGTCTCTCAGGGTGTCATGGGGCCTTCTCCAGAAGATATTAAGAGGGAATTAGTTTAAAAAGAAGGAAGAGATGTGAGTAGTTGTATGATCGTTTTGGTGTTGAGACTAAAGAGTTTTTCTTGGAAAATGGACTGCTTGTTACGTGTTGTCAAGTCGAAACCAACTCATAGCTGACCCTCCAGTGAGTTTTCACAGGCTTTCAATCGTACTGGACCCTCCCAATCTTTCTCCCACAGAGAAGCTGTTGGATTCAAATCGTCTGCCTTAGTGTTGGCAACACAACTTCTTACCACTAGGCCATCAGAACTCCCCTAAGAATGCACTTGTATGTATTTTATTTCCACAGGACAAAGCAATTGAAAATTCAGAAGGAAAAGATGAGGTCAAGTTCAGGGTTTTGAGCAGCAAAGCAGAACATACAACATCAGCATATTTTTAGCATCTCAAGAGGCAATAGGAAACCACTCGGCAGAAGATATGACTTCTAACTGAGCTGGTGGACTTGAGGCCCACCTTTCCCAAACCTGACAGAGCATTAGAGTTCTGCTTTCCAGTATAAACCAAGAGATTCGAGTACGTAGTCTTGAGTGGGAATCTTCATTTTAGAAGTTGCCCCAAACGCTTCTAAGGCTCAACTAAGTATGGACACTACTACAGTGGTGGTGTTTTATGGGGAGATAGTCACCCACCAACAGGGCTGCTTTTTGTTGTTGTGTACTGTCTAGTCAGAACCAACTCAGAGCTGACCCTCCAGTGGGTTTTCAGAGGCAGCTGATTGCACTGGAGGAGACTGTCCGTCCCTCCCCCACGAAGCAGTTCGTGGATTTGAATGGTGTGTCTCTGGCTGAGCAGCTCAACGCAGCTCCTCCCACTCAGCCACCAGAGCTCACCAACAGAGTAACTTTTTATTGTGGAATGAAACAGACAGAAAAGCATAGAAAGCAGAATGTGGTGGAATGCTTGAAGCTCTAAGCAAACACTCATGTGTCCACCTCTCAGGTTGTGACATAGATCATTACCAATAGAGATTTTTGGTTTTTACAATTAACAAAATCTTGACATTTCCCCCTCTTATAAACCATGGGTATTGTTTCTTTTCTTTAGCACCTGAATTAGTTAGAAGCTGACTTTTCTCTCATCCTGATTCAACACACAGACCTTATAGTTAACCATGAATTTGAACCCCAGTTCAAACCCCATTCTCTCCACTTTGCTGGCAATGTTATCTTGAGCAATTCCTCTACATCTCTGATCCTGAAAGTCCTCATCTGTAAAGTAAGGAGACAGTAAATCTCCAACTTGGAGCATTTAGTGAGCATGATATTCCATTGTTGTCGCATGCCATCTAGTTGACTCTGACTCATGGTAAACTCAGGCACAACAGACCAAAACTTTGCCCAACCTTACACCATACTAACAGTTTCTGCTATGTTCAGGCCCACTGTTACAGTCACTGCATCAGTCCGTCTCGTTGAAAAGCTTCCTCTCCTGACGGCCTGTCCATCTTTCTAAGCATAATGTCCTTTTCTGAGGACCAACCCCTCTTGACAACATGACCAAAGGATGTGAGACAAAGGCTCAGCATCTTTGCCTCCTGAGCACCCTTGATGCTTACTACACCTCTTCCAACATAAGATTTGTTCTTTTGACAATCCACAATATATTCAACACTTTTCACCAACACCACATTTGAAAGGCACCCGTCCTACTTCTGTCACCTTTATTCATTGTCCAACTTTTACGTGCAAACAGAGCAATTGAAAACGCCATGGCTTGGGTAAGAAGCACCTTCATCTTTACTTTGACACCCTTGTTCCTAGCACTTTACAGAGGTCCATGACAGCAGATTTACTCAACGCAATATGTGGTTTGAGTTCCTGACTGCTGTTTCTGTGGATGTGGTTTGTAGATCCAAGTAAAATTGAGGAGTTGAAAACTTCAGTCTTTTCTCCATTTGTCATAAAGCAGCCTCTAGGTCCAGTTGTGAGGATTTTTGTTGTTTTCTTTATCTAGAGATATGATCCACATTGAAGGCCCTTGATCTGCTTTAGTAAGTTCTTCAAGTCTTCTTCATTTTCTGGTTCCAAGGTTGAGTCATCTGCATAGTGCATGTTCTTCAGAAGTTCTCCTCGAACCCTGATACCACATTCTTCTTCATATAATCCAGCTTCTTGAATTATATGCTCAGCCTTCAGATTAAATAGGTATGGTGAAGGGACACCTAGTTAGTATCGCCTGGCCACCCTACAGCACTTTCCTATCCAGTCTTGTGCTCACTTTTCTCCTCTCTGTAACTCCTCTTCCTAGCTATCATCCCCTCTCTCCTGGATCTAGGCCTCATGCCAGGGACCTACGTCATTGCCATCTACACACACACACACACACACACACACACGTACGTTCCTACCACCTCTGCTTCTTCTCTCTGTTCTTTTCACTGCCCTCTGCAATTGGGCTCTGTCACCTCATAATCACTGATGGCACCTATTGAAATCATCGATGTGTATGTTGCCCAAGTTAGATGAGAACTGCTCTATTCTGAACTTGATTTTCCCTCTGAAATTGATTTGGCAAAGTTGATGATGCCAAAATTAGGAGGGAGAAAAGTCCAGGTGGAGGGAACCACCTGTACAAAGGCCCTGGGAGGAAGCTGGTTTGGCAGAAAGGAAGGGTGTGACCTGAGAAGGCAAACATCATCATCTTGTTGACCAGAGTGAAGCTTTTGCACTGTGCTCAGCACATAGCAGGTGCCCACTTGGTGCTATTTTATTATTAAAAGCTTAACAGTGTGCCAGTGTGAGGGGGCTGGGGAAAGGATAGGGTAGAGAAAGGAAGAGAAAACCCTAAGCCTTGAAGAACTTTGCCTCTGCTGGAGCGTCTATATTAAACCTGTCATGTAGATAACCAAACAAAAATCGCTTGGATTTGATGGTGGCACATTTCTGTCCTTCCCCTACATGCACCTTCTTGAGGAAGTGCTTCTATCTGGAGCATTAAGATTTCTTTTGAACCTGAAAGAGAGCAAGAGTGGGTTGTGAGTCCCAGTGAAAAAAAGACAACTAACAAGATCCCAACCCTGAATCACAGTCTTGGCCAAGGACAAGAACCAACCCTATTGTCCAAACTGCTCCAAATGATCTCCGCCAACTATTAGGTGGGCTCTGGTGTTTCATTTGTGTCAAGCTTCACACACACAGACTGAGAGAGAAGGAGAGAGAATCAGAATCAGACGCTGGGAGCACCTGATTTGATTCCTGATGCCAGATGTCTGATCTGCACTGGGTGAGTTCTTACCTTCCTGGTGACCGTGCCACACACACCCTAGCACAGGCACACACACACACAAACTCACACTGTCAGACTCACACACTCAGCCACACACTAAGAATACCAACACACACACACACACTGTCAGACTCACACACTCAGCCACACACTAAGAATACCAACACACACACACACACACACACACACACACACACACTGTCAGACTCACACACTCAGCCACACACTAAGAATACCAACACACACACACACACACACACACACACACACACACACACACAGAGAACGAACTCAGGCACTTAATACATACCTACCTTTGAAATAAAAGCACACTCGGTATCCGTGCATATTCAACAGATGCACAAGTGCACCCTGCACACATACTCAGCTAGCACCCATATATATTCCACTTTCTTATAAGTATTCACGTAAAACCTGAGCCTTTATGATGCTAGTGATCTACCAGATATTTCTACTCTCTTTGTCATTGTTACCCAGTAAGCGAAAGCTGACCACTATGGAAAATGGAAGTGAGTCAGAATATAGTCACCAATTTCAATTATAATATTATTCCTCTTACATGCCAGATCAGAAGCTGGTGGAAGAGAGATCTCGGAACAAAGAACAAGTCATTCTTACAAATCAAAATGGAACTGATGGAGTGCGGCACCCCCCACCCCTTCCTGCTTCTCTAGGCCTCTGTTTTCCCATCTGGCTTTCACTGATTATGGAAAAAGCTGAGGAATGAGTTCAATACAACGTCTATGTGAACTATGGTTTTACAGGAGGCTTGTTCGGAATGGGCCACCCTGAGTTTACTCTCAGGATCTGAGAGTCAGAGGATAAACCAGTTACTTGCTGGGCAAAGTCATTGCCACTAGCTTGATGTGAAATGAAACTTTAATGAAAAATCCTATGAACAAGTGGAATAGATGATCTTGTCATATCTAAAATTAATTTGCTTTCATTTCCAAACTCTGAAACTTGCAGAGTTCTTCCTCAAAATGGGGTGCCTCTGGAGCCTTCTGGGTCACTGCATGCCCATGAGTCGATCACCGTGTTCTCTGATTTTTTTATTCTGGTAGACAATTTCATATGGCAAGAAGTGTGCTAGGGTAGCACATTCTGTTCTTAATTTGCTCATTGTCAGACTTTCCTGCTTGAGGACATTTTGTGATTAGAGCCGTGTATTTCTGTTTTATGCCTGGTAGTGCCATTTTCAACATTCTAGACTCGTGTCATATTTTCACCCTCCCTTTAAAATACTAAGGCATCTGTCAAGTGTCTAAATGTGTTTGGCTCATTGCAGGTATTTAATTTTAAGAAAACCCAGTAGTCTATAAAAAACCCCAAAGCCAACAAGATTTTCCGGAATTAAGCAATATCTTTATTTAGTGTTTTATTTTTGGTTAGTAATCTAATAGGCTCAGACAGTTATCATTGTGAGGACAGCCGAGCTCCACATCTTCCTGTTGTGTGTGGAGCTAATGGGAGGCAGGACTGGCTCCGTGACAGCCAATGACAACTCTATCTTCATATTTTATTACAAATTTATCAGTCTGCACCTGATGAAAATAAAGAAGAAACCTGGTTCATTGTCACAGTTAGAGGAGCAGTGACATTGTTGTTGTTTTTGTTATGTAGTGTCAAGTTGAGTGTGTGACCCTGTGACCAGCAGAGCTGAGCCCAGTCTGCGCTGTGCCATCCTCATCATCTCTGGCATGCTTCAGCCCATTGCTACAGTCACCATAGCACTTCCTCTTGTTGAGGGTCTTCCTCTCTCACACTGTCTTTGCACCTTTCCTAGCATAATGTCCCTTTCTAAGCAATATCCCCTTCTAGCAATAGGGCACAAAGTATGTGAGCTGAAGCTTCTCTGTCCTTGCCTCTAAGGAACACTCCAGCTGCACCTTCTCCAAGACATATCTGTTTGTTCTTTTGGCAGCCCACAGGATATTCAATATTCTTCTCCAACACTACAACTCAAAGGCATTGACGTTTCTTCTGTCATACTTATTCACTGTCCAGCATGGCAAGTCATTGAAAATGACACAAGTGTACCTTTAGTCTTCAAATTGACATCATTGATCCCAGTACTTTGGAGAGGTGATAGCAGACTTTCCCAATGCAATTTTTCTTTTGATTTCTTGACTGCTGGTGCTATTATCAACAACCTGCTGTATGCAGATGACATTGTCTTGCTTGTTGAAAGTGAGGACTTGAAAGACTTGCGGCAGAAGAACAAAGATTATGGCCTTCAATACTGATTACATCTCAACACCAAGAAGACAAAAATCCTAATCACTGGGCGGTTAGGCAACATCATGATTGGCAATCACATAGATAATACTGAAAGAGAGAAATTCTGCTTATGAAAACTCATAGC
The DNA here is from genome assembly GCF_000299155.1 of Elephantulus edwardii. Classification (NCBI taxonomy): domain Eukaryota; kingdom Metazoa; phylum Chordata; class Mammalia; order Macroscelidea; family Macroscelididae; genus Elephantulus; species Elephantulus edwardii. Next base: position 20,877,036 of record NW_006399756.1, on the reverse strand, counting down.
TGTTGTGTCTGAACCAACTCATAGCTGACCCTCTGGCAGGTGTTTGGGAGGCTGTAAATCACATGAGAGGAAATCGTCCGTCTTTCTCCCTCAGAGTGGCTGGTGGATTCGAACTGTCAGAGAGGTGCTCCCTTTGGGTTAACAGCACAGCTCCCTACAGGCCAGAGCCCCCTGTTCACAAAAGGACACCCAAAAAATGATAAAGGGAGATACAAAATATGGGGGAAATATGCTTATAGCATATTAATGATCAAGGATGTTATATGAATCAATTAAAATAAAAACAGACAAAACCATGAAAAGACACCGGGGAAATGAATAATAAAACCAAAACAAAAGCCATTGAGTCACCATTTCAACAAAGACAATAAGTCTTCTAATCCTAGGTACTGATGACGACACAGAACAATAGGAGGGCTTGAACCTAACTGCTGGGAGAGTAAAGCAGTCAGAGCTCTTTAGCAGATGACCCATGAGTGACATCTCCACCCTAGTCCTAGGAACAAACACCCTGAACCCAATGCAGAGGATGGGAACATTTATAGCAGCGTTGCAAAGTGGAAGTAACTCAAATATCCATTAACAGCGAACAGAATCAACAAACTGTCTTGTGTTCACATGTGGAAACATCAGTGCAGCCCACCAAGTCACAAGTTCAGACAGTGATGCAGGCGATGCTAGTAGCAGCATTGGCCAGGGCTAGTTTCCATGAGAAAACCAGTGTATTTCCTAGACAGACTATGCTATGGATCCCAAATGGTCCTGATGCTGGGGTCATTCCCTTCTACAGAGTCCACTCATCTAAGGGCTATAGGAGGGTCCTAGTTGGGGTTAGGGACTCCCTGCTGCCAGCCTGGGCTCTGAGGTCACTAGCATTCCTCCTGTGGAGAGGATTTATCCTTTGGGGCATGAAACACACCTACGGATGGTGCTCATTTGTGAGCCAGTCATTTCCAAATACTGGCTCAGACAGCTGAGTTTTCTCTTCCAGGAACATCACTGCATTCTGGGTTAGAGAGGTGCTGGAAACAATGAGACGCATGTGTGTGGCAAGAGCAATGTTTATACATGATAATGACCTTGATGAGACCATGGCACTTATGAGACAGAAGAGAACTTCTTCCTGTCAACTATAAAGATGTTTGCCCTACGGAGATCTGGCAAAATGAATTCAGTTTCTAATTAGATTTTAGGCAACGCAAAAAGAGAGGCTAGACATTTTCCTTCTGCACACTTGAGAAGTGATTAGGTGCAGGAAACCACCAATCGAAGAAGTCAACTTACTGCCATCAAGTAGGAACAGACTCCTGGCCCACCCTCCAGTGGTTTGTCAGGGGCTGTATGTAAATGGCACAGAAGGACAGTGCTCACAGTCCTTCCGAGGAGATTTAAACCACCTACCTTTGAGTTGGCAATGCAACTCCTTATCCTCTAGGCTATCGGAGCTCCCTGCCATAGAATGGAAGTCCAGTTAAAGCAGAGCAGGAGAGAAGGACAAAGCAGTCATTGTTTTTTGAACAAGCACATTGTTACCTTTAAACTGAGCTTAGTCAAACTTTCACTGTCACAAAGAGAAAGTGAAGGATGTCCCAAATAAAGTCCCCCACCTTCAACTTTTCAAAGTCAAAGGGATACAAAAATGACCTCAAATTGTGCAAGGAAATTAACAATAAGAGAACTTCTGAGTTGGTCAACTTCCTAATCTTATTTTCTTGGCTTATGAATTGGTTTCGAAGCCTTCCTGATTCTTCCTTCTGTTTATTTTCCCAACTGACAGTTTCACCAAGTACTAGGGAGCCCAGCAATGCTGGCAACCAGCAGTCTGCAGTTCCCATTCTGCCTTCATCTCTGGTCTTGTAGAGTGAAAGTAGAGTGACTGGGGTAGAGGGGTGTCCCCTGGGTAAGCTGCAGGGGGCCACAAGCCTGTGAGTGGAGAGCAGAGAATCTGATGACCCCAGGGAAGTTGCAGGACTGGGGCGGGGAGCTCTTTCAGCTTTTTCCTGGTCCCACCAAGGCGTTTGCAAAGAACATGGGATATACCCTGGACTACCAAAAGAACAAAAATGTTGGCTTAGAAGAAGTACAGTTAGAATGCTCCTGGGAATTGAGGGTTGTCAGACTTTCTCCTTATCAGGAGGGACGAGTCGCTGGGAAAAGACATCATGCTCAGTAAAGCAGAGGGTCAGCAAGAAAATGTAAAAGAGGAAGACCTTCCACAAGGTGGATTGACGCTGGCTGCAGTGGGCTCGGGATTGTGAGGGCGGCAGAGGACGGGGCTGTGTTGTGCACAGGGTGGGTGTGAGCGGGGCTGACTTGGCACTTCACAACAACGTGACTGACAGCTCCCAGGTCTTCCCCTCTCCCTCTTGGCTTCCGCTTCCACGCAGCCCATCCCACTACAATCAGGAGTCTCAAACGCTATCGACCCACAGACTTCTTTTGTTTGCCTGCTAACACATTTTAACCTTATTCTAACGTTAAATGCTTTGTGGCACGATATACATCTTTCAGCTCCACCATCCCCTATTTTCTTTTTTATAAGTTGTTTAATAGGCAAAACCTTTCCAAAAACAAATTCAGCACAGGAAGTTCTGAGACATGGATTTAGAAGATAAAATCCTTATTACCTTACTAGATAGCTCTGGTGGACCCTATTTTCTTGTACAGGTCTGTACCCTTAAAGTACCTCACCTGCCCATCCCAGGTGTTTGTGACTCTAGGCCAGCTGTCTTTTTATAAATCCTGTAATTTTGACTTGGAAGCAGGAGGGAGTGGCATCCACTTTCGTAAATAGCTTGCCTCTGGAAACCTATGACCCTGGAGAAAGGATGAAAGTCACCCAAGTGTTGAGGGCTTTCATTCATAGGGTCGCTGTGAGTCACCTACAACTCAACGGCACTTAACAACACGGAGAGAGACCAGTTAGCGTAGTGGACTGCAAATGATACTATCAAGCCAAAGGTGGGTGACTCTAATCTGTGGCCCTCAGGCCTGTTATTCATTGTTTTTGGTCAAATATTCTTCTAGGTCATACAGCCCTGGCGTGTCCACTTGCTGTACAGAGGTAACTTGTGTTTGCTGTGAAGCCGAACACTGTGACACTGATGTGTTAAATGCAATAATGGTTACCCATGGTGGACAGTGTTTGGTGGAGCTCCCGATTAAAATAAGCTCAGAAGCAGGAGTGGCGTCCACTTCCGTAATAGCTTGCCTCCAGAAACCCAGTGAACCTGGAGAAAGAACGAAAGTCATGCAAGTGTCGAGGACTTTCATTCATAGGGTCGCTATGAGTTGCCTATGACTCGACGGCACTTAACAACAACAACAAACACAATTTTGACCCTAAGTCCCTCCCATCCCTTCTTTCTTTCTCTCTGAAGCCCAAGTCATGACTTTCAATGTTGGGTGTAATCCCCTTCACATGCCTCTACTCCATTGGTTGATCAGCATTTCACACCCAGCAAGGCTGATCTTTTGAGAGAATAATGGACAGGTGCACGGGGTTTTTCCCATCTGAAATTTCTTCTCCTGAGATCAAAACCTTTCTGAAGTGATGCTTGGGGGTAAAGGACTCGTTCAGAGGAAAGAAAGGAAGAGCCCTTGAAAGGTAGATAGAATTTGGGCCCATTCACAAGGAAGAATAAGTGACAGCTGCTAGATTTTTTCTTTTCTTCTGTAGTGGTTAAGAGTGATAGTTAATTCCATGCTTCCCCCCTCCTCTACTGAGAAATAAGGAGCCTCATTGGTGCAGATTCTGATAGGAGAAGCCTAGAACATAGAAGCTTTGGGGTTGAGCACAGAGATTTGTCACAGAAGAAGGACAAAGAAAACCTGGGAGGACATGAACTTACTGGACCCTCCTTACATCTGTCCTTCACATTACTTCATTCTTAAGGCAATGTGATTGAATCCATTCAGTTCCATGGGAATTTATTCAATACTTGCTTGGTATAAAAAGACTCATTCCTGCTCTTGAGAAAGTTTTTGCCTTGAAGGATAGAGAGGATGTGTATACAAACAGGGATGGCACCAAGTGCCAGTGAGAGGCACCCGAAGAGAAGTGTGAGAGGCATTGAGAGGAGAAGGGAGACACATATTGGGTAGAGGATCATGGGAGGTTTCATAGAGAAAGGCTCATTTATTTGATCTTGACCTTGAAACCGTCACTAGAATTCCTCCTTGGTTTTCCCTTGACTCTAGAAAGAATGACCCAACTCCTCCACCAGAGTTCAGGAATGCCTCGCTGGGTCATACTCTCCACAGCTACCTTTCAGGTTCTTAAATAAACCATATGCCACCTGGTGACCTAGTGGTAAGAGGCTGTGCTGCAATCCCAAAGGCTTGTGGTTCAAATCCACCAGCTGCTCTGCAGGAGATGAATGGACAATCTCCTCCCGTGTGATTTAGTGCCTCTGAAAACCCACTGGAGGCTCAGCTGTCAGTCAGCTCCAACTCGACAGCACACGGCAACAACGTCTTATCTTAGGATCTTCACAAATCCTGTCCGTTTTCCTACCATAGATGCTAGAACCTTCTTCTGCCTATCTGTGGCAGATATTATTTTCTCTCTTTTTCATTAATTTACACAAATGTCCTTTCCTCCAGGAAGCCCTTCCTGATTGCTTTAGCCTAAGCTGGATCCATCACATGCATCAAACACCTTGCACTTACTTATTTCTTAGAACTTATCATAGCTGTTGCTCAGGAGTTACCTATGTCATTTATTGCATGATTTCTATCACCTCCACCATCTTCCAAACATGAGCTCAAAAGGGCAGTTCCCCTGTTTGTCTTGTTCATAGTGGTCATTTTATCTTGTGGCACAAATTGAGTGCTCATTATATCAGATGAATGAGTGAAAGAAAGGATTGTTAGGATGTTGTATTAGTTCCCTAAGGGTCCCATAAACAAAATACCACAAAGGAAGCTGCTTTAAAGAACAGAGATTGATTGTCTCACTGTTCTGAGGCTAGGAGTCCAGATCAGGGCACTGCTGTGTTAATCCTTCTGTTCTGTGCCTTTCTCCTAGCTTCTGGTAGCTCCAGGCATTCCTTGGTATGCAGCTGCCACATCACATGGTGTACTTACTTCCTCTGTCTCTCTATCTCAGTGGATCTTAGAAAGACACTATTCATACAGGCTTAGAACCCACCATATTCCAGGATGGCCTCACATTGACCTAACTGATAGGATCTTCAAAGACCCTTTTTCAAACAGGTTCTCATTCACAGGTACAGAGGTTATGACTTCAACACCACTTTTGGGAGGAGACAGCCCAAGCTAGAGCAGATGTCAGCCAATTTCAGTGGCACAGAAGAGAATATTAGAGTGAAAGAGCGGGAACAAAGGTCAAAGGCCATAAAGCACTTATTTCCATATCATCAAGAGTTTAGATCATCTGTAAATCCCAGGTCTTTGAATGAGCTGGACTCTCCATGAACTGGAAGGTTTCTTGCCATCATTTTCCCCTCACTATAAACCAAGTGCCCTCAAGTGGGCAGAGGTTCCCAGCTTCCCTGGAGCAGTTTTACTTGTATGTTGTTACGTGGCATTTAGTCAGAACTGACTCACAGCTAACCCTCCAGTGGACTTTCAGAATCTGTAGCTGATGTGGGAGGAGACTGCCCATCTTTGTTGTGTGGCGCAGTTAGTGGATTCAAAACGCATACCCTTGGGTACATAATGAGGTCCTTTTTACAGGCTTTCCTAACCTTCCCTCTTTTCTAGTTAGGCTTCTTATCCTACTCTCAAAAATAAAGACCGTTTGATAAGAATGTCCTCGATTTTCCTTAATTCTCTGTCAATTCTTTTTTTTTGGGGGGGGGGAGGTGGTGGAGAGTGGTCGTCCCAGAACAAGTTTCTCTGAACTTTTGTGGTTATACCTGGATTGTTTTTGTTTGAGGTTGAGGTGGATTCATTGATTTTTCCAAACTATTTTGAAACTTTGTTATTTTTAAATTTAAAAAGAGATGTGCCAGATAATAACAAACTGAAATTGTCTCCACTGGTAATAAAATCACCTTCAAGAAGGGCATGATGCCTTTCAACTTCCTGGAAAATTAGAGGTAAGACCTCCAGTGTGGGTGCAGATGTGAGAGCTGAGCCCACGTGGCCCAGCCCCTGGCCAGCAGGGACAGCTCATGTAGGTCCCCCAGGCAGGACATATTTCCTTTTCCTTGGAAGAATCCAGAGTGTGGGTCACCATGTATCAGCCTCAGGGGGCTTGCCTGTGTTCCTAGACTATTGTCATACATGAGAGTACTGCCAGGAGGCTCAGTTTACAGGAATGTGGGGAAATTAGAGAAGTAGCTTTCTAGAAGATGCTAAATGAGACAACCTCTCACTTCCACCTCTTGGCCTGTGACTCAGGAGAAGGCCTTGCAGCTGGGTTAGGAGAGGGTTTCTCCACACATAGTATCTTTTCTGTCTCTCTCAGAGCCCTCCAAAGGGATCAGCACAGTCAACAATCACATTGGAGCGTGAACTTCCGGCGCTATATAACAGTACTAAACTTCAGAAGCTATATAACAATACTGATTGCCCTTCAGTAGATCCCCAAGTGACACACATGGTTTATTCTTGGCAGCTGACCTAAAGGTTTGTGGTTTGAACCCACCCAGTGTTACCACAAAAGAATGACCTAGTGAAATGGTTCCTAAAGAAAATAGAAAAACAAACAACAAACCCAAAACACCATAGAGGGCAGTTCTGATCTGTCATATGGAGTTGTGTGAGTGGAATAAACTTGACACCAAAAGGTTTGTCTTGAGTAATAGCTCTTCATTACCTATGTCAATGAACTGAGATGTCTTCAGTAGTAATAAGGGTGACAGCAATTTACTACACATGTCCATAAGCCAGTGCTCTGATCCCATTACTTTGTACATCTTCTCTCATTTACTCTTCTGAGATAAGTCTTGCAATCCTTATTTTACAAATGAGAAAACTCAAGCTCAAGCAAGTTCATGAAACTTGAATACTGTCATACTCCTGATAAAGAACAAAACCAGAACTTGACCTGAGAATGTAGACTCCAAAGTCTACTCTTGAGATTATTTTTGAAAAAATTTTTATTTAAAATTTTTTTTATTAATTTTAATGAAAGTTAACAGAAACTTAGGGTTTCCAGTCATTCACTGTTGCACTTTTCTCCCTGCCCACCCCCTGCCTCAATTCGTTCTTCTCCTGGAAAAGTAAAAGAAAAACGCTTTCATTGTTATACAATCCCTCTCCCCCAAGTCCACTCCACTATGCAGCCTTCGTTCTGGACTCCTGTAATAACAATAATACCCAATCACATATCCCTTTTAAACAGTTCTCTCCCTCATCTTTTCAATGCAGTATACATCATTCCTTCCCTCCTTCTCTGTCTTCCTTCAACCCCAATGTCAATCTTGCTTTACAACAGTGGCCCCATGCAATATTTGTCCTTTTATGACTGAGATATTTCACTCAGCATAATGTCCTCCAGGGTCACCAATTTTGCATAATATTTCATGAGTTCCTTATTTTTCAGTGCTGCATAGTTTACTCTTTAAATTCTTTCTTATGGATGTGAAGAATCACGAACCATCAAATGTCTCGTTGTTTGGAAGCTCTGCCCCGTCCTGTGCCATCCTCACAATCTCTGACAGGCTCGAGCCCATTATTGCCATCACCGTGTCATGCTCTCATTGAGGGTCTTCCTTCCCTCTGCTGACCCTCTACTTTTACAAGCATGATGTCATTTTGCAGAGACCAGCCCTCATGATAACATTCCCAAAATATGAGAAATGAAGTGTCATCATCTTTGCCTCTAGGGAGCCTTCTGGCTGCATTTCCTCCAAGACAGTTTGTTCTTTCACCAATCCACAGTATACTCAGTACTCTTCACCAACACTGCAATTCCCAGGTGTCAAGGTTTCTTTGACCTCCCTTCCTAATTGTTCAACTTTCATATGCATATGAAGCATTAAAAATACCATGGCTTGTATTAGATGCACCTTAGTCTTTAAGCTGACATCTTTGCTCTTGAGCATTTTAAAGAGATCCATAACAGCAAATTTGCCCCAAACCACACATCTTCTGACTCTTTGACTGGTGCCTTTATGTGTTAACTGCAGATTCAAGTAAAATGTAATCATTTGTGACTTCGATCGTTTGTCCATCTATCACGATTTTGTCTCTTGGTACAGTGGTGAGGACTTTTGTTTTCTTGATGTTAACGTGTAATCCATACTGAATCTGAATGTCTTACAAGAGGAAAGCAATTAATCATAGTACACTCACAACATATAGTATGCAGTCATCAAAAATAATGACTTTGAAAGACTGTTCACCAGTGTAAGAAATATTATAGATAGAAAACTTACCTAAATATTTAAACAGCATATAGAGGTGCCTGAAATCATCTTCACTGGTGAAAATGGCCTTTGAGAAGGGCAGGTAACTTTAAAAAAAATAAAATAATTTAAAAAAAAAAGAAGGGCAGGTAACTTAAAAAAAAAAAAGAAGGGCAGGTAACTTTCAACCTTCTGGGAAAGAAGTAGAAGGGCCTCCAATCTGGGCTCTTTTTATTTATTCAGTCTTTTTTATTTTACTTGTTGTTGTTTGGTGCCATCAAGTTGAGTACAACATATCTGAACCCTGTGAACAGATGTGAGCCCTGTCTAATCCTGGACCATCCTCTCAATCTCTTATACAAGCCCATTGCTGTAGTCACTGGATCAATACAAGCTGGTTGAGGATCTTCTCCTTTGCTATCCCTGCACCTTTTCAAGCATGATGTCCCTCTCCAAGGAATAACCTCTCCTAGCAAAATACCCAAAGTACGCAAGATGAACAATGGCTCTGTGTGTCTGGAGTGGTTTCAGATCTTCTGTTCATAAGGTCACTATGAGTTGTACTTTACTCAGTGGCACCTAACAACAACAACAACATGCAAGATGAAATTTTGCCATCTTTGTCCCCAATTAACACTTTGGCTGCTCCTTCTTCAAGACATATCTGTTTGGGGTTTTTTTTTGTCGTCCGTGGGATATTCAGTATTCTTCTCCAACACCACAGTTGAAAGACATCAATTCTTCTGGCATCCTTTTTCATTGCCCAGTTCTCAGATACATAGCAATTGACTGGAAAGATCAGACATACTTTAGTCCTCAAACTGATATCATTGCTTCTCAGTAATTTAGAAAGGTCCTGGACTGCAAACTTTCTTTCTCAGTGCAGTAAGTCTCATGATTCCCTGACTGCTAGAAGTGACATACTGGTGAGGCCCTCAATGTGCATACCTTGGCCAAATCGCTGGAAACTATGAATGTTACCTTATTTGGGAAAAGGGGCTTCTTAAAGGTAATCTAAGAATCTTGAGATGAGATCATCCTAATCCAGTGACAAGGATCCTTTTAAGAGACAGAAAAGGCCCCAAGAAGAGGAAGACACAAGAAGGAAAGATTCAAGATACAAAGAGGCAGAGATGTGTGATTTGACTGCAAGCTAAGAAATGCCAACAGCCACCAGGAACTGGAAGAAGTGAGGAAGGATTCTCCTTTACAGTCTTTGGAGGGAGGATGGTTTTGCTAGCACTTTGATTTCCGATTTCTGATCTCCAGGACTCTGAGAGACTACATTTCTGTTGCTTCAAGTCACCACATTTGTGATAGTAGTTACACCAGTCTCAGGAAATGAGCATAGATGTCAAATCACACATGCCTTTGGACACCTGACTGTCACAGTGAGCCTCTCCACTGCAATCTGACCCCAACCTGCATCTCAAGGGGATGAGCATCCTGAAGAACCGTCCTAGGAAATTCTTCTTCCTTCCCTGGGCTTGTGTCCCCTGAGTCCTCCACCCACCCAAAGAGATCGGCACATGAAGTGCTGGAGAGCAGTGATGCCAGTTTAAAGACCAAGCTATGCTTGATTCAAGACATGGTCTTTTCAATTACTTGCTATGCATCTGCAAATTGGACTAAGGATGACAGAAGAAGAACCAAGGCCTTTCCATTGTGGGGTGGCAGAAGGGTACTGAATATCCCTTGTACTGCCAAAAGAACAAACAACTCTGTCTTTGAGAAAGTGAAAATAGGGTGTTCCTTGCAAGCAAAAATGGTAAAGATTTGTCCCACATACTTTGGACATGCTGTTAAAAAGGGCCATTCCTCAGAGAAAGACGTCGTGCTTGGAAAGGTCGACACAGAAGACCCTCAACTAAATGGATTTGGCATGGTGACCGTGGGATCAAGTATACTGGAGATGGTGAGGATGGCACTAGATAGGACAGAGGTCAGACCCACTGTTGATAAGGGTCACTATGAGTCGTAGTCTACAGAACGTAACAACTATCTCTACTAGATTTTCTCCAAAGTAGTGTTTCAGAAGTCTGGTGAAGGGAAATTGAAACCTTCCAGCAGAGATTCCGGCAGGCTTCTCAGAAGAGATAGGACTTGAGCAGAACAAGGACTTTACAATAGATCAGGAGTCGACACACTGTGGTCCTTATACCAAGGCTGTTCTCTTCCTCATTTTGCAAATACAATTTTATTGGAACATGCACATTCCTTCACCTGTAGTGACTTTTATGCTCCAAAGAAAAGTTGAGTATCTGTGACAAGAAACTGCTAGGGAGCTCTGGTGGCCTAGTGGCAAGAAGCTGTGCTGCAATCCCGAAGGTGCGTAGTTCGAATCCACCAGATGCTTTGCTGGAGAAGGGACAATCTCCTCTTATGCCAGTTGGATCTGACTCGACAGTACACAACAAACTATTTACTACCTCCCCCTTTATAGAAGGAGCCCTGGGGGTGCATTGGAGGGGCACCAAGCAGAGATCGGTTCATCTTAGTTAAAATCTGCTAGCTGCTCTGCAGGAGAAAGATGACGTGGTCTGCTTCTTGTAAAAGCATGCAGCAGTAGGAACCCTGGGCAGCATTAGTATTCTCTCCCAGAATGTTGTTGGAATCAACTCAATGACAGTGGGTTTCACTGACCGTTTACATCCAGAGTTTGCCAAGCGCTCTAACAGATAGCTCCATGTGTGGGAAGAGCTTGTCAGGGTGGGCAGGAGATGAAGGAGATTGTCGAAAGCCTACAAACTAAGGAAGTTCGCAGCTTATAGTTAAAAGCAGTATTGAATTTTTTGAGTAAGTCTCTTGCCAGTTTCAGTAACACAAGTGAGCACTGATATGTTGCCGTTGTGTACCAGGTAAATGATCTGCTTGTGGCTGGGTTGACTCTGACTCATGGTGACCTCACACGGAACATTGCCCAGCGCTGTGAAGTCACCATGGTCTCACATGTGTTTGAGTTCTTGTGACAGTCCAGTTCATTGAAGAAGTTTCTTGTTCTCACTGCTGATCCTCTACCGAACATGATATCCTTCACTCACTTCTGATCTTTATGGATGACACGCCCAAAGTCCATCATCCTGTGATGACTCGTAAGGCCTATCCTGGTTCTGATTTTTTTTCTAAGACCGATGGATTTGTTCTGGCAGTGTATTGACTATTGCTCATCAACACCACAATTCAAGCTCTTTCTTAGTATTATCATCCTCATGTTGCAGTTGAGAAAATCAGGGCACAGAAAGGTCAGACTACCAGGTGGTAGAATCAGTGTTCAGTGCAAGGCTATGCACACCTGAGATTGTGTGCAGAACCACCTCCGTGTTGGCCCTCACATCCTTTGAAATCCCGAGCCTTCTTTCATTTATTCACTGGACAATCATGTCTTGTGCCCTGCTTGGTTCTGTGAGAAAAGCCCGCCGTTTCTTTCTGCTCAGACAGGACCTCATTTTCCTGGAAGCTTCACACCCCCTCATATATAATGCCCGCCACTCACCTGGGAGTAGAAACACTATTCCCTCCCAAGGACAGTGACTCTCTTTTGATGCACTGGCCTTGGGAGGTCGGGGGGAGTGATGACATGGCAGAATGCAAAGGCTTTTCCATAACAGGGACAAAGTGGCACAGCCACAGTGAGATGATCAAAGACAGAGTCATGAGCTGAGTAAGGCAGGAAGGGGACTGCGGGCTTCTAATGACGCCCAGAGCCTAGTCACCCGGCCTTGAGGACATTGCATGCACGTCGACTGAGGGTGCAGGACACATCGTGATGCACAGAGATGATAAGACCAGCAGGCCCCGCTCTGTCTCTGTCTCTGCTTCAGCACCAATCAGCTGTGCTCAGCCGCCTGACTACCCTATCATGACTCATTTCTCGGCCCCCTGCAGAGGGGATTGGTACAGGAATATTAAGTATCTGGTGTCATATCAGCAGACACAATTTCATTCAGATCAGTCCATATGAGGTCAGTAAAAGAGGGAGGCTGCTCCAGTTGTGTTTAAGGGGTAAGGCAGCCACCTGATGAATGAAATTCGCCTTCCCCCGGGCTCCTGGCTTGGTGGGCAGCTGTGGATACTCACATCTGCTGGGGGTGGTGGGCAGAGGAGTGGAAACTGGCTGCTGAGGGGAATTTAGCCACAACTGTATCAGCGCTCTCCACCCACTACCCCTGCTTCCCAGGCAGTGAGCCTGGGAGGAGAAAAACAGGTTGTGCTTCTTTGTCACATAAAGATTTTCACTTCCCCCCCTCCCCAGCCCAGTACTGAGAAAACTAAGAGAGAATCATTGATCGGGCTCCTAGGTTCTTAGGAGTTAGTCACACACAGCATCAGTCACGGAGTCGTGGGTGTCAGGTTGAAAAGAAAAGAATACGCTCTACCTCAAACTGAATGCAATGGAAGAAAGAAAAAAATTAAAAAAGCTCAGGCATGAATAACAGGCTGCCCTCTCAAGATAGCTCCTCTGTCTGTAGGCGAGCCCAGGAGATGGGGCTGGAACCACCCCCTGGGGAGCTGTGGCCTCAGACACACGCCTCGGCCAACAGCTGGCACAGTCAGTAGTAAGCCAACTGGCTGAGGAGCTCAAAGAGATGGGTCCTTGGACAAGCGACAGCACCACTGAGCCCACTTTAAGGGCCCAGGGAGCCCATCTTGGAAGTCTGTGCCCCACTGATTGGGGCACCATCTCCCATCTCTACCCTCTCAGCTGCCCACCTCCTCTTTGTGCCATTAGCTAAAGGTCGAAGCCAATGCCCAGCTACAGGCTGGCCTGGCTAGCATCTCAAGGATAGGCTGGCAGTGGGCATTTGGTCCAGATACTGCAGTTTTGAGCATCATTAAAACACTGGCCTCCAGACCAAACCACGCAAGGTCCCATTCATGTAAATCAGCAAGTAATGATATAGAATTTCCATCAACCAGCATGAGTGCAGCAGGGACCCAGACTCTGTGTGGATGTGGTGTGGTGTGGTGTGGTAGGAGCACATCCTGGGATAAAGGCAGAACTGTAAATGATGCCATGCGCAATGAGAGAAAAGGACCAGGTGCTAAGCAGGGACGTAGCAGGAGACCTGCGTGAAGCTGTGCCCAAGGATGGTGCTCGGCCATGGAGTGGTGGGAGGGCTGGAGGTCTGGGGGAGGAGGAGCCGTGCAGATATTATAGGAACCACACCTGCAAAGCATGAGCTCAGGGCATGGAGGGGACCCCAGAGCTGAATAGGAGGGTGGAGAGTGGACTGAGGGGAGGCCAGGGGCTTAGAGTCCAGCCAGATACGATCCACTCTGGGATACCCCAGGACCAGGGTTTTAGACTGAGCGGCGCATTCTCAGATTTCTACGGTATTTGCTTATTGGACAATCTGTCCTCACTCCGTCTCTTCCTCGCCCACCTCTCTCTCTTTCTCCTCTTTGTATTTTTTCAAGGTGTTTGCCCTTAGACCCTGTTGTCTCCCACCACCCTCTCCCCATGCCATCTCTTCTGTTTTCTCTGAGCTACTTACTTTATCGAAAAAGGTGTCTAGCAAAGAGACTTTTCCTCAAAAGAATCAAGAGAAAGGTCCGAATATGAGGTCTCCTTCCCTAGGGATCCCCATTCTCTTGATGCTGGTGGCAGGGGAAGGAATCCAGGCCTGACTGTCCCCAACTTACTGTGTGACCTTGAGCAGGTGTCTCACAGCTGGGTACTTGTGAAATGAGAAGATAGGAAACGAATGGATTGAATGAGATTCCAGGTTCCCTACCTGAGATCCATAGCTGGAGATCAGAGTCTAAGAACCCTGTAATTGTGCAGAGATTTAGTGGCTGTGAGTACTGTACAGTTTTCTAGGGGAGGGTCTGTAGCTCTCACTCAAGTCTCCAAGGGGATCAGGCCCCCACACACTCTAGAACCTCTGCCCTGGGTGGTAGCTAAGAGCTTATAGCATCCAGGACTTCTGAAGTCTTAGGGGAGGTGCATTTACCGTCAAACTCATGAGAGAGAAGCTTCCGGGGGGGTTGAGGGGCCCTGTGAGAGGTAGCAGAGCCTTTGAGCTCCAGGCAGGGGAGGGAAGACGAATTAGAAACAGGAAGCATGTTGATGTGCGTAGTTTTGGTCAAATGCTGAAAGCGTTCTGAGGAAGGGACAAGAATCTGCAGTGACATCAGCTGTTTGTTGTGATTTCCTGCCTCGGTTTAATTCAGTATTCACTTTGGTACCTCATTTTGTTTCCACAGTTCTGTATTATTTTGTTGACAGGGTGCCACCCCTCTGAATGGTAACTCCCCAGGCCCCCTACAAGCGAGATTGGTTCATCTCCGTGGAGGAACAGGTGCCCCAGTGGGCGCAGACCCTGGCCATGATGCGGGGGTGGCAGGGCGCTGTCACCCACACTGACTGCAGCTCTTCCCTCACTCAGGCTGGGGCACCCTCGTGTCACCTTCTCTCTTCCTTTGCCCCCTCTTCTGTTTTCCTTTAATACTCGCTCCAGGGAGTGGGGCGGAAATGCCTTGAATGAGGGGCCTGGCTGTGAGGGGCAGTGACACTGCGTTTGACGTTTGACGTGGAGGTGGCGTAGGCTGTGACTCAACCCCGGACGGCCTGGGCTGACACCTCCTCCGGAGTAGCCGCGGTGTTTCGTTTCAGGCAGCCCAGCTGCGTTCTGCTTGGCCAGAGTGGACACCTCTCACTTCCTCTGCGGATGGAACTTGGTGTTTGGGTGACTTACAAGGCGAGTCAGCTGTTCAGAAGAGCACAGCTCCACCTCCAGTTCCCCATCCCAACCCCCAGGCCTAAAGTAAGAAAAGAAACAGGACCCCAAAAAAGGCAACATCTGGACAAAACTGAAATCCAGGGAAGACGTTTACAAGACCCACACAGGCTGCCCAGGTGGCTCCTGGGACCTTTTGAATCTCAGATTGATGTCTTCCTGCCTGTGTGACCTTGGCCAGCTCACTTAACATATCTGAGCCCTGGGTCTTCATTGTCATGGACCAACGATTGGCAGGATTTGGGTGACACTCAACTGAGTTAACAGGCAGCATGCCTGGCACTCAACAAATTAATTGTTCTATTCCACCGCTAGCAAGAAGAGCTGGGGGCCCCTGATACATTCCTGGAAATAGAAAGCTCTTACTTCCTCAGTCCCAGAGCTGCCTGCCCCAAATGCAGGCTCGAACCAATGGTCTCAGCCCTAGCTGGCTCCAACGGAGGCCAAGCCCTTAATTCAGACGGTGCGGGCCCCAGGAGTCCTGGCTCCTCAGTTGGACAAGATGCTCAGGGGACAGACGTTTTGGTCTCTGAACCCACCCACTTCCTCCTGGCCTGAGAGCTGGGGAATGGCTTTAAGGACCGCAGTGTTTGCGTGGCTCTTACTGTGACACCTTGATGAGCAAATCCCTCAGGAATGATCTGCTTTGAAGTTCTTGGCTGAGTCTAAAGAGAAGCAAATAAATGAAAATATCCGCCTCTCACGTGGGGTGGTGTTGCTTTGGGTCCTCTGACTCAACAGCAGTTTCTGCCACACTCACACGGGCCAAGGTGCTGCCTCTCCTCCTGCAACCTGGATTTACCTGAGGAATGTGGACGGTCCACAGCCCTCAGGAGTTGGCACTTTGAGCCTGTAGGAAGCACTCTCTGCCTCCGTTTCCTTCTTTCTGTGGGAGACGTTAGTTCCTGCCGTGGGAAGATGCTTTGCGGATTCTAGGAGCTGAAGGGTGTAAAGATCTTACACATATTTGTTGCCCTCTTTCCTGCCTCCTACCTTGCCCTTAACTTTCTGAACCTTTTCTTTGCCTCTGGCTGAACTGTGTCTTAGAACAGAAGGGGCAAACCCCAACCCCAGTGGGCAGAACTGAGCAGCAGTCAGGCCTTCCTTCCCCCTCCTCTCCAACACACTCAGCAGCCTGTGGGGTCTATAGCCTTTGAATCTCGATTCCCTGTCTTCCCTTCTGCTGCCCAGGCCACCGCTCCTCATCGCTGGCCTCTGGTCTGGACACCTCACCCTCACCCATTCACCGCTGTGCTCCCATTCTAGCCTTGCACATACCTATTCTCCTGTGTGCTCAGTTTGGCCCATGAAATCCTTCCTGACCAGCCCCTTGCCTTCTCCAGCATCCTCCAACCCTCCTCACACTCAGGCCTTCCCTAACCCAACCCACTCACTGTCATCTCCATGTACCCACCTGTACCTGCACCCTCAACCTTTGTCCTACCACCTGACACCAACGACTCAGGTTTTGAAACCCAATTTAAACATCCCTTCTTTTGAAGTCTATACTGGACACTACACCACTGCCCTCAGCACAGACCACTCCTACTTTTATTTCCTCCTAGTCATCTGAACTCATCTCTCATGGCACCTGTGACATTTAATAATGACAGCAAATAAATGCAGAATTCACCACAAGCTAGCCCTGTTCTAAATACTATTTTTTTCCAATGATGAATTCACTTCACCCTCACAAAATCACCCTGTGAGGCAAATGCTATTCTATGTATTTTTCAGATGAGTAAACTGAGGCACAAGGGGGCTAGCTGACCTGCCCACAGTCATCCAGCTCCAAACTGATGCACTTGCACCTGGTTCAGTGCTCTCAGATGCTGAGAGCATCCATGCCTGCCTTTCCCCTGCAGCATGAGCATCTCTGGGGTCTCTCACACTTCCGGAAGGTCACACTCAGGACGGAGCCAGGCTCACAGCAGGGGCCATTGAAAGTCTCCCAGCTGAAGGAGCCTGTCGCTGCCCAGCAGCCCTTCACAACAAGGAGGCTCCAAGTGTCCTCCTCCTCATGGGAGTCAGAAAGTCCACTGAGCCTCCTCCCTGTGCACCAGGTGATTTCTTCCTAAGGAGGACTAGGAGGGCTTAGCTCCTTGACCTCCTGAGATGCTGTGGTGAAAAGACCCAGAGTGGAGTAGGGTGTCCCTGAAGGCGTGTAAGACCCAGAGTGGTGTAGGGTGTCCCTGAAGGCATGTAAGACCCAGAGTGTAGTAGGGTGTCCCAGAAGGCGTGTAAGACCCAAAGTGGGGTAGGGTGTCCCAGAAGACTTTGTCCTCCTTTGGTGTTTTTATCTTTTCCTCTGCTCACCTTCAACCTCATGCCCACCTGTTTCTACTTCAAGAAGGTCAAGAACACTGTTGATGCTTCTTATCACTTTATTGTCAACTCGGGTCTAGCATCCTGAATTGCTGCTGCAGCCCACATGAGTTACAGTCCTGCTCCACACATACCTATTTGGGTTCTATCCAACTGCTTAAATGCCTATGGTTCCTTAAGATTAGAATAGAGTTCTGAAATCCCAGTCAGAGAATAGGATGCAGCCAGTGCAACTGCTTCCTGCACACAGCACATGTATCTCTTATATATACAACATGATTGCACTGACAGGCATATAATAGTACAGTACATACATAGCCACATAATCTATAATTAACATACCTTCATGGCCATAATAAATGCCTTTGTGGTTAGTTGATATATGCAGCATACTGTACTTTAGGGAGCTCTGTGGTCTAGTGGGTAAGGAATCACACTGCCAACCCAAAGGAACAAGGTTCAAATTCGCCGGTGGCTCTGAGGAGATAAGATGGGCAATATTCTCCCACAGGATTTACAACCTCAGAAAACCTGCTGGAGGGTCAGCTATGAGTCATTTCCAACACCATGGCAATGAACTTGAGCTTGATACTGTACTTTATATCTAGAAAGTTTACTGTTTAACAGGGTATCCTTTGAATCTGAGCTCTAGCATCCCAGTCTTGAGTGTCACATGTCTCATGAGTGTTGTACAATTATTTTCCCATTTTATTTTCTTTCGGAAATGTTACTGTGCAGTGCACTCTTGGCTCCAACTGCAGCAGTGAGAGACAAAGGAGACATAGTGATTTGGAAGTTAGACAATTGGTTATTCTTTTATTGTGACTTGAGTGAAAGTGTACAGAGCACATGGGTTTTCCATTCAATCACTCATACACATTTTGTTTTATGACGTTGGTTACAGTCTCCACAAGGTAACAGTACTCTTCCACTTCCTTCTTGTGATTCTTGTTTCCACTCCTCCTCCTAGCCATTCTCTTCCTGCCGGCGGGGCTTTATCCCTTTGGAACTTATGTGGTTGATTGTTCTATGGCTAAGTGCCTTCCTGATGCCATTGCTCGCTTTACTGGTCTGTCTGCTGTTTGGCTGAAAGTTGGGTCCCAGGGGTGATTTTTGTAATGGATGAAATCGTGTCCTCCAAAAATATATCTATGTAATGACACACTGTGGGAGCTATGGAATGCTCCCTCATTGATAACTAGACAGCTGTAAAAGGATTCAAGATGGAACACAACACCCCTCAGTCCCATCACAGTCCTGCACTACCAAGGCGGAGTGTGGGCTGTAATAACTTTTATCTCAGTAGAGATTAAAGGGGAGAGGAAAGTGAGCTGAGTTGGGGGAGCTCACTACTATCAACAAGGTCTAACGGTGATTGATTTTATGAAACATGATGCATGACAATGATTGTATGAAATACAGTGTGAATGAAGAATAGTTTACTGAACACTGTAAGCAAACCAATTTAAAAAAAAAAGAAAAGAAAAGGATTTGGCGAGCTCTGGTGGCCTAGTGGCAAGAAGCTGCACTGCAATCTCAGAGGTACATGGTTCGAATCCACCAGATGCTCTGCTGGAGAAGGAGGAATAATCTCCTCCTGTATCAGTCAGATCTGATTTGACGGTACGTACACACACACACACACACACACACACACTAAGGATTTGCCAAGAGTAGAGTGTGTAATTTTTGCTCTGGACCCCTGCTCGAGGGAGCCCTTTGGCACCAGAAATGCCAAGATGTGTGGGGATTCCCACACAGGCCTGTAGATCCTGCAGGAAACAAAGACTTTCCTCCACTGACAGAGAAAGAGCGGACGTCACCCTCGACCTGGTGCTCTAGATCTGGACTTCTAGCTTCTGTTTGCTAACGCCATCCACTTGTGGCATCTCTGTTATGCTGTTGTTGTGTACCGCAGTATTCAATCACTAAGACAAGTTTGCTTCAGATTCAAACGGTGACTAAGGACCATCATCTTGGCCATTCTGTCAGTCTCTGTAAGAGCAATAAGCCTGGTCATTTCATGATTAGGAAACTCTATTGTTCATGATTTAGGCTTGCAATTCTCAAGAATGACGATGATCTTACAAAACAAAGAAAAATTCTCTAAGCTGTTCATGAATAGACTCCACTGAAAGTGGCCAGGCTAATGAAAATGTGAGTATCATCAGTATCAGAAATGGATAAACTGTTAATGATGTGGACCAAGGACCAAATACAAACATAAATCCTTCTTACCATGCTGAAGATCACTGCTAAACCAGGAAGCTTGTTTGAGATACTTAAAGAGAAGGACCAGACTATAAAACAGTGTTTGCACAATGTCCAAACACATACTACCTATTTCACAGAATGTAACATGGACCTTAATCAGTGTGTGACTGTAAAGTCTCCTTTGCCATGCGCTTTTTGCTGAGGAAGAGTGTCAGTGGAATGCAGCCTCTTCTGGCACCCAGGCTGCTGGGTGAGGGTGACCCATCAGATGGCATGGTTTGACAGGCATCAAACTAGAATTTCTCTGGCAAACCAGCATTCTGTCTCCAACACAGCCAGCCCAGATTAAAAATGCAATGTCCAGGACTAATGGGAATAGTAATAATGAACAGTAGCCTGATAAATTGCATTCTCTTGCCAGATTCTGAGTCAAGTATAGCCCATTATAGCTAATTTAATCACCTACAATGAAATGTGCAAGAGCTGGAGTCAGAAAATCAAAAGGGCCGAACTTGCTCAGCATTTCTTTAAGCTCAGGGAACTGAAGAACAAATTCAAACCTCGAGGTGCTATCCTTAAGGGTGCTTTAGGCAGAGTATTAAATGATCCAGGAAGTATTAAAAGAAGATGGAAAGAGTATACACAGTCATTGTACCAAAAGGAATTGACAGGCACAGAAGTGAAAACATGTGACTTTGGCATTGTAGCACAGCCTCTTAACACCAGGCCACCATTGGAATAAGTCGGAAAGTCATGTAAGTATGTGTGCCTGACACCTAATGTTGTTGTGCCATCAAGTCAGAAGCGACTCATAGCTGACGCTCCTGTAGATTTCAGAAGTTATAAACTGCATGGGAGGAGATAGCCCATCTTTCTTCTGTAAAACAGCTGGTGGATTCAAACCACTTGCCTGGAGGTGGGCAGGGCAACTCCTTACCCTCCTTTGGGCCTATGACCGGTGCAGAGACTGAAGTCTTCCTGAGGCTCAGTGTCTCTGGGTTGCCTGGGGCAACAACCTGAAAGTAAAAAGGTTACGGGCTGCTAAGAAAGGGCAGGTCAAAAGGTGGAAGCCAGAACCAAACCTCCAAAGTGTGGAGCTTCCTCGCTCCTCTCAGGATGCTCTTAACCCTGAACTTCCAGTACACTGTTTAGATTTGGCCCTGCCCTCTTCAGCCTCCTCTATCACCATCCCTTCTCCCCTCCCAAGTGAGTGCTCTGAAGACAGTCTCTAGTTTGTGGTATTTTACTTGGAAAGGTGGAGAGGCAGTGCAGGAGAGGAAGCCCCCGGATGAGATGGAATGACACACTAACTGGAGCAATGGGGTGTGGGAGTCAGTGAGACTGGCTCAGAGCTGTTGTACATAAGGTCACTGTGAGTCGCAGGCAACTCGATGGCACATAACAACAACACAGCAACAATCATTGATCCATTACAAACGTCAGTCTCCTGACTCCTGACACCTCCTTCCCCATACTCCTCCTCTCATGTCCTCCTTGGGTTAGAAGCATTGCTTCCTGGTACCTGAGAGGATGAACGGTCAGTCACTGGTCCAGGTCACTTCTGTGTGTCCTTGAGTTCAGGATGATAGAGGAACCGTACAGGACAACGGCTCCAACAGCCAGACTCTGAAGGAAGCCAATGCAGCCGGCGAATACAGGGCTAGTGGGCTCTCTCAAGGCCGTGGGGGGGGGGGACGACAAGCGGCATGCAGTTTGGTGGCAGGCTGCTGTGACCGAGGCTGAGATGCCACCCTAGGCATGTGGTAATGAAGGCCCTTTGTGCACAACACGCGAGGCGGTTCCCCTGCTCCCCCTGGCACGGCCTCATCCTGGCAGGAGTGCTGCCAGCAGGCCTGGAAGGTGCTCAGCGGACGGTTTCCGGGAAAACCAGATGGAGACGGAACAGGACCTGCCGTCTGGACCAGGCACCAGCGAACAGCCCCGGAGCCTGTCCTTCCGCCTCGCCCTCATCCTGGAGGACGTGAGGAGGAGGTGAAATTGCATCGCACATGTTTGGAGCGTATTTTCTGGAGGATCCAGCCCTTGGAGAAAGACATCAAGCTGGGAAAGGTAGAGTGGTCAGTAGAAGAGGACGACACAGACACATCTCTCAGTGAGATGGATCGATGCAGTGACTTCCCCAGGAGGCCTGAGCATGACAGAAATCCTGAGAATGGTGTCGCTGAGGGCAAAGCTCAGACCTGTGGTTCATAAGGTTACTCGGGGTCATAGTGGACTTGAGGGCTCCTAACAACAACAACAACAACAACAACAACAACAACAACCTGGATAATTCTCAGGTAGATGGTTCCTGGATTCCACTTGGGGAAACCTCTGGGCTCATGGAAGTCAGACCACTGTCCAAACCCCAATGTTGTTCCTTGCTCCCTGGGAGACTGCAGAGCCTCACTTTCTCATCTGTATAATGGGTTGATGACAACTCCTTCCTCCGGCAATCACTGTGATGATTAAACGAGATGATGTCCACAGAGGCTCAGCAGCCAGCCTAGAAGCCAGCGAGCACTTACTAAAAGCCAGCTCCTGCGGCCAGAGGTCCCCAACCCAGCCCGCCTCCACCCCTCCACTCATATGAGGTGCTCAGTGTACCGGACATGTTTGTGGTCTGACTCAAAGCTGGTCTGTTTAAGGGAGATGATACAGGGACTTTAGGGGCAATCTGCACCCAGTCTGGAGTGTTGTGTTACTTCTGATTGAGGACATTGTTTTCTCATACAAATATGCCTTAAAATGGTCTATTTCCTATGGAGCAAAGAGAAGAAAGACTTTCTGCTTTCTACCCAGTCAGGGCTGAGTGTTAGAAAAGTCCCTCTCAGCATTCCAACGCCTTCTTTTGGCTTTGAAAAGAAAACAGAAGTCTGTGAATAGTACCACTTGGAACCTGAGGGAGGGAGTGGCTGTGGTGTCACTGAGGAGTCCCTGTGCAGAAGAGGGAAGTCTCAGGCCTTCGCCATGCCCTGGCCTCCTCCAGCTGCCCCCCAGACAAATGGACCTACCAGAGCTGGTCAGCTAAATCCCCTCAGCTGAGCTTCCCCACTGCTCACTCCTGTCCCTATGTCCCCTCCAGATGCCCTGTGTCTCTACCCTTCTTTGAGAAATGATCACCAGGACTCAAAGGCAGTGTCCACATGGCCCGGAGGTGGTACCCTGCACACTGAAGTCTTTGGAGATGGACCACAGACATGCATCATTCCCACGGGTCCAGGGCATGAGGAGAAGTTGCTCTATGGCCAAAGGCAACTACTGAATTTCTGCAGGAGACAAGTAAAAGTTAAGAATAAAATCTGCTACAGAGCATGCCAAGTTGTGTAGCCTTGAGCAAGTCAGCCCAAAACCCTGGCCTCGATTTCCCATTACGTGCAGTGGTTATGGTGGTGCCTTTAGCCCTTTCCTTTTGTTGTTGTTGTTGTTGTTAGATGCCATCGAGTCACGTATAATTCATAGTGACACTTTGAACAACAGATCTGAACCCTGTCCTATCCTGAGTGATCCTCACACCTCCTGTCACACTATAGCCTACTGCAGCAGTCATTGTGTCAATCCATCTGGTTGAGGATCTTCTCCTTCGCTGACCCTCCACCTTTCTGAGCAGCACGTCCCTCTCCAAGGTAACATGCCTGAAGTATGTGAAGTGAAACCTCATAATATTTGCCTCCAAAGAGCACTCTGGCTCCACCCTTTGCAAGACATATTTGTTCTTTTGACAGTTCATGGGATGCTCAGCGCTCTTCTCCAACAACACAACTTAAAGGCATCAGTTCTTCTCCTGTCATCCTTATTCATTGTCCAGCTCTCAGAAGCATAGCAAATGATTGGGAAAACCATAGCCTGAATCAGATGCACCTTAGTCCTCAAACTAACATCATTACCCCTCAGTAATTTGACCAGGAGGCTATTGTGCAAACAGAGCAAGGGAACACTACATGGTTTAAAATAGGAAGGGAACACATCAGGGTTGTAGTCTCTCTCCATACTTATTCAATCTGTATGCTGAGCAAATTATTTTCAAGCTAGACTCTGTGAAGAGAAATGTGGCATCAGGATTGGAGGGAGACTCATCAATAACCTGTGTCATGTAGATGACACAACCTTGCTTTGTGAAAGTGAGGAGGACTTGAAGCAAATGTTGCAGAGACTCAAAGAATACAGCCTTCAATATGGATTGCATCTCAATGTCGACAAAACAAAGATTCTTACCACTTGACCAGTAGGCAACATCATGATAGGTGGAGAAAAGATTGAAACAGTCAACTTCATCTTACTGGATCCATAATTAACACCCTTGGTACCAGCAGTCAGGAAATTAGGAGATGTATTATTGCACTGGGAAAGTCTGCAGTTAGAGACCTCTCCAAATTATTGAGGAGTAATGATGTCAGCACTTTCCTAACTCCTGACTTTTTCAGAAGGCAGGATGATAAAGGGAGACAGCAACTTTCTATGGGTTTGGGGACCATGTTTACCCTTTACACAGCTGCAGTGGTGTCCAATTTAAGAAAACTTCTGCTTGTTTCAGGACCCTGTTTCTGCCATTGGCTCCATAGCTTATGGACAATAAGGAAATGTTGTGTGAAGACCAACTGACCATGAGCCACCCATGGCAGAGGATCAGGGGCCCCCACTCCCCATCCCCCACCCTGGTTCCCTGCCTGCCTGACTCCTCCCCTGAGGCTGGAGTCAACTGCCACCTGCAAAGTTGAAAGAGCAAGGACAGAGGGAAGCTTCTCTTGTGGGCAGAGTGGTGGGTGGGTGGTGAAGAGCCCAGGTGTTGGGAGCAGACAGGCTGGTGTGACTTTGGACCAGTTCCTTATCACCTTCAATTCTCAGTTTCCTCCTCCATAAAACCTACATCCCGTAAAGCCCTCCCACTGCTGTGCGGGGTTTGCTGAGAGCCTGCCCACTGCTGTGCGGGGGGGGGGGGGGGGGGGGGGGGTGTTTGCTGAGAGCCTGCGTGAGAGGTACTTTGTTCAGAGCTAGTGAAGAGGGTGAAGGATAACTCCCTCCAGTTCAGCACTCGCTCTGCATGTTTTTATTTCTTTCTCCATGATAAGAAAGAAAGTGCCTTCACCACTCTTGAAAGACATTAAAGACAAAAGACTTGATTTTTCTGTGTTTTGTTGAGCATACAGGGGCTCCGGGAAGTTACCCGACTGCCATGTGCCCCAGAGGGAGTGATGAGGTGTTTCTCCTCTGGAGAAAGGCTGCCCTCAACGTTTCCTCTTCCTGCTCCCTCGGGGCTCCAGGACTTGGTGAGAGGTGGTTCCTCGGGAGAATCCAGGGGCTGTGTCATTTCTGCTTTGTGTTCTTCCCGATTGAGGAATGACTCATGCCCACGAGGCGGGAGCTCTCCCCTAGAGATGCACTGCCCTTTCAGAGAAAGCCTCTCCTGGCATGCGGGAAGCACAAGTGGTAGAAAAGGGAAACAGAAACGCACTTGACTTTTACCTAGAAAATCCCTGTAATTGTGTGCATCATTATTAATATCCCTCTCCTGTCTAGGCTATGCGCTCCTTGAGTTCCATCTCATTTACCCTGTTACTCTTTACCCTCAGTCCCAAGGCAACGGGGTTCAGTAGACATCAGTTGAAAGAATAAATAATGCATGGATGCATGCATGGATGGATGGATGGATGGACAGACAATGGATGGATGGATCAATAGATGAATTGATAGATCAATAGATTGAGGAACAGATGGCTATATAATGATGTTGTCTTTACCATTTAGGTTACAGGCCAACTGAAAGGACAGGATATACCTGAAACCATTTGATAATACTGAAAACTATCTCTGTTTGAGTATCAAACAGAAGGAAGAATTTGTAGAGTCCATGAGAATGAGCTTTTCAGACCTCGGGCTAATTAGTGTGCTTAATTAGCACCAGGACTGTTATACCTGCACTTCCTGTGGCCTTCTCCAGGACAATGGCAGTTCACCAGGCCGCTAAGGCAGGGACATTCTGGGAAAGAGTGGACTCCAGGGACTGCTCTGACAGATGGCTTTAGCTCAGGACTCCCTATCGCCTCTAACAATTCTTCCTTAAATTGATGCCTCAACCTCCTGTCCCTCTTACTTTTACCTTGGGTCGTACTTGTATTTCTCTCCTTTTTTTCCCTCAGGTAGGCATTTCTCCTAATAAAAGTAAAGCCCTTTTCACATTTAATACTCTCTTGATGTATGTTCCTCGGGATACCCGGGCTAACAGAGCTTTAGAAGTGTAGAGGGTTCTAGGGGGAAGAGATTATGCCTGCTTCCTCCGACAAATCCACTGCTGTCACCTTAATCTAACACAGTGCCAAGCACATTGTGGCCCACTGATGAATACTTGCCAACTAAACGAATGAGCAAAGATGTCTTCTCTCTCCTTTATAGCACCAGAATGCCTCCTGCTTACCTGCATGCTTGAAGCCATTGAACTTTATGGTTGCAGAATTAATAGTTACTCAGTTATCTCTGCTTCTAGTTGGTTTACTCCTGAAGACTGATGTTGTTCATTGCCTTTGAGATGAACTTCAGATCATGGTGACCCCAGTTAGAACAGAACCAAACATTTCCCAGTCTTGCACCAGCTTCATGACCGTTGGAATCCATGCTGTGGCCCTGATGTCATTCCATCTCACTGAGGGCTTCCCTTGCCTCCACTGTCCCAAATATGATGCCCTCCTCCAGATACCGGTCCTTTCTGATGTGCCCAGAATAAGCAAGCCAAAGTTTCAGAAGGTGGTCAATGATCCATAAGCTTTTTATGGGTTGATTTTGGACTATCATGGACTGCTAAAAGAACAGACACCTCTGTCTGGGAGGAAGTCCAAGTTGAGTGGTGCTTGCAGACGAGGATGATGAAACTTTGTCTCACATACTTTGGCCATATTGTCAGGAGGAGCCACTTGTGGCAAAAGTACATCATGCTTGCTGAAGTAGAGAACTGCAGAGAGGAGAAAAAGAGATGAATTGACAGTGACTACAGCAATGAACTTGAGAATGCTGGAGAGGGTGCAGATGGCACCGGATATTGCACAGTTTCGAGATGTTGTTCATAGGGTTACTAGGAGTTGTAGCTGACTCAATGGTACCTAATAACAGCAACAATGGTACCGAACAACAGTAACAATTTTTCGAAGTAGATTGCCAGAATTTTCTGACCAGTCTGTCTTCATCAAGAAGCTCCATTGACACCCAGTATGGTGACTGTGCTGATGTTTGAAATACCAGTGTCATAGCTTCCAGTATCACAGCACCATATAGCAACACACACAGTATGACAAATTGACAGACAGATGATAATCTTATTCAGGAGACCCAAAGATGTGGTTTAGAGTTGATACTCAAAAAAGGATTCGATAGAGTCTGAACAACCATAGTTGAGAGAGAAGAGAGATGTTGAGGGCTACTGGCTCAATGACCTCTGAAAGTTAAGGTTAAGCTCCTGGTTAAGGATGAGGTGGGATTTCCAGGAGATGGTCACCATATCTGGGTTTGACTGCTTGAGAAGTGTCCAGAGGAAGATCCAGCTACACCGTGTCATTTGTGGTCACAGCACCTTGGCTTGGCTTTGAGGAAACTCTCTTCCATTGTTCATTTTACAGGATTATCTTCAGGGTGATACGTCCTCCGTTACTGATGAATGGGCAGTGACTTGAGTCAGACCAGTCAGACCTCCTTCCTGTAATCTGAATCTTGCAGGGACACAGTAATTGACAATAGCTGTCCTGATTCATCCCCAATGCTCCTGTCCAAGAAGCTGAGCTGCAATCCTAAAGGCATGTGGTTCAAATCCACCAGCCACTCCATGGAAGGAGAATGGGCAATCTCCTCCTGTGCGGTTAACTGCCTCTGAAAACCTGCCTGAGGGTCAGCTGTAGATAGGATCTGACTAGATGGTACACAACAACACCCAAACCCGGAAGCCTCCAGCCTTCTTTTGTTTTAGTTCTTGGTCTGAACCTTGGCTCCATTAAGTATCAGCCAGGTACCCTCAGGAATGATTCTCAGCTTCTTTCAGGCTCAATATTCATATCTGAAAAAAAAACATTCATTGCAGTCGAGTGTATCCTGACTTATGGTGACACTGGATGTTTCAGAGTAGAACTTCACTTTGTAGAGTTTCCAAAACCCTGGTGGAAAGGGGCCAAGACAGCATGGTTTGCTATGTGTTTGACTGCTTGCTGAAAGGTCAGTGGTTTGAATCTACCAACTTCTTTGAGAGGAAAACATGGGCACTCTTGTCCCTTAAAGACTTACAATCATGAGTTGGAAACTTTGAACAGCAGTAGAGTTGGGTTTTCATTTATTCTTTTGGAAGTAGATCACTAAGATTTTCTTCTGTAGGAATCTGGGTGGGTTGGAACTGACAACCTTTCAGTTAGTAGCCAAAAGCTTAAGCTTTGCTCCACCCAGAAAGGCTCCTCTCCTTTGTACGTGAAGATCATTGTATTCAGCACGTGGGACAGTTGGGTTTCAAGAGGATCTGGTGCTCCTCTCAAGCCTCGCAGTGATAGTGCACTGTACTTGGCAATATAGGTTTCATTTCTCAGCTCGGAGAGGAGTGACTTGCTGACGTTCACAAGCCAGCCAGTGACAGAATTGGAACTAGAACCAGCTTGAGAGAGGAAATGACTTGTAAAGTCTTTTTCTGGAAGTTCCAGCAGATGAGAGGTTTTGCATCAGCTATTTTCACATGCTACCTCTTCTTTCACGCGAGGCCCTTCTTGATTGCACCCCAACCGCCCCTGTTTAGTTAGGAACACTCTTGGGGAAGGGTGAGCTTTGTCTCAACACAGGAAATGGGGGGGGGGGAGGCAGGAAATCCTCCACTCACAGGTGGGTTATTTATTTCTTAGAGTTTTTCTTGGGTTACTACCTCCCTGCTCGTAGGATTTTGTGAAGATCTAATGAGATAGTGCCTACAAACAAAATCATATACTACAGAAGTTTAAGCCCTCACTTTCTAACAGAAAAGTTAGAAGCTTGAACCCATTAGCTTTCCGCGGGAGAAAAACGTCACATTCTGTTTCCCTAAAGATTTACAGCCTTGAGAACTCCTTCCTGTGTGGTTACTACACGTCAGAATCAGGGTGTTTGCGGCAGGGTGTCTGGAAGTACTAGCATGGTTCCTAGGATGCCGTTGTTGTTATGTACCATCAAGTTGGGACTGACTCACAGCCCGACCCTCCAGCAGGTTTTCAGAGATAGTAAATCACATGGGAGGAGATTGCCCATCTTTCTCCCATAGAACAGCTAATGGATTTGAACAGTGTGCCTTTGGGTTTGTAGCACAACTCTTTACTATTGGGCCGTCAGAATTCCCCAGAGTATTCAGTGAGAACTCAGTAAATTGTAGCTATGGTCATTATATAAATGATAAGTATTAGCATTATGGTGATGCGAATGCAAAGGATTCGTGAATGGACTGTCAACCTCTCCTCTACCCCTTCATGGTGCCCCACCTGTTCTCTGGGGTCTTCTTTCTCCCATTGTTAGAGACCCACTGATAATGTGGAGGAAGGGGGAGCACAGTGTCCTTGGGACTGGAGTGCAAAGGCTGCTAGGTGCTAGAGAAAGTGTCAAGAAACGCTGAGTGGGGGCCTCTCCTCCCCTGACCCATGCCCTGTGTGTCCTATCTGCCTTGAATCCCTGTGAGCTTCCAGCTTGGAGCCCTAGGCAGCTCTGCTCCTTCACTCATTAGGACTCTGTTTCTGAAAATGTTCTGAGCTAAGAAGCACCTTGGGAAGAGCAGTGATGTTACGTCGCAGGTAGGAGATCCACCAGCCCTCTAGGGGACAGGCAGGAGCCTGGAGTTCTCTGTGGAGACACAGCCATGGGTGGATCGTATGTTCTCTCTAATCTTTCAACATCCAAGCTCTAGCCAGGGACATGGAAGTGGTGGCCTAGTGGCAAGAAGTTGTGCTGCAATCCCGAAGGCACGAGGTTTGAATCCAATAGCTGCTCCATGGGAGAAGGATGGACAAACTCCTTCGTGGATTAACTGCCTCTAAAAACCCACTGGAGGGTCAGTTTTGGATCAGTTCTGAGTCGATGGTACACAACAACAAGAATAGAGAATATGTCCTCCTGGGGATCAGTACAGGTGTCTCAGAGGGTCCGTCCTCACAACTATCATCTTCACCACTGAAGTCTCCCTCACAGGTCACCTGACCACATGTTTGACCCTGTTTCAAAATGGTTTTTTTAAAGATGACAAGAGAGGACAAGCTGGGTTTGGTTTTTTGTTTCTTTTAATTTGTTATAAAGCAGGAAGGCTTACCATGAAGCATGCTGTCTAGAACCATCTCCTGGCTAAAAATACGCCTTTCACAGTGGAGGTGAGGGGTCAGCAGAAGAGCCAGGAGGACTGAGGGCTCAGACCCGGATGTGGGGATACATCCCTTCTCTCCTCCTCCCAGCCCAGAGGTGGGAGTCAGGATGCACCTTGTGGGGCTTCCTCCTCTGTGTGCCCAAGGTCGTCCCATGTTGAGAGCTGGGTAATGGCCACGTTCCATCCCACTGGGGACAGAGGCGGGGAGGTGATGGCCTCCTTCCTGCTGTGCCCCCAGCCCTGACAGCTCTGCAGGTTGGGCACCCTTACTGTGGAGTGGGCCTTAGGGTGGTGCCAGGGGCTGAAGGCAGTGGGGGTGGTCACATTTATGGAGGCTTCCTCTGTGCGAGGCTCTGCATGAGGCACGTCGCCTCCACGGCTTATTCACTCGTTATAGCATCATGTGGCTGGTGTTAGTTTCGATCCGCCTCTGACTCACAGCTAGTCTCCATACAACAGTCTCCCAGCCTGCTCCAGGCTTGTACCTTGCCCACCCAGAACCCACGCAGGCCCACCCCTCCTATCTACAAGCTCACCGTGGGGACAGACATCCTACCATCACCCAGCCAGGCCGTCCACTAGAGCCAGGGGAGCAGGACGCGGTCGAGGGTCGGTGCCTCTGCCACAGTTACCACCACGTGCAGCTCATTCTTGAGGTGTGAGTGTCAACTTGGACCTAAGGCCTGTCCCCTGGTCAGAGGAGAGCCATTAGCCCAGGGACACCTCTCCCTCCGCCCTGCCCTCTTCTCCACACTTAGTGTCCATCTAGGAAGTTTCTGCTTTCTTCTTGTGCAACTGGCCTTGGCCAGGGAGCATCCCAGAGAGATTTCCGCCCAGCTCTGTCCCATGACCACTGTGCCACAGAAACACCACCCCCACTGCCTTCAGCCCCTGGCGCCACCCCAAGGCCACTTCCCTTGTGACCTTCCAGCTCCTGGGATCAGAGTCATTCCCACACTGAAGCAGCCCACCAGCCTCCCTCCTTCCTTCCTCCCTTTCTGCGCTGTACCTCCCACTCTCCGGAAGGGGAGAAGGTCTGTCACAGGCCCCATGATTGATTGATCGCCTAGCTTTCACCGATAATTCCATCCCTGAGGGCTGCAGCTCAAAGCTTGAGTAAATACAGTGATTTTCTTTAAACAAACATCTCCCCACAGTGTGAAGGTGGTGGCCAAGGCCAGCTGACCCTGGCAAATGTTTCCACCTTTGTCTTCTGGGTTCCTTCTGTCCTTGACCCGACCACAGTGTGTGAACAGCTTGAGAAATGGCCTCACTAAAGGGCCAGGGTCCTTTCAGCTACAGGACTTGCTCAGTTTTGTTATAGCCATTCTAGACCTTTCTTCAGGCTGAGGAAGCTCACCCCACCTGCCACCTGGAATCACCTGTGACCAGTGCTTTAGGCTGGCCACCCCTGGTCACCCTGCTTCTACAGCCACCACGCTACTAAGGGGCAGCAGGAACCTGGAGCAGCTTCCAGCTCTGCCATTTGACCCTGCTGGTCGCTGTTGACCCTCCTCCCTCTTGGGAGGCCAGCCCTTTCTGCTTCTGACACCTCTCTACTTTCACCTTGTCTCCATACTGGGTTTGGACCCACTTTCCTGTATATACACTCATTGTGTTGGTTTTGACCCTACTTCCCTCAGCCAAATGCCCTATTTTGGGGAAGATTGTGTGGAGACTTCCTTCCTCCCACCTGGGCCTTAACTGATGACCTGACCCCATTATGTGGGGATGAGTGTGTTGGGTGGGAGGAGGGCCTGGGTGAGGGCAGAGTCCACTGAACAAGCCTAAAAACAGCTCAGAGGTTGAGGGCCACATGCATGGGATGACCTCGGGCTTGAACTCCTCAACAGACTCCCAGAGAGGACCTTCACCAATGACTCTTATCCCTTCACATGCTGTGATCATATCCAAGCCTGGATATTGTTATTGTTGGTAAGTGCCATTGGGTCATAGGCGACTCATAGCAACCCTATGAACGAAAGACCGGAACACTTCTATAACTTTCATCCTTTCTCCAGGTTCATGGGGTTTCCAGAGGCAAGCTATTTCAGAAGTGGATGCCACTCCTGTTTTAATTGGGGAGTTCCACCAAACACTGTCCACCATGGATAACCATTATCTCATTTGACACATCAGTGTCACAGTGTTCAGATTCACAGCAACCATGAGTTACCTCTGTACAGCAAATGGGCTATTAGGAGATACTACTATTTATTTTTTATATCTTAAGGTGTCTCCTTTTCATTCCTTCATTCAAGCAGGAGTGGTTTGAAAGCCCTGCTCGAGTTTTGCTTGCTCAAAGACCTATGACAATGGAGGGAGTCTTTGTTGTTAGGTTGTTACATCCGTTGAGTCAGAAGCAACCCATAGTTGGCCCTCCACTGGGTTTTCAGAGGCAGTAAGTCACAAAGAAGGAGAATGCCCATCTTTCTCCCTTAGAGCAGCTGGTGTCTTTGAACCACATACCTTAGGGTTGGCAGTGCAGCTCCTTACCCCTAGGCCATCAGAGCTCTTTAGGGAATTTATAGAGGAGATAAATGGAAACATTTTCTGGATGGACAAAACACTCCCAGGGAGTGCGGAGAGTGTGCACTGCACCTACTACAAGAACAGAGAGCAGGCGCTCCAGTGAAGAAAGCAGGTGGCCACCAGGAGGGAACATAGAGAACACAGACGCAGCAAGACTGACTCTGACTCCAGGGAATCCTGGGAAAAATCACAGGCCTCCAAACACCAGGAAGGGGGATGGGAGTGGGGGCGGTGAAGGGAGCAGCATTTTCCACAGCCTGGAGAAATGGGGTTCAGACTTAGAAAAGAAGTGGAGACAGAAAACAATGGCTCCTGGTTTGTGCACAGAGATTTATACCTGAAACAGCCAGAGGACCCGTATGACACCATCTGTGTCTTGCTTCTGTTGTCAGGCCTGTGCACCTGCTGTCCTCTCTGTCGACAAGGTCCTTCCTCTTTGTCTCTCGCTGTGTATTTGGTAGCTTCTCTTGCTCCTTCCAAACCAGGCTCAGATGGTGTCTCTTCTCCAGGAAACTTTCCCACAGAGCTGCTGTTGTCCAAGCCTCTTCCTCTTTCTGTGCTTTGCTTAGAGGTATACATGGGCATTTTCCCTTTTATTGCTGTATCATTTACATATTATAAAGTTCATCCTCTTAAAGAGTATAGTTGTTTGGGGTGTTTTTTTTCTTCTTCACAGAATTCTATATCTATTGGACTATCTCATTCCAGAACCTTTTCATCACTCCAAAGAGGAACCAAAGAGGAACTCCCCTCTCCCCCTCACTACCACTAATCGACTTTCTTTCTCTATGAAAACAGACTTGTCCTTGAGTTAATTCCACACCTTGGCAACCTCATGTGTTACAGAGCAGAACTGTTCCAGAGGTTTCTCTTGGCTGTAATCTGTACAGGAATCGGCTATCAGAACTTGTTTCCATATTACCACTGGGTGAATTCAAACTGCCAACCTTTAGGTTATCAGCTGGCCACCCAAGAACTTGTGTCACCCAGCTCTGGTGGTGTAGCTCATGGTGAGTTGTGCTATTAACCCAAAGAAAGTTCAAATCCACGAGTGGCTCTGTGGGACAAAGGGGGTTGGGCAATCTCTTCCTATGTCTATATTTCCCTGGAGCAGCTGGTGGATTTGAACCACATGCCTTTGGGTTGGCAGTGCAGCTCCTTATTAATAAGTCACCAGAGCTTCGTCATTAAACATTACAGCCCTAAAAACCCAAGGAATGGTCACAGTGAGTCAGTCAGACTCGGCTTGACAGCACTGAGCTTAGCACTGTTTGGCGGTTAAGTCCGTAGAGAACTGTGCAGCTAATCCAAAGGTTGTTCTTCTTGATGGTTTGAAATCCTTCCCATGGATGAAAAATGGCTGGTCTTTGCCTGATGGGATTTACAACCTTGGAAACTTGATGATGGGATTTGCAAAGTCCATTCATGCTAGAATGTCTACCAGTACCTTGGTCATTTTTTTAATTTAATATCTTTTGACTGAACTATTTTTACAGAGTAGGCTAGTTATTATAGAATATAAAAATAATAGCCTTCTACTAAAAATGGTTCCACATTCTTCTTCATAGAGGCTAGCTTCTTGAATAATTTGCTCAGTGGGCAGGTTGAATGGGTATGGAGAAAGAATACAAACATTCTTAATTTTAAACCATGTAGTGTTACCTTCTGGAAGCAGGAATGGCATCCACTTCTGAAATGGCTTGCCTCCGGAAACTCTATGTACGAACAGTGCTTAGGCTGTTCATTCATAGGGTCGCTATGAGTCGTCTACGACTCGACGGCATCAAACAACAACAACAACAACAGTGTTACCTTGCTCTGTTCTCACAAAGCTTCTCAATCTACAGAACCAGAGGAAAATTTATCTATAACCTGTGTTATGCAAATGACATAAACTTGCTTGCAGAAAGTGAGGAGGACTTGAAGCACTTGTTGCAGATCAAAAAATACAACTTTCAATATGGATTGCATCTCAACACACACAAAAAGAAAATTCTCACCACTGGATTGATAGGTAACATCATGATAGATGGAGAAAAGATTGAAATGGTCAACAACTCCATCTGACTTGGATTCACAATCAATCCCCTTGGTACCAGCCGTCACGAGATGTATTGCACTGGAAAAGTCTGCAGTCAAGGACCTCTCCAAATTACCAAGTGCAATCATGCCAGGTTTAGATTAAGGTGTATCTAATTCAGGCCATAGTCTTTTCACTCACTTACTATGTATCTGAGAGCTAGACAGTGAATAAGAGTGACAAAAGAAGAATTAATGCCTTTGAGCTGAGGTGTTGGAGAAGGGTACTGAATAGCCCATGGACTACCAAAAGAACAATCAAATATGTCTTGGATAGGGTGCAGCCAGAGTTCTCCTTGGAGACAAAGATGATAATGCTTTGTCTCACATACTTTGGGCATGTTGCTGGAAGAGGTTGTTCATCATGGAGGGGACATCATGCTTGAAAAGGTGGAGGGTTGGTGAAAGAGAGGAAAATCCTCAACCAGATGGATTCACAGCGGGACTGCTCCCATGGGTTTGAATGTGTCAGGATGTGTGAGGATGGCACAGGATAGGGCAGGATTCAGATCTGTTGTTCAGAGAGTGGCTATGGATCATACTTGACTCAATGGCACTTAATAACAACATTAAAAATTAATTTTCTACATTCATTTAGCAGGTATTTTTGGTGAACAAATTAAATCTTGAGTGTACATAGTCTGTATATGTATTTCAAGTCTTTTCATCCTTTTTTATGAAGGTGACAATTTAATCACCATTTTCAAGTAGTTTCCTTCCCATTGTACATAAAATTGCAAATTAATAGTATCCTTCAAATTCACAGAAAATGGTCAGTTCTGAAATAGAGACCCAAATCTAGAATGAGCACATGCTCTCATTTTTAAAAATATTAGTTTACTGTCATGTTTCCCCATGTGTTTCTCTTCAAAATTATGCACAGGAAAATATAGAAGACAGGAAAGGGAAACTTCAAAGATTTGGGGTTTTTTCCCCTTTTTTTAAGATCTGCATTTCCTCTGATTAATATGATGGATGACATCCCACCAGACCTCTTGGTCATCAAAAGAAGAACAAATTCTCAATATAGTTATCAACTACATTTGATATTAGTAACATTCAAATGAAGGACTTAAATGAAAAGTTCTAGTTAAAAGAAAGAATGTGCATGATATAATTTTGGATAATCCTCCGGTATTTTTAGTGCTTTCATTTATCTGCCTGTGGTTTTGATTTTTTGCAAACCAAAAGTCTAGTAAAACATGTCAACAAAGTTGACATGTTTTAAACTAGAAATTGAATAGTGTTTTAAATATTTAACCTGATTTTCTTTTGTTTTAAAGGAAAAGTGCATTTTCTTTTTAAAGACCTGGGAAGATAGAGACTTTGCCTAATTTTAGAATTTTCACTTATTCATATCTTCCAGTTTATATTTTTAATAACTGTTATAACTGAACAATACCATGCCCCTTGAAACAACCCAGTTTAAAAATATGCAAAGAACATAAATAATTTCTCTAAAAAAAGATATACAAAGGTCAATAAGCATATGAAAAGATGCTTAATGAGGAAGTGCAAATCAGAACTGTGATAAAATACCACTTCACATCTATTGGGATAGTTATTATAATGGGTCTCTGGTGGCACGTGGGGTAAAGTGTTCAACTGCTAACCAAAAGAAAGACAGTTTGAACCCATCCACTGCGCCATGGGAGAGAAATTGTAGCAGTCTGCTTTCATAAAGATTACAGCCTTGGAAACCCTGTAGGACTTCTAGGGAGTGTGTAAGACAGGGTTCTACTCTGTGTTATGTTGTTGTGTACCATTGAGTTGAAACTGACCCATACCTGACCCTCCAGTGTATTTTCAGAGGCAGATTAATCATCTCAGAGGAGACTGCCCATCTTTCTTCTGCAGAGCAGCTGATGGATTTGAACCGCATACCTTTGGGATTGCAATATAGTTTCTTACTATTAGGCCACCAATACTCCTTACTCTTGTCTTATGTTGTTGCGTTGTTTGATGCTGTTGAGTCGTAGATGACTCATAGAGACCCTATGAACGAACAGCCTGAGCACTGTTCGTATATTTTAACTTAGCAGTTCCATCAGAATTACCTTGTTAACTGAGCAATTCCATCCCAGCAAGAGACTTGAAAGGAAGGATCCAAACAGGTACATGCGCCTCAGTGTTCACTGCAGCGTTACTAACACAAGTGGAAACAACTCAACTGTCAGCTGTCAGATAAATGGAATAGCAAAATGTGCTCTATACAGCCCTCCGCTGTCAAGTCTGTTCCAGCTCTCAGTGACCTTGTAACAAGACAAAGCAGAAGTACCTTAGAACTGCCATTCCACAGAGCCAGAGCCCTGCGGCTTATTGATGAAGTGTGTGCAGGACGAGGTGGGTCGCACACAATAGGCAGAACTTAAAGACCTTTGTAACACTGGCCAAGAGTTAGGAGGCTAAAATCAGAGGGAGACCTCCCTGAGAGTACACGTGAGAAGCTCTACTGATTCAATAACTGTGTCCTGAGTGCCTCCTGTAACCAGCTACTTCCCTAAAAAGCCCATTATCATGAACATTATCTGTAAGTTCTGTGTGGCCATTGCAATGGATTTGTTGTTGTTGTTGTTGTTGTTGTTGTTATGTGCCGT
This sequence comes from Elephantulus edwardii, assembly GCF_000299155.1. Classification (NCBI taxonomy): domain Eukaryota; kingdom Metazoa; phylum Chordata; class Mammalia; order Macroscelidea; family Macroscelididae; genus Elephantulus; species Elephantulus edwardii. The sequence goes on along the minus strand of NW_006399756.1, from coordinate 20,839,895 downwards.
CAGTCGCTTGCGACTCATAGCGACTCTATGTACAACAGCCCTAAACTCTGCTCTGTCCTGTGCCAATGGCACTATCTCTGACACTCCCATCCCTATTACCCCAGTCACTGAATCAATCCACCTC
>NW_006399756.1:20835150-20837261 GCF_000299155.1 Elephantulus edwardii | reverse complement strand
ACAATGAATGAGTGGAAACCCAAAATCTCTGTAAATGTTTATGAAAATTAATAAAATATAATTATAGAAAAAAAAATGAGAACCAGGAAGCAGATACTGTCATGTGTGAAGTTAGCATTTCAGGTACATGAATGACATCAAAGGCAGTAGATAGACTGGAATAAGAACTGTCCACCAGGCTTTGAACTCTTCATGGTGTTATCCTTTTGGCTCGAACTCCAGCCCCAAGGCAAACCCAGGAAAGAAAGCCATAGATAGGACTTCACCTCAGTGGAAAACTGCCTTTCTCTCCTGGGAGGCAGGCAAAAAAAGTGCATTGCACTTTTGCTAATAAATCTATCTACTTCTACCTTCACTTCTGCCTCTTCAACCTTCCTCCTTCACTTTTTGCTCTAACAAAAGCATTGGCCTACGCTTTCAGCCTTATGCTCCAACAGGGCCGCGGTGCACACTCCTGGTTTAGCAGTCCAACTGGGCCTTGACCTACACTCTCAGCACAGTGCTCTGTGCACTGAGTCTGCTCTCTCGATGGCCACTGAAATCGCTGTCCCCTGTGCTACTTTGGTAGTTTGGGCACCTTCTCTTCCTCAGGTCTCTCCCACCTGGTTTAATTCTTTAAATGGACAAGGGGAGCAGACCAGGTATTGACACTGATTCCATGGTAATACTGGGGCTGGGATCTGGGATCTGAGCTTCTCCATCTCGCCCCCCTCCAGTTCTCGCCAGCTCGGTGGCCTCATTTTAGGAACTGGTGGCATGCTGCCAGTCCAGGTAGAACTGGGCACAATTCCAACTTGTTTGGCTCTGAAACCATTTCTAATCCAGTCTCTGTTCTCCTACTGTTAATATTTGGATCCCTCCCCCGCTCCCAACCTTAAATATTTTACATTTCAAACTTCCTTATAAATTTAGAGTCACTTGGTTATTTTAAGAATAATAAGATCTACTATTAATAGCACCACTTACTCATAATCTTATCCCATTGGGTGTTTTTTAAAACAAGTGTTTTAGAAAGAGTTGGAATCATCCTTTATGTGCTGTCCTCCATTTGCAGCTGTCCCTCATCCACCAGGTGGAAGTGACCGAGGTCTTCGTATGTCCCCTGAGACATCTCAAGGGGGCAGCTCAACCAGGTTGAGGTCTTCCATTGGGGGAAAAAATTCAGAAGTCGAGTCAATAGCTGCCCCTTCCTCCAGCACCTTCTGTGCCTACCCACTGCCACCCTGGTCTGTTTTGACTGATGGCTCTCCTCCATCAGATTTCTGAGGCTCTACATCTTTATGGAAGGAGAGTACCTATCTTTTTCTCATCAGAGAAGCTGATAGATTCCAATCACTGACCTGTCTGCAGTGAAACAGAGAGAGCACTGGAGCTTCTTCCACCTTCTGTTGTGTGCCATCAAGTCAACTCATCACGGACTCTCCAGCGAGTTTTCAGAGGCTGTAAATCACACAGCAAGATTGCCCATCTTTCTCCTAGAGCAGTTGGTGGATTCAAATCGAGTGTCTTTGAGTTGGCAGTTAACTTCTTACCACCATGCCACCTTCACAGAGGTTTGAAAAATATAATTCCCCAGAGGAAGATGAGTCTATTCCCATCTCCAAACCCAGACAAGATACCATAATCTCTCAGACCATCGGTGCTATTCTAGATCAGTGGCTGCCATCCTTACCAGCTACCTGGACTTGGAAATGGGTCTGGAGACACCACACCTCTAAGGCTGGAGATGAGACTACAGTTTCTCTTATTACAAAAATAATATATATTCTATTTTTCAAAAGTGGACCACAGAGAATCAAAAGGAAAGAAAAATTTCTCACAACAGTGTAGTCTGTAGAGAGCTGCCCAGAGGTAGTGCCTCTCTGGTGGTTTGAATCTCTCAGGGATTCCATAGGCAGTCTCTTCCCATGTGGTTTATGCAACAGGAAACCTGCTGGGGGGTCAGCTGTGATTTGGTTCCGACTCAGTGGCAAGAAATTTGAGTTGACCTAGAAAGGACCACTAGTAATTCCTTCCTTCCTTCCTTCCTTCCTTCCTTCCTCCCTCCCTCCCTTCCTCCCTTTCTTCCTCTATCTATCTATCTATCTATCTATCTATCTATCTATCTATCT
>NW_006399756.1:20833273-20835050 GCF_000299155.1 Elephantulus edwardii | reverse complement strand
GCTGGTGCCAAGAGTGTTAACTGTGGAGCCAAGCAAACTAAAGCTGTGAACAATCTCAATCTCTTCACCATCCATCCTGATGCTGCCAATTGGCCCAGTGTTGTTGTTAGATGCAATGACTCATAGTGCCCTATGAACAATGGAGCTCAACCTTGCCCTATCCTGTGCCATCCTTACCACCTCTGATGTACTTGAGCCCATTGTCACCGTGTCAATCCATCTCATTGAGGGACTTTCTCCCTTACGTTGCCCTCTGCCTGTCCAAGCGTGATGGCCTTTTCCAAGGACTGGCCCCTCCCAACAACATTTCTAAAGTGTGTGAGATTGTCCTTGTCTCCAAGGAACACCCTGACTGCGTTTTCTCCAAGACATATTTATCCTTTTGTCTGTCTATGGGATATTCAGCACTCCAACACCACAACTCTTTTTCTATCATTCTTATTTTCCAATTTCCAGACGCACAAGTACTTGAAGAGATAATACCTTGAATGGATTGTTCTTATTATGTACCACCAAGTCTAACTGACTCATAGCTGACCCTCTAGTGGATTTTCAGAAGCAGCAAATAACACGTGAGGGAGTGCCCATCTTTCCCCAGTGGAGCATCTAGTGGATTCAAACTGTGTTCCTTTGAGTTGGCAGTGCAATTCCTTACCAGTAAACCACCTGAGCTCCCTTGAATGGATCCCTCATAACAGAGTTGTGGTTGAGTAGTCTCTAGAGAGTTGCACTGTAACTATACCAGAGGCCAGTCACTCCATGAGAGAAAGCTAAGTAGTCTCCTTCTGGGCAATCTACAGTCTGCAAACCCTCTGGCAGGTCCCAAATCCATGGCAGAGTGAGGGAGTGAATGATAGAATATCGGAAGTTGTGGGAGGGATGTTTGGTGTTAGAACTGATAGATTGTGTGGGAGCGTGGGGGCATGTCTGACCTCATAGGAACTGGCTGCTTGCTCTTGATGAAGATTCTTCCCTCTTGTGGAGTTAGAGCAGGTCAAAGGTCACCCCCACGCAGTTTTCAAACATTCCCACCAGCTGTGGATGAATGAGGGCTCTGGTACTTGTTATTGTCTGTCTGTTTTATTTTGACCTTAACCACTGGGGGTGACGTGGTATCATATTTTGATTTTGAATAGAAAGAAGTCAGAATTAAAAAAGAAAGTAAGAAGAAAAAGATAAGGTGGAGGTGTGTGGACTTGCTGTGGAGCAGATGTGATGGAACAAAGTGTGGATTCCCTGATTATGGTCTTTGTTGCAAACATTGTACTCAAGATCTCCACCTATGAGGGGCTGCAGACAGTGAAACCAGCTGGCAGAGAGTGAGAGGTGGGGTGGACTCGGGTAAACCCCAGCCCAGGCCTGCAGGGGGAAGGTGGGGGCAGATTGTCACCCGGGGTTTCCCTGAGATCTGTGAGCAGGCCTGGGTGGGTGGGCTCAAAGGCAGGAAGTTCTCAGTCAGGAAATTTGTGGGTGCACCCACCTGCCTCTTGAAACCTCCTTAAATTCCAAGCCCACAAACCACGGTTTCTAAAGAGCAACGGTCTCTCTGCCCTTTGCTCCCTCAACTGAATGACTGACCCCCTCACCTTTCTTGGTTTTTCTTTTCTTAAATGGTCATGAGTCTAAAAATACTATGTGATGATCATATGAAGAGAAAAAAATGAACCATAAGCCACCATCATCCTGTACTATTGAGAGGTACCATTTGTTAATTCCATTCCTGGTGTTAAAATGAGAACCAGGTGCAACACCCCCATGATACATCTTGAAGGATATG
>NW_006399756.1:20808062-20830849 GCF_000299155.1 Elephantulus edwardii | reverse complement strand
ACCTTTCTATCTGTCTACTGATAAGAGATATATACTTATAGAATCATTGAGGGTTACAGCACTACTAAGAAAGCTTTAACTCATTTTCTTCAACAATCACCTCAATAAGTGCTAGCTAAAAGATGCAGATTGCTTGCTTGCAACTCATCTCACAATGGGCCCTAGTGTGTTGGACACCAAGGCTGACGCCCATCCAGCTCTGCTGGGCTGACTTTGTGGGTCTCCTCCTTATCCTAAAATGAGAAAGATGTTGATGAGATGGAAAAGTGAATGAAGGATCTGATTTCTGAATGCCAGTATAATGCCTCAGTGTCCTCACTAAAACATCAGCCTTATTTTAAGCATTAACCTAGTTATTGGAGAAAACAGAATTCTAATTCTGTCAGTCTGGAGACTAAGGTGTGCCTAATATAAGCCATGGTCTTTGCAACTACTTGCTATGCATCAGAGAGCTGGACAATGACTAGGGATGATAGAAGGAAAGTTGATGCCTTTGAGCTGTGGTGCTGGAGAAGAGTATTGAATATACTGTGACTGCTTAGAGAACAAACAAGCTCATCCTGGAGAGGGTGAAGCCAGGCTACTCCTTGGAGGCAAGGATTCTGAAGCTTCGTCTGACATACTTTAGACATGTTGCAAGGCAGGATCAGTCCTTGGAGAGGGATGTCATGCTTGGGAGGGTAGAAGGACAGCAAGGAGAGGAAGACCTTGATGAGTTGGACTGATGCAGTAACTGAGGTAATGGGGATAGGCATGTAGGAGACAATAAGATTGGCGCAGGATTGAGCAGGGTTTAGGGCTGTTGCACATAGGGTTGCTATGAGTCGCAGGCACATAACAATTCAGTCATTCACAGGGGCTTCTAACAATGTTTTATGGCTCTGGGCCAATTGTTGGGCAGTTTAATTAAATCCCTTACAAGATGGATGTGCAAGATAAAAATGGCTCTTAAATTTGAAACAGGAGCTCATCTACCTCCTAGTAAAAAGAAAGCAAAACAAGGCAGAATTTGTTGCTGCTAAGTGGACTCATAACTGACCTTTCAGTGGGTGTCTGAGGCTGTAAATTATAAGTGAGGAGCTTCCTTGGAGCCACTTGGGGATTCAGACCATCACAGAGGCCAAGCCTTTGGGATGGCCACCGACGCTTGCTTCAGCAAGAACAAAATCTGTCAGCTTTTAAGTATCTAAGGCCAAGGCGTTCTTCATCGACTCCTGGTCGGAGAGCCCTACAGAGGCCAAGCCTTTGGGTTAACAGTGCAACTCCCTACAGACTATGCCACCAGAGCGCCCATATTTCCTAATAAGAGAAACAAAAATGAAAACTACTCAGACACCATATTTCATCTGTTAGCTTGGGAAGGCCAAATGTTTGCTAACATTGTTGTAGAGTGGTTGTTCAGTGCCAAGAAGTTGGCTCCCACTTATACATATGAAGGTTGTTACAACAATGTGTAAGAGTAAATACAATATGTGAATGTATATACAACAGAATGACACATTGCCTGATTCTATGACATCCTCACAATTGTTTCTGTGTTTGACACATTGTTGTAGTCGCTATGTCAGAACAGAGCAGGGAAACACTGCATGGTTCAAGATTAGGAAAGGTGTAGAACAGGGATGCGTCCTGTCTCCGTACCTTTTCAATGTTTATGTGGAACAGATGATCCTGGAGGCTGGGAAGTATGTGGCATCAGGATTAGAAGAAGACTCATCAACAACCTGTGTTATGTGGATGACACAACCTTGCTTGTTGAAACTGAGGAGGACCTGAGACATTTGCTGGAGAAGGTCAAAGAGTGCAGCTGTCAATATGGGTTGAAGCATCAAGAAAACAAAGATTCTCACTACTGGGCCAGTTGACAGCATCATGATAGATGGGGAAGAGAGTGAGACTGTTAATAGCTTCAGCTTGCTTGGTTCTGCAGTCAACACTCTTGGTACCAGCAGCCAGGAAATCAAAAGATGAATTGCATTGGGAAAATCTGCTGTCAGGACATCAGGGTTTGCCTACAGAGTGAGGGACCGGGAGCACTAGGGATGAGTACAGGCCATGGGTCTGATTCAATTGTAGTTGTAGGTATGTTCAGCCCCAACCACAAGAATCCTCATTACTCATCCCTTTGACTTGTTCTCCTTCTTTCAGTTGATTTGTACCAACAAACTCAGGTGATTTTTGCTCTCTCCTTCTAGGATTTAGTTACGTGCAAGGGCTCTGGTAGCCATCTGCTTACATTCAGTCTTCTACCCTGGGTCCTCCCAGTGGACTTTCATGAATCATGATTATTATGTTCTGAAAAGGCCTCATAAATGTCAAATTAACAAATACCAAACTGGCCTTGTTCAACCTCATTTCCTGCTCTGTGCATATACACCTGGGAAAGTGGTGAATGTTTTTGGCAAATGAAATTACATTGCAAATACAGAATATGCAAATAATGAGCCATAGACTATCTCTGTGAGCTTGACAGAAACATACAGCCTCTCTGTTGAGAAATAGAGTTGTGTGATGTTAGCCTAAAAGTTGGCCTTTTTTTACCCATTAGTTAGTCTTCTCTGTTTTCTAGCTACCTTAACTGAAGGCTCATGGTCTTGCAAATCAGCATGGTATTGCAAATCATCAACAGCTGTGAGACTTTAAGAGGATAAGAGAAAGAGTGCTTTCCACACTGGGTGGCAAGACTTAACGCAAGCTAGACTTGAGGAGGGCAAGATTGAGGGAGACTGGAGTGTGACCCTGGTAGTGAGATCCTAGTGATGATATTGGAGAGACTATGGCATTGCTATGGAGAAACTGTGGCAAGGTGTAAGCGGAGGAACTCTGAGTTAAAGGCCTCAGTTAAAGGTTTTTGCTTTTCTTGCCAGATGCTTGAAGGAGAAACTGACTTATAACTGCTCTCATGCAAATCTTGCTGAATGATATGGATTTGACAGCTAAACTGAAACTGGAGCCTGGGCTAATGGAGACTGACTGCTTGGCTAAAACGTGAATTTGCTTTGAGTGGTATTCTTTGCCTCCCCTACTCACTTCCCTAATAAACCTCCTTCTCAGTGCCACAACTGTGAGTCAACGATGAATAAATGAACCTCTTACTGTTAGCTCTAGAGGCATCGTGGGCCTGGGCTACAGGCACTTTACTTTCTTCTCTGGGGGGTGAAGTGTTATGCTAGTCTCACTCCCTCTGGCCCTTTCAGAGAGATACTCATGGCCCTGTGTCACCATGTACCATTTTTTTTTCTCTTTAAACAAGTTGCTCATGATTTATCTCCTTAAGATCCACTTAGCAGAGCTTGGAACCACGCAAGCACCCAATAAATGTTACTATTGTTCCTTATGGCACTAGGAAGCTAGTCTGAGTCAGTCCAACAGATATTGAAAGGACAGACACTTCTGCATCACTCCCAAATGGAGCCCAGGAGGAGAAAGTCATTCAGCAAGGATGAACTCAGTAACCCTGAAAATGTCAGAGGTGTTGGGTTTGGTGAATTTTAAGAAGCTGGAATTCAAGCATGACCCAGAGCACACCTCCCTGAGGGTAAGCCAACCCTCTCCAAAAGACGGGAGAAGGACAGGAATCCAGGAGTGAGTGCAGGGCAGAAGACCTTGAAAGGTGGGACCCTTTAATCCCAGCCCAGTAAGAATGACACAAAAGCAGAAACAAGGTGCCTTGCACCTACCTCCCACACAACTGAGGACTAGGGGTCAAGAAAAGGATGTGGGTGGGAGAGGAAGCCCCCTCCCCTGTCCTCTTCCCATCCCATACAGGACCCACAAACTGTGGCTTCTAACCAACCCCCAAACCAGAGCTATCTGTCATTTCCTGTCCTCAGACTCCGCCTTCCCTGAACAAACCCACCCTCTGTGGATTCTGACCATCTATCAGGCCTTCTGTCCGTCTTTATAGTGGGAGACTAACCATATTTCTCACACAGGGCAATTAGTGGATCTGAACCCCTAGCATTTGGGTTGGCAGTCTAAAACATAACGTACTATAGCACCAGGGTTCCTCTGTGACCCGCCCATTGTTGTTGTTGTGTACTGTTGGAACTGAATCCTAGCTGACCCTCCAGTGGGTTTGCAGAAGCTGTAAATCCCATGGGAAGAGATTGCCCTCCTTACTCCCCCAGAGCAGCCGGTGGATTCGAACCTTATGGCTTTGGATTAGCAGCACAACTCCTTATCCATTAAGCCACCTGAGCTTCCTCAGACCCAGTCTAGTCTCGTTATTCAATGTGTCCGCTTTTTTCAGCACAGGAAGTGCCTCTGGGCTAGTCCCCTGGCCTTCTTTCTTCAGCTTTGCTCTCTCTCCTCTGCCCTCCTCGGCACCGCTTCCTCTCAGCATCAGACAAAGCATTCTGGGGCATCAAGGCTCTCACAGGCTTACACCCCCAGACTTACCACAGTGATGAGGAGGAGGAGGAAGTGTTAGTGGCTGTCAGGCTCTGGCCTCCAAGTGAATTCTCATCCCTGGGAACTGAGGATACAAGTATCATCAGCACCTTTCTTTCAAAGCAAGTAGTAGATCCAGACAGGGACCGTGTGCTGCTCACCAGTTTGCTGTCGCCTGAGCAGGTTACTGAGGACAATCTGAGCCTGGGCTCAAAGCCTCTGCCCCACAATGAACTGGACTACATGGGCCTGGTCCTGATGGGCACATTGTGTGCCTCTCTTCCGTGGGATCATAGCTGACACCCCTCTCTCACAGTCAAGGGGACTCTGCCCCAGACACAGGACACATGTGTGTGACTCACGTACTCACCAGAAACCATCACACATGAAACAGATTCATGAAGATAGGATTTCCCATGTCCTGTCCCCACAAGTGCCCCAGACTTAGAAATTTACACCCAGAACCAGCTCCCGCTGGCAACAGATCTTCCGGCTCCCACCTCACATCTCACACCTCCCACTGCTCTGACACCCACGATGCACACACAGCAGATTTCCTGGAGGCTCCAGCCCACACACATCCTTCACCCCATGCTCAGCCCTGACACAGGTAGACAGCAGACGACACTCGGCCCTCACAATGTACACTGACACATCCCTTCAGCCTCCACACAGACACACACACTCATGCCTGGCTCCCCATGGGTCCTCCCTATAGTCACCCTCCCCGCTTCCCACCCCCCACCTCACCAAAGCCCTGTCAGTGTTGGAAACTTTGAGAGACACAGTGACCAACCATCCTGGTTTGCCAATATCCTGGTCACTCTCTGGGAAAACCACCTGAGTGAACATCTGGCTCTTAGCACATGCCTCAAGGCCTATCTGTCTGCCTCTCAGTTTACAGGTCCATAAAATGGAGCAGTGGCTTTCTGACAACAAGGAGGCTATGAGGAAAGGAAAGGGTGTGGACCACAGCTGCTGTCCTCAGCCCCTGGCCATGGAAGCCCCTAGCCCAGAGGCAAGGAAAGGTTCAGGCATTCAGATGCCTGAGCTGATTCAGATCTAGCCCTGGATTTATGAGTCTGGAACTGCCAGACAAGCCAGGAAAAGCGAGAGGGCTCAAGCCTGGCTGGAGGAATAAGACACTACCCCATAGAACACAGGGACTGCGGTGGCCTAGAGGTGGGAAGCTTCACTACAATCCTAAAGGCACACAGTTCAAATCCACCAGCTGCTCCACTGGAGAAAGATGGACAATCTCCCACCATGTGATTTACTACCGCCTCTGAAAAACCACTGGAGGGTCAACTATGGGTCCAGCTTGACAGCATGGAACAACCACCAGCACAGACCCCTACCTGTCCCCTCCACCGGATTTCAAGATTATCTGTAATGTATGAAATATCCCCCTCCCGTCCTCCTGTGGAGGTCCTCACAGCCCACGCCACCTTAGTCCTGCCCTTCACTCTAGTGGGACTGGAACAGCTGGACCAGAGGCGGGAGGGAGTCAAAGAGAAAGTCCTCCCACTGGCCAGTTTTGCTGACAGCGTGTAGTATTCCTAGCAGCCAGCTGTGAACTGAGAGGTGTGCTTCAGCACAGACTGGAAACCCTGCAGAGCCGTTCTGCTCCATCCTCTCAGAAAGCTCCGAGTTGGAATCGACTCCACAGCGGTGGGCTTGGGGTTTGGATTTTGATGGTAGATCTGTGACGTAGAGGACAAAGCCAGGCTTTGAATCAGCACTCCATCAGTTTCCACCTCCTTTCTATCTCTGTGGTGTTGGGGCAATTTTGTGGAGCCTGTGAAAGCCTCAGTTTCTTCATCCAACAAGTGGAAAGAATAATGATCCTTTCTTTGAGGATCTGAGTGTGAAAGCTGTTTCTGTGCTTAGCAGCCAGTTCCTGGCACACAGTAACCTCCATTCTGAGATCTGTTCTTGCAGAAGAGGGTTGTTGTAAGGACCTTCCCACGCAATGAACTCTACTGTTACCTCATGCTCGCCTATGTTTTTCTGGACTGCCCTCTGCCCTCCAGGCTCCCAATTCAACCAGCTTGGGTCCTGATCCCCATTTTAAACTCTACTACCAGCATCCAGAGAGAATCTTATAATTCATTGATGAATTGTCTGCTAATTGTGTTATCACAGTGAGTAAGTCTTTCCTCTGCCCTGAGGTTTCAAGTTCCTTGAGGGCTGGGATGCTGTCTCCTCTGGTTTCCTCTCTGTCCTCTGAGATATGATAGGTCTTTGTTGTTATTATTGTTGTTAGGTGCTATTGAATTGACTCATAGGAACCTTATGAACAATAGCTCTGAATCCTGACCTATCCTGAGCCAATCTTACTGTCTCTGACACACCTGCCCCCATTGTCACAGTCACTGTGTCAATTCATCTCATCCAGGGTCTTTCTCTCTTGCACGGACACTCCACTCTTCCACATATGATATCTTTTTCCAATGACAGATCCCTTCTGGCAACATGCCAAAGTATGTGAGACGGAGCTTTACGGTCCTTGCCTCCAAGGAGCAACCTGGCTTCACCTTCTCCAGGACCTGTTTGTTCTCTTAGCAGTCCATGGCGTGTTCAATACTCTTCTCCAGCACCACAACTCAAAAGCATTGATTCTTCTTCTGTCATCCTCAGTCATTGTCCAACTCTCTGATGTGTAACAAATAATTGAGAAGACCATCGCTTGAATCAGAAACACCTTGGTCTCTAGACTGATGCTGTTGCTCCTTGGCACTCTGGAGAAGTCTCTGACAGCAGAATTTCCCAAAGCAACTTGTCTTATGATTTTCTAAGAAGAGGGAAGAGGGCTCAGTGTTTTTCAAAGTGTCTCACCCCAGCACCATTGGCAGAAGTTTAGAGAAGGAAGTGCATCCTGTCAAGAGCTGAGGGGTGGGCTTCAGGTACAGAGCTCCTGGTAACTCCAGATGCTAGGCCCAGCAGAAGCTGGCCCAGCAGAAGCGCCTCTTCCCATACTCTGATTGTGTGAGTGACTCTTGTGACCTCTCTGTAAGTCATAGCCTGGAAGAGTCCCAGTGAAAGTCATAGCCTGGAAGAGTCCCAGTGAAAGTCATAGCCTGGAAGAGTCCCAGTGAAAGTCATAGCCTGGAAGAGTCCCAGTGAACCGGGACAGGTGAAGAACCATCAGCACTTCCACAGGATGATAATACAGTGGGGTCACGGTCATGTCAGCCCAACCTTCCCACTCTCGAGCCACTGTTCAATCCTCCAAACACACACACGTCATCTGAGCCATCCCGTGAAGACTGACCCTGGCACAGGTCTGTGAGTGGCCAGCCAAAACAAGATGCCTGTGGGCACACAAGGCCTCTCCAGCTCCTGTGAGCAGGGTGCCCTCTTTCTTGGCAGCTCTGACTGGGACTGTACTCCATACAGATGACAGATGAGGGTTGTCCCCAGGCGAGGCTTGTTGATTCATCCACTCACATCTTCATCACCACCTCCTTCATCATTCCATGGAACAACAGACTTGGATTGGCACCTTACTCCACCACTTTCTTGCTCTGTGGTCTTGGTCAAGTTACTTAACCTCCCTTAAGCCCAGATTCCTAAATCATAAAATGAAATTGGCATTGAGTATGTGGTGTGAGGTGGGATAGACAGGACTATGGGGATGACCTTTCTTCCAGGACCAGGGCTATCAGTCCTAATTACTATTTTCCTGTAGTATTACAGGGACACATTCCGCTACCAGAATGTGCATTCCATTTTATTGCAAAAGCTCAGGGGCGTAATTTCAACCTCACCTGCTTTTGAGGAGTTTGCAGTCTGTGATTTCTTGTTGAGGAATCTGCACTGATAACGCTCATTCTACAAATATGTGCTGAGCACCTGGTAAGGAAATGATGTGGTCTTGGTGCTCTCAGGAGCCTGAAACGGGGCCTGTTCCTGGCAGCCGTCCAGACTGTCGCTGCCTCTCTGAATCCCTACACAGTCCCCTTCATGATTTGCTGGAGTGATGCCAACATCTTTGCCGGTGTCCCTGTAACAGGGCTTAGAAACAGTCCTTCCCTCCTTAGTCATGGCTGACAAACTCAAACAGGAATGAACTCAAATTGGTAGAGGTGAATGTACCAGAACCATAATCAGAATGGGTCAACGCTCTGTTGGAAACATAATCTCCCTCTTAGAAAGCAAAGATAGAAGTGTATGGTGCATAGCAACCAAACTCTTGACTGGCCAAGTTGGAAATAATGGTGCTTTGATAAAAAATGGCAACTAACCTTAATGGTTTAAACATGTACCACTCTCCACAGTTCTGGCACTAATTACTACTATAATTTTTTCCCATTCTTGACCCCAAATTAAAAAAAAAAATCAAAACCAAACTCAGAGCTGTTCCAATTTTTGTACATTAGTTTTAAGTGGATTGGCTTGAACCAGTTTAAAGCTCTGTAACACCTGGGCTGCTGACCTCAAAGCTCATGTGAAAGCCTTTTGTGAGCTCTATTTACTCATTTATATATCTGTAATAAATATCCATCTAGCCACCAACATTTTTCTGATCTGCTTCTGTGTTTGGGTAAAGTGAAAAAAGTTGATGGTGGAGAGGAAGATGAACAAATACAAAAATGTGACCATCAGGATTCAGTAGTGAGGTGACCACAGTCCAACTTCCTGTCCTCTAGATGTCAGGGCCTACTGCTAGGAGTCACTGGGCAAATTCTCGGAATGGGCAGACCCTTCTTCAATGCAGCAAGGTGATGTGTGGCCCTCCTGAACCCAAACCTGGGCTGGGCTAGATGAGAAGCACCCCACTCCCCTGGTTAAGAGCTCTTCTCCTTCTGTTACCGTCTTCTCTTTAAACCTTCCCAGCCAGCAGAGCTTGAGGTTGGACCCTGGGCGCTGGAAGAAAAGAAGGGCTGGAGGGTCGTCTGCCTTTGGGTTCCTTTCTCCTCTCCTCAGACCCAGCTACATCCTGGAAAGCCCAGCATCCTGCTAATATGCACATATGGGGGTCTGAGGGGAGGTCAGGGAAGGGATTTGACCCTTTCAGGAACCTTAGTGATCCAGTTCTAACTTCATAGACAGGGAATCTGACCCACTTCTCCATCCTCCCTGTGGGAGCACATGTCCCTGGGGTGGGAGTTAGTGAGGACTTCCTTCCAGCCCTGGGGCCAGATTTCCTTTTCTGGTTGACACTAATAGACCGGAAATCAGGTCTTATTCCCATGGAAAGAAAGGAAGTGCCCTCCCCTCAACCCTCTACCTCCACCCCAAGTCTAATACCCCTCCGTTTCTCACCCTTCCCCTCTTTCTCTCACCCTTCCCCTCCTGCCTGTCCCAGCATAAAGGAGATCCAGGGTAGTATCGCATTGCTGAGGGAGCCAGAAAGAAGAGGAAAGAAAGCTCAGGATGTTACTCCTTGGGTCATTAAAATAAATAAATAAATAAATAATAAAATTTTTTTAGTCTTTACCACATGATTTCTTTTTTAAAAGGCATCCCGTTCCCACTGAAGATGAGCTGAGCATTCTTCCAAGGAGCTTGTAGTCTTTGACCCATGTTGTTGTTAAGTGCCGTCAAGTTGTAGACAACTCACAGTGACCCTATGAAAGAAAGTCCTGAACACTAGTATAACTTTCATCCTTTCTCCAAATTCATATAGTTTCCGGAGGCAAGCTATTTAGGAAGTGGTTGCCACTCCTACTTCCAAGCTTGTTTTAGTCGGGGAGCCCCACCAAACACTGTCCAGCATGGGTAACCATTAACACATTTGGCACATCCCCAACCCCATATCACAAGAGTGAAAACTGAGGCTCAGAGGATTTATGCAAACAGTGATAGAGGCAGGATTTAAATGAGGACTGCCTGATGCCAAGACACAGGAGTTCAGAGCAGTTTCTGGCGGAAGGACATCTGAATTCAAACCCTGGCTCCATGATTTCCTAGCTGTTTTCTTGGGCAAACCAATCTCTTTGAACAGCAACAACAACAACAACAACAAAAAAATCCATTCTTTCTTCCCAAAGCATCATAGTTTTCCCCCTGAAGACCACTCCTCGCTAGCGCTCTCTCTCGCGCTCTCTCTCTCTCTCTCTCTCTCTGGTGCTGGCCAGGTGAACCCACTTGCTTGCTTACAAGAGCAAGGGCATGTTCCAAGCCAATCAGAGCCTCCCTTTCTTTAGTGGTTTGTTCACATTGAACCTATGACCAAATCAAGACAATGAGAATTAGGCTTGGGGTTTCTGCTGAAGCTTTTAAGAAAGACACACTCTCTTTCATCCAAGATTACTAGATTGATGGGATATTGAATAAAACAAAGAACCGTATTGCTTCTGTAAGGTTAAGAAATTTGCCTGTGAATGAAACAAAGAAAGAAAAGAGACAGAGCTGAGAGTTGTCCAGAGAGAGAAGACTCAAAATCATTTTCCCTGACCACTTGCCCCGGCTCCTCACCCCTTTCCCTGGATTTAAGGAGGTGCTCATGTGAGCACCTCACTTTCCTTTTTTGTCCAAGTCAGACACACAAGGTCACCAGGTGTCATAGGCTTTTGCTCATGTGGTTCTCTTGACCTAAGGGGCCTTCATCATCTTCACTGCCTGCCTAACTTCTCTTCCTTCAAAGTTCAGCTTAAACACACACCTCCCCAAGACAGCCCTCCTTGATTTCTCCTGATCCAGAAGGTTCTCTCTCTCCTCTGAGGTTCCTCCACTTACCACAACCACTGTGCTATTCTCTTCCCTACTGACCTGTAGCCCTGTGCAAGCAGGAGCCACATCTTGGTGTGTCTTCGTAGCTCTAGCACATAAATAAGTTCATATAAAGTGCTTGGTAGAGTGTCTGGGTGCCAGTTAAAATACCTTGACTACAAGGAACAGAAAATCTAACTTTAATTTTCTGAGACCCCATGGAATGTAGCATGTCACTGAACAAACATCCTACCAAACGAGGACCCTTCACCTGTAACATTGAAGCCAATTTCAACCCATGGTGACTTTGTCGGGTTCCTGAGGCTATAAATATTTGCAGGAGGAGATTGCCCCTCTCAGGAGGAGATTGGCTGGTTGGTCACTTTCGGAGTAAAAACTGCACTCACAGGTGACTTCCCTCCAGGAGAAAAAATGGCTGCACAATTCTAGACCTCAAACCCTCACTCCAAGACAAAACATCTACAACAAAAAGCTTTCCCAAATCCTCTCCCTCCAAATCAGTTGGGTTTTTCCCCCTCATAATACACTGACCAGGGTGACCTATACCCTTGCTAATATCTGGCAAGGGAAAAGAGAAATAGGTTGACCTCAACTGACTGAGATAGGTTCCTAGCCACCTGAAAGGGGGCAGATTATCAAGCACAATCAGAATAGATAGGGAAAGGCATTGGGACGACTCTGTCTACTACTACCCACGTGGGATACAGAAAACATGTAGCAGAGCCTCTTGGCTCTCAGGTGTAGACAGACACGTGGTATAGCAGAAAGGGCCCTGGGTGGAGTGAGTTGATGAATGGGGTTCACTCCACCATCGAGAACTTGAAGACAGAGTCTTGCACTGTGTCCTAATACTGTATTGTTGTGTCTAAGTGAGACCGTCTCCATCTCAACCTTGGGTTTCTCCACATCTTGCTCTGAACCCCTACCGTTTCTAGTGCAGATCCAGGTGTGCCTCAAGCTCTCACAGAAACACTCCCCACACAGAAAACCCTGGTAGCACAGTGTGTTACATGTTGGGCTACTGATCAAAAGGTCAGTGGTTCAAATCTACCAACAAACAAAGAAGGGCAATCTTCTCCTGTAAAGATTTATAGCCTCAGAACCATGAGTCAGAATCAAAATAGAAGTGGTGTTGCTAACTTCCTAACCGACGTAGCTGGAGAGCTAAGATATGACCCCTCATAGCATCCCAAGATGCACCCCTGAAAGTTACCTTGTCAGTCCTGTGCTCTCTGTCACTTTCACTCTAGGTAATTAAGCTCAACACCTCCTGGGTGATTAAAAATTAATTCATCATTCAAAAAGGCCCAGAAATGAAATTCAGTAGAAACATACTGAGTGCGCAGCAAGAAGTAATTAGAAAACAGATTTGCTGGGAGAGGGCAGCCTCAGTGGAGTCAGCTGGGGAGGCCACTGCCACAGTCACACTTACAGGGTAGCAAACCACCTCTTGTCTCTTAATTACTCTAACTCAGCGGATACCACAGTCATGTCACACAAGGACTTGGTTTACTTTTAAAAAAGGTTTTCAGTTCTAAATTGCTTGGGATCTGTGGGCATTTTTTTCTGCAGAGACCTGCTTTCACCTCCTCTTTGCCTCTTCCCCTCCCCTTCCTCCTAAGTGACAAGCACTGCCAATCCATCCACTGCCCCCACCTTTCCATCTGCGGCTGGTCCTGCATACAGGCCCTGTCCACTCGCCCCTAAATGCAGCATCTCACCTCCTGCCATGGACCTCACCCCGGCCTGATTTGGCCCTCGCTACATCCATCCCTCCGGCGCCTTCCGGCTGCTGTCCTCCATGGTCAATCGTCCCCTGGGAGATCTTCAGCCTCTTTGTATCCCAGGCAACAGCCCCATGACTGCGATGCCAGCTTGGAGGCTGTGTTCCAGGACCACAGAGATACACTTCCTCTCCCCATCCTGTGAGCCACCAGGGGCCTTCACACCTCCCAGGCCATCCAGCTTTCCCATCTGGTGCCCTGAACACGGAGGGCTGGCCACAGGAAATGGTTAACCCTTGAGGGCTAGGACATTCTGCTATTTTCAGGAGCTGGGCAAGTGTTTCACTCATAATGATCCCTGTCTCTTACCCGGCACCATTTTTAATGTGGAGAAACGACAGTGAGGGATGAGGGGAAGTTCTATGTCTTCCTCACTGGCTTTCTGGAAGTACACGAGGAGGGGGTGTGGGGCAGGTAGGATGATATGGGTAGGATTCAACTTAATGGGAATAAGTTTGGTGGGTTGTTTTGTGTTGTTTTCCTTTTTTAAGCATGCAAAAAGTAAAAAAAAACTAAACACAAAACCTCTCAAGTTCATTGCTTTTGAATCAGAACTGACTCATAGCTGACCCTTGCATTTCTGAGGCTGTAAATCACATATCTCTCCTCCTTAGAGCCTCTGGTGAATCCAAACCTCCAGAGAAACTCCACGTTTGAGTTAGCAGTGCAGCTCCCTGCCCACCACGAGGGCTCCTTTTCCCAAACACTTCCCTTCAGTGAGGTATCTAATCATAGAACTCAGAAAGAAAAGCTAAAATCCCATCCCTCAGTTGCATATGTACCACAGTGGTGGCCTTAGTTGGTGTAGATAAGAACATTCCTAGCATCCCAGGAAGTTCTTTTGGGAGATACTGCTTCAGAATATAAAGTTTGATAAAGTGCGCAGGGCGTGGAGACTACAGACCCTTTGCAACTTGCGACCCTGGGCAAGTCCCTTTCCTCCCTGAAGCCCTTTTGCATTCCTTTATAATAATAATGACACTTATCTCAGAACTATGAGGTCTGCAAGCCAGGTAACACAGGTGAACGCCCAGTGTCTGGTCATCGAAACAACTGACAAACGGAAACTGTTGGCTTTGGGCGTAGGGAGTGCAGCTGGGGGTGGCAGACAAATTTGAGACAAAGGAGACAGAGTTCGAGCCCCGAGTTCCTCATCGCCTGAAAACCATATATATGTGAGCACTGTGAGTCAGGCAGCCCAAACTAAAAGGAATGAATCAGAAAAACACAAAATGAAACGGAGCATTCAGTGGCTTTGTGATCAGATCGCAACCAAACTGTAGACGTTGGACCTCTTTGTCTCCACCCATTCGATACCCCTAGAAACTTCTTTTAAAAGTAGTTTAACTTCCTTGACACTCCCTCCCTACTCTCTACAAATGAAAAGGAAAATCCCATTTACAGATTTCTCCGACCCAACATCTGACTACCTGTTGGACCGCTTCTGCCAGATGCCTTACTTGTTTAAGAGCCCCCGATGCAGTAGAGGGTCTTCTACCTCAAATCTAGTCTTTGGTAGGTTCTCTACACGACTGTAGAATGAACAGTGTGACAGCTTATATTGGAGAAGCGAAAAGTACAGAAAATTCACTTATGATGAGGTTTGGAAAGATAAGATTTCTTCATCAAACTCCCACTTGCCTTGTCTCTAGGCCTCATGGCCTGTCTAACACTGACCTATCAGTTTTCCAGATAAGGAAATTGAGACTCAGAGAAGTCCAGTAGCATGTCCGAAGTCACACGGCTGAAAGCATATGAGCTACAGGTCAAAGCCACATCTAATTGTCCCCAGACTCATGATTTCTTCCATCATAGTAACTGTTCCCTGGGGACTGTAGCTGAGCTGGAGGGGTACAGACACCTCCCTAGGAAGTTGAGGATGAAGGCTCTGAGCTACTTGAGAAGGAAGGGACAGTCAGGCCTTGTGACCAGGTGCATTATGGGAAGCATGCCATTCCCCATCCAGAAGCTCTGCGAAGGGGTCAGGAAAGCAGCTCAGACCGGAGCCTGAGGAAAAAGCTTAGCTTTGCATGTGTCTGGGCATGAAGAGGCTGTCGGCTCGTGTGTGGAGGAGCCCGAGTGTTTGTTCTTGTACACTGATGCTTCCCTCTTGGGATTTCCCTCCTTCCCTTGTCAACATCGTGTAGAAGCTGTGGGGCTGAGGCTCTGGCCTGGCCTCCTTCCTCTGACTCAGTGACAGGGAAGGGCAGTGTCCCCGAGAGCCACCACAGCCCTGGTGAAGTCTCAGATACCACAGGGACTATCAAGGACCTTGATGTGGATGGCCTTCTGCTGGACATGTGTGAAGCTGCTTCCTCTTTACAGGTTTCTTAGTGACCTGAGAGCCTCTGGGCACAGAGACAGATACCCGGGTCATTCTTCCTCAGGTTCTCCCGCTGTCAGGGGAAAGGGAATTCCCACGTCTGCCTTCAACAGCACTTTAGGTTTTGCTCATTGCTTCCCACTATCTTAGACCTAAGTGTGGTGCAAACAGTTAACACTCAGAACTACAAGCTCCAAATTGGTGGTGATTGTGGTAGTGGTGGTTGTGTACCATCTATTTAACCTGTTCCTGAGCCTCCGGCAGGTTTTCAGGTACATTAAATCCCACAAGAGCAGACTGCCCATCTTTCTCCCGCAGAACAGCTGGTGGATTTGAACTCTGTTCCTTAGGATTGGGAGGTTCAAGTTCCCCTAGGAGTACCTCAAAAGAAAAGCCTGGTGTTCTACTCTTGAAAAATCAACCACTGAAAATGGTGTCATAGTCGTGTGCCATCACGTCATAACTGACCCGTAGCTGACACTCCAGCAGGTTTTCAGAGGTAGTTGTTATTGTAAGGGAGAAGGTTGCCCATCCTTCTCCCAAGGAGCAGCTGGTAGATTTGAACTATGTGCCTTTGGGATTACAGTGCAGCTCCGTACCACTAGGCCACTAGAGCTCCCTGAAAAGGCTATATGGAGTGGTTTTATTCCCAGCATCAGCTTCTAAATTCAGTGTACCACTCCCATTTTGTTCTTGTGGTTGTTGTTAGATGCTGTAACATCTAGTATGACTCATGGTGACCGTATAAACAACTGAGCTGAACCCTGTCCTATCCTGTGCCGTCCTCACGCTTCCTGACACACAAGAGCCCATTGCAGCAGTCACTGTGTCAATCCACCTGGTTGAGGGTCTTCCTCTCCTTCTCTGTCCCTCCACCCTTCCTAACATCATGTCCCTCTCCAAGGAATAACCTCTCCTAGCAACATGCCCAAAGTTTGTAAAATTCCTGCTTTACAGGGGAGTAAATTAAGGCCAGGAAAGGGAGAATGATTTTTCCCAGGTCAAATATCAAGGAAGCGTTTTGGCTATGCCCTGAATGTGAAGCTTTTGATGCCCAGTTTGTATTTCTTTCCATTAGAGCCAGCAAATGCTGCCACGGTAGAGGAGCGGCCTGCTTTCAGATACAGCATCTCAGGGGACCCCCTACCATCTATCTGCCCAGGCATTTCTGGGAGCTCTTGAGTGTCTCAGAGATGCTCGAGGCCCATCTGCTGGTGTTTCTTCCTCTCTAGCCTCTGCCTCCTGGTGGATGCTCACTATGCGCTGGGCACCTGAGGCAGTGCCCACACCTCCCACACCACATGCTACACAGGTAAAGCTGTGTCAGTTACAGACCAGGCTTGGCATGGCGCACTGTGTGGGTCTGGAGTACTGAGGGTGTGGGGAGCTAAGGCTCAGCAGCAAACACTGACCCTGCCCAAGTGGACTCCCAATTCCAAATTAGTCCTGTCGCTGTGGAGGGGTGACATCACAGGCCCAGAACCGAGCACTCAGTGGGACTCTAGGAAAACTTCCTGTTGTATGGGTCTTTGCCAAGTCGGTGACTATTGCTCCCAGTTAGAAGGATGGGTTAGGAAATAGAAGAAACCACCCACCAAGTTGCCTTTTTTTTCCTTCTTAAGCTGGCCCCCTTCCCAGGATGAGCTGTCCCTCACTGAGGTCTGCTGGCGCCCTCGTGCCTCATGCCTTCTGGCCTGGTGCCCTCTCTGCTACTTCCTCATCCCAGACAAGCCCTTTTCCTTCACAGAACAGGAGCCTGAGGCTGAGTCAGAGCCCTTTCTGTTCATTCTTTCCTCCTGGGTCAGACCTCACCCCTTCCCTCTTCCAGGCCCTCCGATGGGAAGCCACCTGTACCACACAGACTCCCCGGATGGTCCTCTGCGAAGGAGAGACTGGTGGGCAGAGCTGGCCTGCTTACGCCTCAGGTCTCTTGAGACAGCAGGGTCTTTGGAGGTGGTCTTTCCCTGGGCCTCTCCTCACACATCTTCTCTTCCACAGGTGGCACCGTCCCTGCCATGCCTGTCCAAGAGGAAGAGGCATGAAGCTCTTGCAGTGGCTCCTGCTACCTATGATGCCCAGTCCCTCATGGGTTCCGAGATCTTGCAGCAAAGCTGCAACGTGGTAACTATTAACCCCATGCTAATTAGTTGCTGTCAGGTTGACTTCAACTCATGGCGACTCTGTGCGTGTCAGAGTTTACCTGAATCCCAGAGGGCTTTCAATGGGTGGCTTTTCGGTCATTGATCTCCAGACCTTTCTCCCGAGGTACTTCTGCAAAGACTTGAACCGCCAACCTTTTGATTAGCAGCTGATCACATTAATCTGCACAAAGGTGAGACTCCAACTCCACATAGTTGTTGTGAGATGCCATCGAGGGATCCTATGAACAACAGTCATGAACCCCCTCCTATCCTGTGCCATCCTCATCATCTCTGACACACTTGAGAGCCCTTTGCTGCAATCTCTGTGTCAATCCATCACGTTGAGGGTTGTCTTATCTTTTACTGACCTGGCACCTTTCCAAGCATGCCTACCCTCTCCAAGGAACAGCCCCTCCCGACAACATAACCGAGGTATGGGAGATGACGCTTTACCATCTTTGCTTCTAAGGAACCTTTCTCCAGGACGTGTCGTTCTTTTCACAGCCCACGGGGTGTTCAGAAATCTCCTCCGACACCACAACTCAAAGACATCAATTCTTCTGTCCCCCTTAGTCACTGTCCAGCTCTCAGATGTGCAGCAGGTGATGAGGACCGAGGCAGCGAGCCTCTCACAGGGCTCCACCAGATACGTTAGCAAAAGCCCTCTGTTTCTCGCAGGCCCCAGGCTGTGGTGCTCAGTAGAGACTGTAGCTGCTCAGAGCTGCTCTCTCTTCCTCACCTCCAGCCGCTGCTCAGAGCTGCTCTCTCTTCCTCACCTCCAGCCGCTGCTCAGAGCTGCTCTCTCTTGTCCTCACCTCCAGCAAACTTTCCCCAGGCCCCGAGCCAAGTGCAGATTCTTTCACACCCTCTGGTCTAAATCAAGCTGCTCCAAGAGCAACAACCCCAGTGGCTCTCCTGCCTTATTTGGAAGAAGAGTAGGAAGCTGAGCAAGAAATCGTGCGTGTCCCAACACGTCACTTCTGAAGGGCTACGCCACGGATGCCGTCATTCTCGGGCATGTGAGGATGTTGGCCTAAGAAAGAGCCCTTTAAAGCAAACCTGTTGCTGTAGAGTTGATTTAGACTCACTGCCATGTTACAGGACAGGGCAGAACTACCCCGGCTCATCCAAGCTGTAATCATTATGGATGCTAACTGGCCCCACTTTCTCCCACAGAGGAGCAGGTGAGTTTGAACCTCCCACCTTTTCGTTAACAGCTGAGTGCTCAGCCACTGTGCCATCAAGACTTCTTACGAGACTTTAGGAAAACAAAACAAACTCACTGCCGTTGATTTCAACTCATCACAACCTTCCGTCAAGTCTCCAAGACTGTGAGTCTTGGGCAGTGACTGCCCTCAGAGCAGCTCATGGATTCAAACCACTGACCTTTCAGTTAGGAGCACAGCATACTATAAGCTATGCCACAAGAGCTCTGTATAAGTCCATCAAAATAAAATTGAAAAAACTGGGGAACAAAAACAAAAACAAACAAATGCCACCTCATTGCCATTCAGTCACAACTTCCAGCTGACGCTTTGTTGGGTTTCCAATGTTGTAAATCATGTGAGAGGAGATTTCTCATCTTTGTCCCCCAGAGATGCTGGTGGATTTGAACCACTGGAGGTTGGATTGGTAGCACAACCCCTTATGGATAATGCCAGCAGAGGCCCGTAGTAGGACAGTACTCATAGTTAGTAGGACAGTACTCAGTCGTTACTGTCAGGTTGAAATAGAATCATAGCTGAAGGTCCAGCAGGTTTTTGGAGGCTGCAAATCACCAGTGAGGAGATTGCCAGTTTCTCTCCACAGAATTACTAGAGAGGCTTGGCCTCTGAGTCTGCATGCAGCACAACCACCTGCGGACTAGGCCACCAGAGCTGTCTTTTGAAAAGATTAATGATATTTGTGAATGGTAGCCATTTTTTCTGTGCATTTATAGGAACTTTATTCTAAAATATAGAAAAATTCATGATAACTTTGAAGTCATGGGGAACCCCTGCAGGGATTCTGGGAAAGTTATCTGAAAGGAGAGTCTGCAAAGTGGGCTTTGTTGGGACTGGTCAGTTAGAGGTGAGTCTCTGAGCAAAGATTTACTTCACACTCAGTTCTGAGCCTACTTCCAGGACAGTGAAACAAAAACAAAGCCCCACTGCCCTCAGCCCCATTCTGACTATGGCGGCCTGCCCTCTCATTTCCAAAGCTGTGAAACTCGACA
This sequence comes from Elephantulus edwardii, assembly GCF_000299155.1. Lineage (NCBI taxonomy): Eukaryota > Metazoa > Chordata > Mammalia > Macroscelidea > Macroscelididae > Elephantulus > Elephantulus edwardii. The sequence continues at coordinate 20,811,316 of NW_006399756.1, read as the reverse complement.
GACGGAGACGGCCCATCATTATTCCTTGGAATGCTGGCGACTTAAGAATCACCAACCTTTAGGTTACCAACTCAACACATAGGCACTATAAGCCTTCGATATAGATTACATCTCAACATGAAGGGAAAAAATTCTCACACTGGACCGATAGCAAACATCATGATACATGGAGGAAAGATGGAGGTTGTCAACAATTTCATTTTACGTGGCTTCCCAATCAATATCCATGGCAGCAGATAAGGGATCAGAAAGACATCTTGCATTGGGAAAATCTGCTATAAAAAAGTGCTAAAAAGCATAAATATTCATTTAGAGACCAAGGTCACTATACTTCACAAGCAACTCAATGGCATAAAAAAACAATAACATACTATGACAGGTCTAGAAGCAGGAGTGGCATCCACTTCCTAAATAACATGACTCCGGAAACTCTATGAACTTTGAGAAATGCCGATAGTTGTAGAGGGGCTTCAGGCCTTTTGTTCATAGGGTCATTATGAATTGTGCTTGACTTAAGGCAATCAACAACAACAAGATATGCCTGATTCAAGACATGGTCTTTTCAGTTGCTTCCTATGCACCTGGAAGTTGGACACTGAATAGGAAGACCAAAGAACTCATTGCCTTTGGACTGTGGTGTTGGTGAAGAGTATTAAATACCCATAGACCACTAAAGGAGCAAACAATTCTGTCTTTGAGGAGGTGCAGCAGGGGGCTCCTTTGAGGCAAGAATGGGGAAGCTTTGTCTCACATACTTTGGGCTTGTTGTTGGAAAGGGCCAATCCTTGGAAAAGGACGTCATGCTTGGGAATTAGGGTCAGTCAAAGACAGGAAGATCTTCAATGAGGTGGACTGACGTAATGCCTGTAGCAATGGGCTCGAACATGTGGCAGATGGTGAGGATAACCCGGGAGAGGACAAAGTCCAGATCAGTTGTTCATGAGATTGCGATGAGTCACAGTCAACACGATGGCACATAACGTAACACAGGCTTAATATGTTATCAGGGGGACCCTGATGTCTCTAAAACAGGCTATAGAGAAGCAGTGCAGGGCTGTGTGGGACCCTCCAGCAACAGTCCCCAGCCCTGAGTACACATGAAAATCACCCAAAGGATCTCAAAAATACCAATTTCCTGTGCTCATTCCAGGACAATTGTGTTTTAATCTCTCCATTTGGCCTAATCTCCAGAGCTCCATGTTTTAACCTCCTAAAAGTGACTGTGCTCTGCTGCCTCTCAAACCTCCTTCCCTGAGGAAGAAAAGCACCTGGGCTTGTTTCAAGATATAAATCGTTAAAAAGATTATCAGCGCCCAGTTAGATCAGTCACATCCGGATCTCTGGGGAATGTGGCAACTCTAAATCGAAATCTAAACTCTAGAAATGAACTCGCATTTCTAACAGACTCCTCAGGTGACTTTTGCACTGACTGGAGCTTGAAATATAGAGAGCTCTGAGAGTCTTTGGAAGCAGGAGTGGCATCCACTTCCTAAGTAACATGCCTGCGGAAAGTCTATGAACTTTGATAAATGTCGGTGGTTGTAGAGGGGCTTCAGGCCTTTTGTTCACAGGGTCACTATGTGTCGTGCTCAACTCGAAGGCGAGTGCATGGGAGCTACAGTGCTAATCCAAAGACAAGTGGTTTGAGTCTACCAGCTGCTCTGCAAGAAAAGATGGGCAATCTCCTCCCTTACGATTTACAGCCTTTGAAAACCCCCTGGAGAATCAGCTATGAGTCAGGTCCAGTTTGACAGCAGTGAGCTGAGTACAAACCTGCTCTTTATCCCACCCTCACTTACCCCAGGCCCCCTCACATCCCCAGCCCTTCTCAGAGTTTTCCTGGTCCATGGGTTTCTCTTCCATTTCACACATAGTACTCACTTTCTTCACAGTATCCATTACTATTTGTAATCATATAATTCTTTCAATGTTTGATGATCATACAATTATTTCCTTGTTTATCTAATGCTGGTCTCCCAACTAGACTGTAAACTCCAAGAAGACAAGAACAAGGCCTTTTGGTTCCCATGTAGCCTAATGATTAAAAATATGGACTCTGGAGCCTGGAGTTCTTGGCTTCAAATCCCAGCTCTCCTACTCCTCTATTTTTTTAACTTGAACAACTTGATTTTTTTTCCTGTGCCTCATTGTTCTTACCTGTAATATGGAATTTATAATAATACCTACCTCACCTGATTAGTGGAAGTAACAGATAAGATTATATATAAAAAAGCTTAACTAAGCCCTGACACAGAGGAAGTGGTCAGTGAATGTGAACAGTGTCAATTATCTTCTGCTACATAACAAATCACCTCTAAAACCTTGGTGACATAAAACTATAGTCATGTGTTCCTAATTCTGTGAGTTGGCAATTTATGGCTGGCTTGTCTCTGCTCCAAGTGGTCTTGACATTTACTCATGAGCATTTCTGGACAGATTGGCTTGGGGCTCCCCATGGCCTAATTCACATCATTGGCAGTTGGTTGAGGCAGCTGAAAGCCCAGTTTTCCACCATGTAGCTTCTCTACCAGGCTACAGGGGCCTTCCTCATGTAACAGCTGGATTCCAAGATGGGGAGAGTCAAAGTTACACATCGCTTACTTAGCATTCTATTTAACAAAGCAAATTATGCGGGGTCAAGGGATGAAGCTCTTGATAGAATGTGTTGCAAAAAGTTCCTGGGTCTTTCAAATCCACTTACTGGCATCATTTTTCTGCGCCTAGCACAGTATGATCAGTTGCCTGGCCCAGTATGCATTTGGATGTATTTATTGTAGAAGTAAAGGGATGGATGACGCGAGGAGAGGTTGTGAGGTGGAGTGACTTGCTCAGTCATACAGCAAGTGGCAGAGGCACACCACAAAGTAGATTTCCTGGTTCCCATGCCTGTCTCTTCCCATCTGACCAACTGCTCAGATAACTGCTTGAGGGGGGGTTGAATTCTCCAAATAATTGCCTGCCTTCTCAACTCCCTTTGAGCCTCTGGAGAAGTGTTTAGGATGGCACTGTCTGTGTTTGCTTCCTGGAGAATCTGGGATGTGGAGTAGAGAGTCCTTTTTATTTACCTGGGCATGAGGTGCCACAGAGAACAGTGACCATCAGCAGCCCTTATGGCGTTCTATTCATTGTATGTGTGCACAGACCAAGGTGGGAGGTCAGAAACAAAGACTCAAGTACATTATGGTGGTGACTGGATTCCATCAGGTTGGTTCCAACCCATAATGTACAATCTTTTTTTTTATAATATATTTTTA
>NW_006399756.1:20803391-20807507 GCF_000299155.1 Elephantulus edwardii | reverse complement strand
GTTCTCTCCCTCATCTATTTCAATGCAGTATACATAATTAATCTCATCTTTCTCAGTCTCCCTCCAACCCCTATGTCAGTCCCATTACAACTGAGGCACTATGCCGTATTTGTCCTTTTGTGACAGAGCTATTTCACTCAGCATAATGTCCTCAAGGGTCATCCATTCTGCATAATATTTCATGAGTTCCTTGTTTTTCAATGCAGCGTAGTGTTCCACTGTGTGAATATACCATAGCTTCTCTATCCATTCGTTTGTTGATGGCCAAAATGTATGATCTTACGTACAATAGAAAGAAACACATCCCTATCCTCATAATTGTTCTATGTTTGAACCACTACATTCTGTTATTGCACGTTATTGCAGCCACTTCATCAGTCCATCGTGCTGAAGGTCTTCTTCACTGACCTTCTCCTTTACCAAGGCTGAGGTCCTTCTCCAAAGGCTGATCTATCTTCATAGTATGCCCAAAGTACATGAGAAAAAGTCTCACCATTCTCAAGTCTAAGAAGCAAGCACTCTGGTTCTACTTCTTTCAAGGCAGATTTTCTTTGTTTTTCTAGCGGTCCATGGTATATTCAAAGTTCTTAAATACATATTCCAAATGCTTGCTTGCAGATTTGAATGCAGATTCAAAATGCCATAATTCAAATGTGTTGATTCTTGAGTGTTCTTTCTTCATTGCCCAGGTTTAACTTGTTAGGCATCCAACCATTTCAGGAGCATGTGATCAAGAACTGATTGCACTGAACAAAGAAGTCCATGGTGCACTGAAGGTGTTAAGGAAAGAGGAGGCTCTGCGTACTGTTGGAAGGCCAACTGAGATGTTTCCATAAATGCATACAACCTGGAAAAACTCATTAATCTATGCCAAGAAATTATGACCAAATTTTTACTAAAGGTCAACCAATTGGAAGAGATCCACATATATGCCAATTCCAAAGAAAGGTGACCCAATGGTCCTGGTTTAGATACTTCTTACCCTCTTGCTAACTGGTGTAGATGTGCAAATTCACACATACACATAGACAACTCCCTTTGTTTCTCTTTTAGGCCCGAGAGGAAGCCATGCTGAGATTGGTATTGGACGCGGTACATCTGAGTTGGCCTGGATCATCAATCTCATGGCTTTGAGCAGTGAGTGTTGGAGGAGAGTAGGGTCAAAGTCACCTTGTCCAGGAAGTGTTGTGAAAGGTACTCTATGTTTCTGTCTTTCAGTCTCTTCCTGTTGTTTTTGAATCTGAGGAAAAATGCGACCAGCAAACACAGGAACTCACTACCCAGGAACCTTCCTGAGTCAGGTGAGTCACCCACCTGCTGCAAAGGACGTGGATTTTTGTGGTTGTCAGGCATTGCTGAGTCAATTCTGACTCAGCGCTGCCATGCACAACAGAATGAAATGTGGCCTACTGTGTATGAGTCCTTTATGTCAGTCCACCTTATTGGAGGTCTGCCTGTTTGCTGATGAGCCTCTACCATGTATATTGTCCTCTAGACAAAATGTGTAAAGTCCAGGAGACAAAAGCTGGCCACCTTCCCTCCTGAGGATATTAGGTCTGTACCTGTCCCAAGACAGATGTGTTTCTTCTTCCGGTAGTCAGTGGGATAGTCTCTAGTCTTCACCAATGTCATGATTCAACTGCATCAATTCCTCCTTGGTCTCCCTTATTGATTACCTAGCTTTCACTTGCATGGTAAATGACCGAAAAGACCATAGTTTATGTCAAGCACACCTTAGCTCTTAAAACAAAAACATCTTTGCTTCTTAGCATTTGTAAAGAAATCTCCGGCAGCACATTTGCCCAATGCACTGTGTCCTTTGATTCCTCGACTGCCGCTTCCATGGACATTGCGACTTCAATCTATGCTCTGTTTATCACGATTTTGCTTATTACTGTTCCAGTTGTGAGTGTTTTTGTTCTTGCCCTGGATGTGTGATCCACACGGAAGGTTAGAGTCCTGATCTTCATCAGTGAGTGCTGCTTCTTCACCTTCAGTAAGGAAGGTTGTCTCATGTGCATATGGCAGGTCCTTAATGAGTCTTCCTCCAATCGCGATCTTGCACTCCTCTTCATATGGTTCATACATCATTGCTTATTTTCAGCCATAGGTACATGAGTTTCCAATTGTCTTTACTACAGCTGCTGTGATTGAGGAGTGGGGTGGGAACCACACCATGGGAGCCTCCTATTGGACAAAATATCCTCCATTTCCAGCCTCTCCACCTCCCCCTCTGCCTTCCCTCTAGGCTCTCCTCAAGTTCAATCTCACTGAACGACACACTGTTCACAAAAATCCCAGGGTGCAGTGTGGCAGCATGGCATTTAGCATCTCCCAGGGTGGAGGCCGTGAGAGCAGCCCACCCATTGAGAAGGAGTATTTGTCACTGGCATTGCTTAGAACAGCCGGGACATCACTTAAAAGACATAGTCGTTTTCTAGGGCTGCCCAGGAAACAAAGAGCTGAAACTTGAGTAGTTTGAAACAACTGTGAAAATGGATTCTCTCGCAGTTCTGAAAGCTTCAAGTCTCAAAGCAAAGTGTTGGTAGGTCCTCGCTCCCTGGGAATGTGAGAGACGACTCCTTGCCTTGTGTGGATACCAGCAGTTAGCAGCTCCCCTCGGCATCTTTGGCGCGTAGATGTATCACTCCAATCTGCCCCTGTCACCACTTGGCTTCTTTGCTACATGAGCGCCTCTGTCTCTCCATGGCCTTCTTTCCCCCCTTTTATTGTTATTATTATTATTATCATCATTATTATTAATTTAATTTACAGATATTTTAATTTACAGAGATTTTGGATTTCCATTCATTCATTGTTGCGCTTTTCTCCCTGCCCACCCCTCTCTTCCAGTTGGTTCTTTTCTTTGAAAAGTAAAAGAAAAATTCTTTCATTGTTATACAATTCTTCCTCCCAAGTCCACTCTACTATGCAGCCTTCATTCTGGACTCCTGTCATGACAAGAATACCTAATCATATCCACCTCTTAAACAGTTTTCTCCCTCATCTGTTTCAATGCAGTATACATTATTATACCCATCTTTCTCAGTCTCCCCCCAACTCCTATGTCAGTCCCATTTTACAACAGTGGCACCATGCAATATTTGTCCTTTTGTGACTGAGATATTGCACTCAGCATAATGTCCTCCAGGGTCACCCATTTTGAATAATATTGCATAAGTTCCTTGTTTTTCAATGCAGCATAGTATCCCACTGTGTGAATATACCGCAGCTTCTCTATCCATTCATTTGTTGATGGGCACTTGGGTTGTTTCCAACTCTTTGCTAATGTGAACAAAGCCGCGGTAAATATGGGTGTGCATATATCTGCTTGGGTGGCAGTTATGGTCTCTGCATAGCCTTCTTATAAATATATTAGTCACTGGTTTCTGGACCTACCCTACTCTGGTCTTACCTCAGTGTAACTTACCTAATTATGGCCATAAAAACCCTGTTTCTAAAGAAGGTAACAGTCACCGTTTCAAGCAGATAAATTTTTTTAGCTTAATTCCACCCAATGCTGCTTGGCTTCATTATTGTTTCCAAACCTTCTATGGGCAACGTGTTGTTGAAAGCCAGTGGTGCAGAATCGATTCCAACTCACAGTAACCCTGGAGGACAGCACGCCATTTAACTGCTTGTACTTGGACTAGACCACTCATACAGTCTACTCTTGGCTGCATCATTGCTTGGAAGTGAAGGTTAGTGGGGCCTGATGGCCTTCAACATGGATTACATCCCAACATCAAAAAGACAAAAATTTTCACCACTGGGCCAATAGGCAATGTCATGATAGATAAAGATTGAAATTGTCCGTGATTTTACCTTACCTGGGTCTACAATCAATACTCTTGGTATCAGCAATTAGAAGTCAAAAGATAAGGGACCTCTAGGGGCCTAGTGGCAAGAAGCTGCACTGCAATCTCAGATGTATGTGGTTCAAATCCACCAGATGCTCTGCTGGAGAAGGAGGGGCAATCTCCTTCTGTACCAGTCAGATCTGATTTGACGGTACACACACATACGAATGATAAAATGAAAAAGAAAGAGAGAAAGAGAGGAAGGAAGGAAGGAAGGAAGGAAGGAAGGAAGGAAGGAAGGAAGGAAGGAAGGAAA
>NW_006399756.1:20769457-20803261 GCF_000299155.1 Elephantulus edwardii | reverse complement strand
AAAGAAAGAAAGAAAGAAAGAAAGAAAGAAAGAAAGAAAGAAAGAAAGAAAGAAAGAAAGAAAGGAAGGTAGGTCAAAAGATATATTGCACTGGGAAAGTCTGCAGTCTCCAAAGCACTAAGGAGCAACAAAATCAGTTTAAAGGCTGAAGTGCCTCTGATTCAGGCAAGGGGCTTTTGCATCACTCATCAGGCATCTGACAGCTGGACAGTGAATAAGGAAGACGGAAAATGAACTGACGCCTTCGAGCTGTGGTGTTGGGGAAGAGCACTGAATGTCCCTGGGATGAATACCAAAAGAACTAACAGATACGTGTTAGAGAAAGTGCAGCCAGAGTGCTCCTCGGAGGCACAAATAACGAAGCCTTGTCTCAGACATTGGGCATGCTGCTAGGAGAGGCTATTCCTCAGAGAATGATGTCAGGCTTGGAAAGGTGCAGGGTCAGCAAAAGAGAGGAAGACCCTCAAGCAGGCAGATTGACACAGTGACTGCAGCAATGGGCTCAAGGATGGCAGAGAGGACAAGGATGGTACAGGGCAGGACAGGGTCCAGAGCTGTTGTTGGTGGGTCTCTAACAGTCATACCCGACAGCACCTAACAGCAACAGCGAATGATAATGATGGAATGCAGGCTCTATCGGCTCCCAGCTGTTTGGTCTCACAGAGACCTTCACCCACTCTGAGACCCAACCTCCCTCACCTCCTGAGTTAGTTCCCAGCGCCTGGAGGCTGGTGATCAACTCTCAGGACCTCAGAACATGAAGAGCACTTTGATGTCCTCACGCCCATCCCCTACTTAATAGACCAGGAAACAGAGCAGGGGACAGGGGCTTGACTTTGTCAGGTGCCCAGAGATACCCCTAAGTCACCTCAGGGCCAGTCACCTCATGGGGCGAAAGCAGCTGCTGGCAACAGAGCTCTGCTGATCAAAATATCTGACCACAGCCCATCATGGGAAGGCCTAGAACCCAGCTCCACAGGGTGAAGTCTGTAGGCCACCTGTGTCAGAGTCACCTGATACAGCCCCACCCCAGAACAGGGTTCAAACCCCAGCATGATCACTCACTGCCTGTGAGACTTGAGGAGGGGTGGTTGTTTAAACCATCTGTCTCTATTCCCCCTTCTGTAAAGTGAGGCCCACCTTCCTTGTGCAAAACGGAAGAGAATGCATGCACACAGGTGAGGTAAGCTGGGGGGGCTCCAGGCACGCCAGAGCTTTGGAACGTGTCCTCGGGAACTATAGTGCTTATTTCTGTCCCCAGGCCCTGCTGCCTGAGGGGGGCTTCCGACAGCACCAGGTGGCCCTCAGCACCATCCACCACAGAGAGGAAGCTGACTCGCTTCACCTATTCCTGATCAGACCTGTGGCTGTCACCTGTAAGGCCTTCCACAGCCGTTTCTGCCGATCCAGGCCCGTAAACGACAAAGCTCTGACCATTGGAGAACCCTCCCAATCTCCTCTCCTGACCCAGCTTCTGGGACCACCGGTCATTCAGCATGACCATGCCCGCCATGACCTTCTCTCCTCCTCTGTCCCTCTGACAGCTGATCTAACCCCCGTCAGACTTCATAGAAGCAGACCATACTTCCAGGAAAAGATGGACAGGACGTGGGGCTCGGGGAGGACAACTGAGAAATTTTACCTTCCGCTGGTTCACATTTCTTTTCTAAGTTCCAGCTTTCACCACATTACTTACAAAAATCCATACAAATGTAAGTGGGCTTCAGATGATACAAACATCACATATCACATCTAAATGTACAGGGTGTCATTATTACAAACATTAAGGTGATGTGAAGTATATTTTGGAAATTATATTTCAATTGAGCATGGGCAAAAGCCATAGAGTGCACTTCCCCCAAATGTGAAGATTTTATTTAGCATCATTTACAAACTGGAGCGAATTCCAAACACCTCTTATTATCAGACAAGAAAAACTGAGCCACAGATGAGAGGAGCGACTGGTGACAGCAGTGAGCTCCTGGTCTACCCCCGGCCTTAGCAGCTGGCTGGACTTCCCACAGGTAAGGGGCCACCAGCACAAGGGGCTCTGCTCTGGTCATTGGCCCACGTGTTGGACAACAAAAACCATACATGGTTCTCAGGGTATGTGGTGAGAAGGTCCCAGAAAGGAACATCAGAGGAGGAAGAGAGAGGAAGCTTCAGAATGTGCTAGAAAGTGCCAGAGGGCCTTCCAACTTGCTGGTTGTGGGCTCTAGTTTATTCTGATTTTTAAGATTGATGGTTTTCCCCCTTTAAATGCATGCATGAGCTTCCAGGTTTTTTATTTCCTAAGCTGAATAGAAGTTTTGCTGTTTCTATACTTGCTGCCGAGCTGACTGCTCTGCCCTACCTGGGCATCAGGGAAGTGCACAGGACCTGCAAGGTCCCTCGTGAGTGACAACTGCAGTGTCGTTGCCATGATAACACTGTGTCACGACATTTATAATGAAGTCAGGGTCAAGAGGTGGTGGGAGATGAGGAAGTCAGGTGGGTACGTTTTATAGCTCTTCAAAGAAGTGTGACAGTGAAAGGGAAGAGGGAAAGTCTAGCTCTGAGGAAGAGTGAGAAAGAGGGAAGGGGAGTATTTTTGTGGCAAGAAGCTGCGCTGCAATCCCGTTGGCACATGGTTCAAATCCACCAGATGTTCTACTGGAGAAGGAGGGGAAATCTCGTCCTGGGCCAGTTGGATCTGGTCCGACCGTACACAACAAGGAAAAAACCAAAACAGTGCAGCAATGAGTGAATGGAAACCCTAAGTCTCTGTAAACTTTCATTAAAATTAATAAAAAAATTTTTAAAAGGGAAAAAATTCTTTTTAGATTATTGTTGTTGTTGTTGTATACCACTTTGGCATATTTAACATAGTTATAGATAGACTAAAAAGAAAAAAATCAACACAAGTTCTTAAAAAGAGGATGTAACTAAAAAGATATTTCACCTCTCTAGACTTTCATTTCCTCATTTTAAAAGTCAGAGTGTGAATAAATGATCTCAGGTTCTTGGAATTTTTAGCTATTTGATCCATCCATCCATCCATTCATCCATCCATCCATCCTCTTATACATACTCTCTGGACATATCTGACTTGAGCTAATAGAAAAGGGAACAGATGTGGAGGGGGACAATAGTAGATACTCTCCGGGGCCTGGGTTTAACAAGAGAAGCAGAGAAGACGATCAGGTGATGCTCCTAGTCCGAGTTTGCCACTTGTAGCCTCTGAGAACCTCCTGTGTCTTATCAACGCACTAAATATCCGCCCCCCGCCCCCCGCCTCCACCAGCGCTGAGCTGGGCCCAGGTCAGCAGTCACTGTGTCCACGTTGATTGTGTGTGCTCACTCACCCTGCAAGCATTTATTGAGCACATTTCACATGGCCAACACTGAGGGACAAGATAGAGCAAAAGACATCCCTGCTCTCTTTAAACCAGCTGAGTAGAAATCCATCAAACAGACACGCATGAGAATTTAAAGTGGCAGCTGATAGGAGAGAGCGTGGGGCTTTCCACAGACAGACCGGACTGGATGGGAGACAGCCTCCCTAAAGAAGAAATGTGGGCTCTGAAAGAGGAACAGATGTCCACCAGGTGACGAGCCTCCCAGGTGAGCACAACCGAATAAAGACAAGGAGTGGGTCATGTCCCCAACCCCAGTGAATTCTCCCAGAGTGCTTGGGCAAACATCTTAAAAGGGGGTGCTCTGTGTAACCTGGGAACCCCATCAATATTCCCACCTCCAGGAAAAGTATGAGGGAAGGAAGGAGAAGATAGGCCAGAGGAGGAGACCCAGGGCGTTTTCTGATGATTGTCCAAACACAAGGGCTGAGGCTCTCAGCTAGCCCACTGCTGCCCTGTATAGCCTGGGGACATGGGGCTTCTTCTTGGGGGATCTTTGTTCCCAGGTCCCTGCAAGTGGTAGGCAGGGGGCTACGTTTTGAGAATAGTGGCTGTAGCTACTGGGAAGTCCCTGAGATGCAGGCCCTGCCTTAGATGTCCCCAGCTTCCATGACACAGAAGGCCAGCCGATGGGACCTCAGGGACTTTCCTTCCTTCAGGGGCCGCCTCCAGAGGGGCTTTGCCCCTTTTTCCAAAGAAGCTGATCTCCTGCCTGCAGGTGGAGCAAGTCCTCCCACTGCTCTGATGTACTCTGCCAAGGGATCTTTGAGAAGTGCCCACTGAGGAATAAACAGCCCAGGACCACAGACAGATTAACCAATGCACTCACTTGCACTGAGCCAGGTACCATGGGTTTAATTGCTTTTACTTGATAATCTGTGGTGAGCAATTTTACGTGGCGTCACCACATCTTTGTTGTGATGGGGACAGATGGAACTGTGAGCTGAAGTTTGGTGGGAAGGGACAGTGGGACTCATAAGGACCTTGCTAACTGGGTGATCCCTCCCTGTTTAGGACTCATGAGATTTGGTTGGAGGTTGGTGGACCAGGCTGTCTGCAATGCTTGGTGGCTGCATGTGGACACACCAGGGGGAGACACCTCAGGTCAGGGCCTTCCTGGGAGTACCTCACCCATTGCTGACCCATATAGTCAATTCTGACTTACAGTGACCCTGTGGGACCCAGCAGAACTGCCCAGGAGGATTTTTGAGGCTTTAAATCTTTGTGGGGAAAGGCCATCTTTCTCCCATAAAGTAGAAGGTGGGTTTGAACCTCTGGCCTTTTGGTTAGTGGCTGAGCACTTAAGCACTGTCCCACTAGGGTTCCTGGGAGCAGAGTGTGTGCATTGCCTAGAACAGCACACCTAAGGGAGGACTTAAACAACCTGCGTGAGGTGTTTCTAAAACTGAGCCACTGAGCCCGGAGCTCAGAAATTTTAGAGGCTAGGGACAAAGGAAAAGGGAGATTCGTAGAGTCTGAAAGGTCTTATTTCATGTCTAGATCTGCGTCCATTTTCTTACATGGAAAATGAGGATGAAGCTGCCTCTGTCTCACAGGATGACTGCTGAGATGGAAAATCTAATGTGTTAATGTTGCAAAACCTCCCCACCCCCTGCCCAAGCATAGCTCCCCTCTCCCTCCTCTGAGACATTGCCTCACCTCCCCTTCTCAGAGTTTGGAGATCCAGGTGCCAGCGCAGCACCAGTGGGCAGACCACATGTGACCACATCCCCCACTGAGTATTTTCATTTCTTCAGTTTAAGAAAGTGGGAGGTCAGTGGAAAGGCTGGAGGCAGGAAGGTAATGGATTCTGATCTTTAAGTAGCTTTTACCTTACAGGAAGTTGGGCCTGAAACTTGGGCCCCAGCGCAAAGGGCATGAAACCAGGACTTGCACTCTGAAGACCCAATTGGTAGATGTCATTGTCTTTATGAGAACTGAGAGCAAAAAAGGGTTAGACGATTCCAGCCACGCTCAGGAGATGTCCAGTTGTTTCAGACTGGCTCATGTGAAACATTTACTGGGAGGAGAGGTAACCTGGTGGGTGAAGGAAGGGTGAATTCCAGAAAGCGGTGAGGGTCATCTATCAGAGGTCAAGGAGGCAGAGAGCTCACTGATTAACTATGTTCCCCACTGTCTCTCTTTAGGAACCACTTTCTAGCATTCTTTTCTACAAAATAACAGCACTAATATCCACTTCCTAAACAACACACCTCCAGAAGCTTTATGAACTTTGATAAATCTTGATAGTTGTAGAGGGGTTTCAGGCCTTTTGTTCATAGGGTTGCTATGAGTTGTGCTCGACTCAAAGGCAATCAACAACAAAATACAAATACACACCAGTGAACATTTTAATGAATATATTATAACATATATCTACACACAGTGCATATTTTGTCAAACTGAGGAGGACATGAAGCACTTGCTGTGGAAGGTCAGGGACTGCAGCCTTCAATATGGATTGAAGCTCAATATCAAAAAAAGATTCTCACCACTGGGCCAATTGGCAGCATCATGATGGATGGTGAAGAGATTGAGATTGTTCACAGCTTTACTTTGCTTGGCTCCACAATCACCACTCTTGGCACCAGCAGCCAGGAATTAAAAGATTAATTGCATTGGGAAAGTCTGTGGTTAGAGACCTCTCTAAAGTACTGAAAAGCAACGATGTCAGTCTGGAGACTAAGGTGCGCCTGATACAGGCCATAGTCTTTGCAATCACTTTCTATGCATCAGAGAGCTGGACAATGACTAGGGAAGATAGAAGGAGAATTGACACCTTTGAGCTATGGTGCTGGAGAAGAGTATTGAATGTACCATGGACTGCTAGGAGAACGAACAGGTTTGTCTTAGAGAGGGTGAAGCTAGGCTGCTCCTTGGAGGCAAGGATTCTGAAGCTTCGTTTGACATGCTTTGAATATGTTGCAAGGAGGGACCAGTCCTTGGAGAGGGACAACATTCTTGGGAGGGTGGAGGGACAGCACAAAGAGGGGTATGGGGGTAGGTGTGTCAGAGACAATAAGATTGGCACAGGATAGAACAGGGTTTAGGGCTGTTGTACATAGGGTCACTATGAGTTGCAAGTGACTTGATGGCACATAACAACAACAACATGGTAGATAAAAACCTGGACAGCTACACACCTAACGCCCACTGTTGTCCTGTTGATTCTGACTCATGGTGACCCTCTCCCTCAGATTTCAGAGACTGTGAATCTTAACCGGAGGGGAAAGCCTTCTCCTCCTCTCGTAGAGCGGTTGGTGGATTGAAAACTCCAAGCTTTTGATTAGCAGCCCAATATAATAGCTCTCTACTGTTAACACAAGTTACATCAAGGATGGTGATGGGGCATGTTTAAGTATTAGGCCGCCAACTAAAAGTTAGTGGTTCAGAACCCCTAGCGACTCCTTTGAAGAAAGAAGAGGCAATTTTTTCCTATTAAGATAAACAGCTTCAGAAACCCTGTTCTTTGGGGAGCTATAAATCAGAATGGATTTGAAGGCAGTGCATTCTAGTGTAGAAGAAAAGGACACATATTTCTTTTATCTGTTTCCATACTACTTGACCTTCTTAATATTACTTGTTTCTCTCAAATCAATCTCAACTCCTGGGAGCCCTGTAGGGCAGAGCATAACTTCCTCTGAAAGTTTCTGAGGCTGTCACTTTTACAGAAGGCAAATGCCACAGCTTTATCAAGGGAATAAGTAAAGCTTTCAAAATATCAACCTTTCAGATGGTAGGTAAGTGCTTACCCACTGTGCTACGAGGGCCCTTGTCTTGAAAGTAGCACATATTATTAACTGGTTTAAAACCCACCCCTTCAAATAAGCAGGAAAGAAAATGGAGAGAGTCAAATGGTCAACCGTTAGGAGCAACCAGAAGAGCTGGGATGAATGTGACAAAGTTCCCTGTGGCAGGACGAATGTCTCAAATGCAATCCAAATGAGTGATGTGACAGAGCAGGAAAATAGAAGTGAGTGATGTCCCCCTTTTCTGGGTGGTCAGGGAACCTACTGGACACCCCCACCATCCTGCATGCGTGCAGGCTGCGTGCTGTGTTAGGAAACCAGTTTGCTCCTCAGAGGTGGCTCTCTTGCTGGGTTCTTCAGGAGACATATCACAGGTGACCATTAACCTCTTTGTGATGCTGAATGCTTTTAAAGCCTGCCGTTTCTTCTTTCTTGGATACCCACTTAAGGAGCCCTTCGTAATGTTAATAATCAAAACTTAGAAAAATTAAAACATAAAGTTTATCTTGAGTAGTCTATATGCATGTAGGGAGGTCACGTAGATCCAAGGAAAAAAGCGAACATCTTGAAGAAGCTTGGTGCAATGAGCCTTATAAAGAGAACAGGAGTGAGAAGTAGAAAGGGTCAAACACTGGATAATCTTAACATGATTGATTGAACCTCAACCTCCTTCATTTACTAAAGTCAGATGGTATCAGATTACTAATTAGTCCCTGATATCCCATGGACTTCCAAAAGAAAAAAATCAACGTGTCATGAAAAGAGGACAGCGAGAGTACTCCTTTGAGGCAAGGACGGAGAAGCTTTGTCTCACACGCATGGACACGTTGCTAGGAGAAGCTATTCTTAGAAAGGGATTTCGTGCTTGGAAAGACAGGCCAGTGAAAGAGAAGACCCTCAGTGAGATGGATGGCACAGTGACGGTAGCAACAGACTCGACTGTGTCAGAGCTGATGAGGATGGTACAGGGTAGGGCGGGGCACAGATGTGTCATTTGTAGAGTTGCTGGGAGTCATATTTGACTCAACTGCCCCTAACAACAATAGCTGGTCTCTGATGTCAGAATTTTGGTGTTGTGGGTAAGGAAATAAAACCCCTTAAAATCCAAGTATGAGGCCTACTATTAACTTTTCTCTTTCATTTACCCAGTAGAGTAGTAATTCCATTTATTGTACTTTTCATGTACTAAGCATCTTACAAGTGTCATCTTGTCCTTTGAAGAAGATGTCTCTATCTTTAATTTTATTTAACAGATGAGGAAATGAAAGCGTGGAGGGGGGATGTAACTGGTGAAGGTCACACAGCCAGGAAGGGGCAGAGGCTGAATTCAAGCCCTCACCTCTGAGTCTGGAATCCACCTCAGAGTCACCACGTAGTGCCTTAAACATGACACATAAAGTGAACAGACACCGTGATTTTTCCGAGACCACATCTTCTTGATAGAGTTATTTCCGACAGATGTTTCTCAAGAAGCAGTTGAAGGCTTGGTTGGTTGATGTCAGAGACTTGGAATAGGTGAACTTTTTTCTGAATTAACGCTGTCCGCTCTGGGATGCCTAGTGAGGTCTGGTGGCTGCAGGAGGTGTGTCGTGCAGCTGACTAAAAAGGCCCCCGTCTCCCCTGGCTCCAATCCCCCAGCATGAGGGAGTGAGATGGGCAGTCTCCTTCCTTAGAGAGCCACCACGTCAGAAACCAACAGAGCACACCTGGGAGTCAGAATCTACTGCAAGGCCATGAGTGAAAGATGCCGAACTGATGCCCCATGAACTGGTTACTATTCAATTATAATGGAAAGGGGGGTGTGTGTGTGTGTGTGTGTGTGTGTGTGTGTGTGTGTGTGTAATCATAGCCCACCATGCAGCTCAGCTGGGCATGGCATTTACAAAAAGTAAATGCCAAGTAATGATCTGATCAAAATTACTGGTGGTAAGGTGCTGTGCCGCCAGCCTGAGGGCACACAGTTCAAATTCACCAGCTGCTTCACAGGAGAAAGATAGGTAATCAACTCCTGTGCCATTGACTGCCTCTGAAAACCCACCGGGGGCTCAGCTATGGGTCAGTTCTGACCTGACCGTATGTCACCACAACTGTATTGGGAGGAGAGGGTCATGGCAGTGGGAGTGACGTGGGCAGGGGTAGGAAATCTAAAAGTAATTTCTAAACTGCACAGGTCATGGAGAAACCATATGATTATTTAGAGAAATGAAAGTGACTCTTCAAAAGGATCCACTTTAAGAATTGAAAGGGGCTATCCATGCATCTCACGTACTTTGGGGGAAGAACATCACACTTGGTAACATTATGCTTGGTTTTGTCACCCACAAAAGAGGAAGAGTCATGCCGAGATGGACTGTCAGAGAGGCTACAAAAAGGGGTTCTCGCACAGCAGTGATTGCAGGGATGGGACAGGACTGGACAGTGTTCCCTCTACGGGACTTTGGGTTGCTTGAAGTCAGAACCGACCTCACGGCACCAAACAAAGGCCCTGCAGAGAGGCCAGGGGCTGCAGTTGTTCATAACTGAGAAAGCAACATTCTGTTGATTGTCCATGTCCAGAAGGGTCCATGGAGTTAGGATGAGCGGCCAAGGTCATTTCCTTGACTTGCTCTTTGAGCGGACCGGTGTTAAACCTTGAGCATACTGACCTAAACAGTCCTTCATTGTCATTGAGTCACAACTGACCTTCCAGAGGGTAGTCAGAGGCTGGGCTTCAAAAAGTCATCTTTAAGTCAAGCCACAAGTCAAAGTCATTGCTGTCACAGTAGAGTCAACTCCTAACTGACCCTCCGGGGAGGTTTGGAGGCTGTAAAGCACACAGGAGGAGATTGCCCATCTTTTTCCTGTGGGTCCATGGGTGGATTCAAACTGAGAGACACTGCCTTTGATTTAGCAGCAGAGCAACACTATGTGGGCGACGCCATCAGAGCTCAAGTCAAACAGCAGCCTCGGTAATCAGTGAAGACTGGACTCTCTAGAATCCTCTATATGAAGTGAGTGAAACACAGAATTTGGTCTGATTGGAAGCTGTGTTTTAGGGTAAATTGTTATTGTGAGATCACTATCCTGGTCCCATTTCTAAGGCATTGGCAATAAACTGGAGGATAGGAACCTTTGAACTTGTTCCCCCTTTCAGTACCTTTAACTCTCTAGCCAGAAATGTTGCCTGATTTGCAAAAAAATATATAGGGAATGAGGGAGCTCTGGTGGCTTTGTGGCAAGAAGCTACACTGCAATCCCGAAGGTGTGCAGTTCAAATCCACCAGATGCTCCACTGGAGAAGGAGGGGCAATCTCCTCTTTGCTAGTCAGATCTGATTCAATGGTACACAACAAGAAAAAAAGAAAATATGACATGAACTTCAACTCCATTTTATTATTGGCTTTATAATATAGTTATTGTTATGTTTATGTTTAGTGTGAAAAAGTAGGATAAAATCCAAAATCAAAAGTCCGATTTTTTTCCTAGCTAGGAGTTGTTGTTGTTGTTGATTGCCTTTGAGTTGAGCATGACTCATAGAGACCCTATGAACAAAAGGTCTGAAGCCCCTCTACAGCTATCGTCATTTATCAAAGCTCACAGCATTTCCACAGGCATGTTGTTTAGGAAGTGGATGCCACTCCTGCTTCCAATTAGATAGGGGATGGGGAGGGGGGTAGAAATAAATGAACTGTGGTCAAAAAAATAAAGCCCTGGGGAAAAAGGCTTCTTTGGTGGTGTGTCTTGAGTTGGTTATCACCCAGTGCAATAACTCATGGTGACACCTTCCAGACCTCTTCTCATACTAGAAGTCAAAGATGAAGTAGGAGAAAGATCATTAGAATGGCTGTTTCCCTTGCAATTAATGAAATTGGGAGATGTTACTGAATTGGCTTCAAGTCACAGTGGTCCCATATGGAATAGAACAAAACATTGTCCGGTCCTGTGCCATCGTCACAATCATTAATTGCAGCCACTGTATAATTCCAGTGCTTTCCAACCATGGGGGCTCACCTTCCAGGATTAAATCAGACAACATTCTTTTACCATCTATAGGGTTTTCATTGGTTAATTTTTGGAAAGAGAATCCCTATCTGTCTTAGACTGTTTTTCATATTCTGATGGCTTACATGTTACTTTGATAGTTACGTAAGGAACTATACTACAGGTATTTCAAAGACCGCCAAAGTCTACCCTGATGGACAGTTTTCAGTGAAACTTTCCAACTAAGGCAGAAGATACCCATCCATTATCGTTGAGTTCATTCTGACTCATAATGAGCCTCGATTGAGTTTCCAAGGCTACAAATATATACAAGAGGAGATTACCCATCTTTCTCCCTTGTAGGAGCTGGTGAATTTGAAACACAGACCTTTTTTGGTTGTCAGCCCCGCATAGAACTCACTGTTCTATATAAGGACTTCTTAGTAGCTGATACCCTCTGCTATCAAGAAGGTTCCAACTCGGTGATTCTCCATTGGGCTCTGAGAGTGTAGATAGGAGAGTTGGGGGTAGGGAGGGTGGAAATGAGGGGAAACCACCAATCATGGCTATTCCAGACAGACATGCTCCTCTGAGATCAATGGACCCTTTTGATGAGTAAGTGGTTGAACGGGACATTTGAAAGCACAAGTATAAAACAGACATGTATTTTCTCCACTGTAATTGAGATGTTTCCACCACAAAGTGTGTCATTTAGCAAAGTGGATAGTTGCACTTCTGTTGATCCAGTCTGGTTAGGTCCATACGTTGAACTTTGTGGGTGGGGGTTAGAGGTGGCCTGTGGGACCCAGGGCTATGTAATGTGTATCAGGCTGTTCTGGGAAATTCAGAATAAAATGGTCATGTGGGCATCAAGGGTCACAAGAAAGGACAGACTCTTCTGGACCCTTGAAGGCCAACATCTATCCACCTTCTGAAGGGGCCCATGGTCCTGACCGCTCTTGTTATTCTGATTTTCAACACCAAAGCTGAGTGTCAGGAAGGGTGAGTTGAAATGAATCCAAAGGGTCCTGAATGAACCTATGGAAAAGGAACTAGACTCACTTTTCCAGGCCCAAGTGTTTGGGTCAGGCTGTGTCTCTCAGTAAAGGTAGCCCCTCTTGTCCCAAAGGGAACTGAACATGCCTTGAGCTTGAGCCCAGGGAAGGCCAGGCTTCTAGACAGGCCTTCCCATTCCCTCCTCGGGGCTAGCCTGCCTCCTTTCCTGCTAGCTCACCAACTCACCTTGACCTTACATAACGGCTTCATAGTGTCTTGCCCTCTGGATATTTGGTCTGAAATATGCCTGATGCAATAGGGAGAAGCCCAGCTCCTAACAACTAGGTTTGACTCCAGTTTTTCCACCTGCTACCAAGGGCTTGTGACTCCCACCTCTCCTGGTAAAGTGACCTCATCTTGCTACTGTTGGCACAAGGTAGTCTCTTTCAGAGCCTGTGAGCACCTCAAAACCTTATGTAGGCAGCTTTGCCCTTCTGAGTTCCTGGTCTGTGACATGGGGATGACATTGGCTTGGCCAGGTTGAAGTGTGAATTAAACAAATGGCCCAAGTCAGGCCTGGCCCAGAGCACCCCAAGGGAGGACTTCTGGGGAGGATGCTTGAGATGTGAATCAATAGAACCAGGCGTGACTGAGCCTCTCTGGCCCAGGAAGCATCAAGCTGTTCATTCACCCCCGCACTCCCAAAAATACATCAAACTTACCTGGAAAGTCAGATGCTGTGGTTCTCAAAATTAGCCACCCACTGGACGAGTGGCCCTTGCATCAGCATCCCTGGGGTGCTTGCTGAAAATTCAGCTTGCTGGGTCTCCCCTCAGACATTCAGAGTCAGACCTCTGGGGGGTGAGACCCAGGAGCCTGTGTTTGCAGCAAGCCTCCCTGATGATTCAGAAGTAACCGGAATGGCTGTAGCCATGTGAGGCCAGAACAAGCCTGGAAGGCAAAGGAATGGGACCTTAAAATGCACCTTCCCCTTTGCTGAGGTGACAGTGACAGTGGGACATGGTCAGTGCCACCTCAACTCACCAACCTGCTACTCGCTGAGCCCAGGCCCAGGGCCAGGGCCAGACACAGAGCTCCACTTCGCCTCTGTCTGTCTCCCTGGGAGGAACCGAGCCAGCCTGGGCGCTCAGCAAATATTTGTTGAACCAACTGAACTCCCCAAAGGCCAGCTCGGGCAGGAGGCAGAGGCCCCAGAGAGCTGTGCTTGGTCCCAGCCCCAGCTCTTCCCTGTGAGCCCACTACCTCCCTGTGGGCCCATGGGAGCAGCTGGATGGCTTAGAGGAGGCAGTTTGCGTTCAGGGGAGTGAGTGGAAGGGCAGGACAACATCCTGAGGTCGGGGAGCCATAACATTAGAATGGAAGCTGGGGGTGGGATGATGTCAGGAGACACCCCCCCCCCATTGCCATAGAGCAAGAACTTACTGTGCTCAGGACTCTCCCAAGACCTCTCAATCTTAAGTGTACCTCAGAGTTACATGAAGCCCCTGTCCGAAAGTCCATTCTGACTCAGGGTGACTCAGGTTTCCAAGGCAACGAATCTTCACAAGAACAGACTGGCTTTTTCTTTCTTCCTGGGGGTGGTTGATGGATTCGAAACTCAGACCTTTCACTTAGCAGACCACCAGCTATTTAGCAGTCACTTGAACTGTTCAAAAGTCCAGATGCCCATGTGCTTCTCAGGCCAAGAGAAACAGAATCTCCAAGCTGTGGCACTTAAGCAAAGCAATCCTGGTGTCTTTGTTGCGGGGCTAGAATTGCAAACAAACAAACAAAACTTCAAAACAAAGACACAAGAGGAGGCTGACTCTGGCTCTGCCCTTCCTTGCTTCTCCTTTCTGCTCCCAAAGCTTACAGGCTGCTGTTGCCCAGAGATTGAATATGAAATCTTAATGCAACCCTGCTTTGCACCAGGCACCACACTGGTTGCGGTAGATAAAGTGGTAACTCTGCTGGACTTGGAGCCTACACCTTTGCATCCGCAGGCTGATGAGGAGGTTGTTGTTGTTATCATGTGCCATTGAGTCTACCATGACTTACACCAACCCTATAAACAACAGATCTGAACCCTACCTTCTCCAGAGCCAATCTCACTGTCTTTGACACGCCTGCTCCTATTGCCACAATCACTGTCAATCCGTCTAATCCAGGGTCTTCCTCTCTTGCGCTGACGATCCACCCTTTCAAGCGTGATGTCCTTCTAGGACTGGTGTGAGACAGAGCTTCACAATCCTTGCCTCCAAGGAGCAGCCTGGATTTACCCTCTTCAGGATAGACCTGTTTCTTCTCTTGGTAGTCCATAATATATTTGTTCAATACTCTTCTCTAGCACCACAACTCAAAGGTATCAATTCTACTTCTGTCATCCTTAGTCATTGTCCAGCTCTCCAATGAATAGCAAGTAATTGAGAAGACTATGGCTTGAATCAGATGCACCTTACTCTCCATGCTGACATCATTGCTCCTTAGCACTCTGGCAAGGTCTCTGACAGCATACATTTTCAGAGCAACTTGTCTTTCAATTTCCTGACTGCTTGTGCCAAGAGTGTTGATTGTGGACCTGAGCAAGCGGAAATTATTAACAACATCAATCTCTTCTTCAATTATTAACATCAGCCTCTTTCATCTATTATGATGCTGTCAGTTGGCCTGGTATAAGAATCTTTGTTTTCTTGATGGTGATATAAAATACATATTGAAGACTGCAGTTCTTAACCTGCAGCAAACGCTTCAAGTTCTCCTCGGTTTTGACAAGCAAGGTTGTGTCATCTGCCTCCAATTCTGATGCCACATTCTTCAGTCCAGCCTCTCATACGATCTGTTGCACACACTCCTTTCTTGATTTTGAACCATTCAGTGTTTCCTTGCTCTGTTGGTATGACTGCTTCCTGGTTTTTTAGATTTTGCATGAGTACAACCAAGTACACGTACATCATGGAGAGGGTTAAACCAGGCTGCTCCTTGGAGGCAAGGACTCTGAGGCTTCGTCTGACATACTTTGGTCACGTTGTAAGGAGAGACCGGTCCTTGGAGAAGGACATCATGCTTGGGAGGGTGGAGGGACAGCGCAGGAGGGGAAGACCTTCTATGAGGTGGATTGATTCAGTGACTGGGGTAATGGGAATAGGTGTGTTGGAGACAGTACGATTGGCACAGGACAGAACAGAGTTTAGGGCTGTTGTACATAGGGTCACTGTGAGTCGCAAGTGACTCGACAGCACATAACAACGCTACCACCACAATCAAGTGTTCTGGATTCCCATTCTTGTCAATGTCAGCCACAATTTGGTGTGATCCAGTCAAATGCCTTTGTGTAAAACACAAATAGATATTCTTCTGCTACTCTCTGCTTTCAGCCAAGATCCATCTAACATTTGCAATAATATCTCTGGTGCCAACACCTCTTTTTGCTACCAGTAGGTAGCAAAAGAAAGACATCAAGATGTTAAGGAGCTGAACCAGAAGATTTTAAAGAGCAACTTGGTAAGACAAAGCAAAATATTATAACAAAATGTGCAAAGAGCTGAAGTAATAAAATTTAAAGTGATGAACTCACTTGGAATTTCTTAAGCTGAAGAAAACTGAAGAGCGAATTCAAGCCTCAAGTTGTAATACTTAGAGATGGTATGGACAGAATATTGAATGATCCAGAAAGCATCAAAAGAAGACGGAAGGAGTACACAGAGTCACTATTCCAAAAAGAATTGGCTGACACAGAATAATTTTAAAAAATAGTATCTGATCAAGAAGCAATGGTGTTGAAAGTGGAAATTCAAGCTGTTCTGAGGAATTGGCAAAAACATAAGTTTCCAGGAATTGCT
Source organism: Elephantulus edwardii (assembly GCF_000299155.1). Taxonomy (NCBI): domain Eukaryota; kingdom Metazoa; phylum Chordata; class Mammalia; order Macroscelidea; family Macroscelididae; genus Elephantulus; species Elephantulus edwardii. The sequence goes on along the minus strand of NW_006399756.1, from coordinate 20,787,322 downwards.
GGCATACCAATTGACATATTCCAACAAAGCAGATGCAGCTCTGGATATGCTCACCAAGTTATACCCAGAAAACTGGAGAACAGCTGCCTGGTCAAATGACTGGAAGAGATCCATATTTATTCTTATTCCCAAACAAAGTGATCCAACAGAGTATGGAAATTATTGAACACTCTAACATGTAAGCAAATCTTACTGAAGAGTATCCAGAAACGACTGGAACAGTACAAAAATGACTAAAACAGTACATCGACAGAGAACTGCCAGAAATACAAGCTGATGAGGAAGAAGACAGTAGACAGTTCTAATACAGAGTGTTATGAAGCTATCTGGCAGAGCCCCCAGGTCAGGCCCTGAGGGGTGGCAGTGATGAGGGTGGGCTTTCTAGAGGGTGGGGGTATCTCAGTGACATTCCTGTGAGTAGGGTCTGGAAAACAAACAAAAACCTGATAGCCACAGTTAACTCTGACTTGGAGCGACCCATATATACATCAGAGGAGAGCCGCTCTCCATACAGTTTTCAAGGGCTGGTTTTTGGACAGTAGATCACCAGGCCTTTCTTCCAAGACCCCTCTAGGTGGGCTTGAACCTCCAACCTTTTGGTTGGCAGTTGAAGGTGTCAGCCATTTTTGCCACATTTGGGGTTGACCAGGGGAAGGCTGAGTGAGGTCATGAGGCAGGTACAGGGACCAATGCAAGAAAAAGCTTGGGTGATGGAAGAAATGAAGGAGACTCAGGCAGGGTTGCCAGGGGAGGGAATAGGGATGGAGAGGCAGGCAGGGCTGCACAAGAGACCTGCGAGCCTCATTAAAGAGGCTGATCTGAATCCCAGGAATAGCAAGGACACAGATGAATGTGCCAGGTGGGCATTAGTGAGCTATTGAAAAGGGGGAAGAGCCTAGGGCGGAACAGGGCTGCACAGCCGGTGACTCGGGGTCTCTGCGCTCAGCTGCGGAGCCCGCCAGAGGAGTCTGGAGTGAGAAGGCAAGGGAGGCGTCTCATTATGAAACCTGCAGCATTAAAGGGGCTTGTTCACTAGCTGCATTGACTCTGCTCCTCTTCTGATGGTGCAGAGATGAATCCTCATACGGGTGGAGAAACAAGATGTCCCAAGACCATCTTCTAGATTTGCCTGCAGCACCGACTCCTGGGTTGGCCTTGGACACGCTCGCTGCCTTCCTGGGGCTCACCTGTCACGGGAGAGACTGGCCAGTCCTGCCAGGTCCTTCCTCCAGCAGTGGTGCGCTGTGGGTCAGAGGCATATCTCAGGTATGGCAGGTACGGCATGTGCCCTGGGTGCCACTAGACAGGGGCACCACTGAGCCGAGCCCTTTTTATCTCCAGCTGCAAGACATCATTCAGTAAGTTAAAGCTAATTGCCGTGGGTGAAATTTTCCCTAGAGCTGTTGCTGCCTGGGACCCAGCGTCAAGGCCTCTCCCTTCTCCGGGGAGAAGCTGTTGTTCTTGGGCTTCCCGTCCAGGATGTTAACCAGGAAAGGGGGCCGATGCCCCAGGGAGCCACTGAATGCAAACAACTTGAAGTTGGCAGCAGTGCCCTGTTCTGCTGGCAGAGTCTCCCTCTGGGAGATAGGCTCCAGGGGGTCCCTGAGCACCCTTCCCTCAGCCCCAGGGGCCAGGCGGAGCTCCTGGGCCCAGCCAAGCCGTGCTGGTCTGTCCCTTTTCCTTCCTTCATCTCACTCTCCCTACAGGGTCCACACATCGGTTAGGCAGATGTAGCAGAAGCAACACAAAGCAGGAAACTCAGTTAAATATGAACTTAAGATAGACAGTTAATACTTAAAAAAATAAACCTGCTTCTAGCATGGAATCCCTGTTTGAATCCTTCTAGAGGATCCTCTGGTGGTCTAGTGGGTAAGGAATAGCACTTCCAACCCAGAGGCAGGCGGTTCAAGTTCACTAGCCGATCTGAGGGAGAAAGGTGAGCAATCTCCTCCTGTGAGATTTACCGCCTCTGAAAAGTTGCCGGAGGGTAAGTGATAAGTGGATCTGACTCCATGGCAAGGAGCTGTTGTGTTAAGAAAAGCCTGAGAAGAAAGGCCTGGCAATTTACTTCCGAAAAAGCCGCATTGAAACCCCAGGGAGCTGTTTCTTCTCTGGCATATGAGATGGCCGTGATTCAGGGTTCACTCTGTGTCAGCTGGATGTACTGATACGTTACATGTAATATTCGGGATATCCCAGATTTATCTAAATGGGAAAGCACTGGTGGCCTCATGGTTAAAGAGTTGCTCTGCCAACCCAATGGCACACGGTTCAAATTCACCAGCTGCTCCATGGGAGAAATACGGGCAATCTCTTCCCTTCAGCTATGAGTTGATTCTGACCCAATGGCAATGAGATCTGCAAGAATCCCTGGTGCTATTACCCCAAAATCTGGAGATGGCAATCTCCAGGAGTACCCTGGGAGATGTGGCAACCTGTCCCTATAAGACTACAATCCTGAAAACTCGATGGGCCAGTTCCCCTCTGTCCTGTCCTTCTCTTGCTTACCTTCCAGTGGTTTCCAAGGCTATAAGAAATTGCATGGGCAGGGATTGCCCATCTTTCTCCCAATGAGTGATTGATGGATTTGAACCACCAAACAGGAGACACCTTTGAGTTAACAGTACAACTTCCTACAAACTGAACCACAGCTCCCTTACTCTGTCCTGCAGATTGCTGTATGAGTCAGAATTAATTCATAGGCAGAATCAAAAGGTTGGGTTTATCTGAAATTCCAATTTAACTGCATGTCCTATGTTTTAGCGGCCAACCAAGCCCACCCACTCACCCCAGAGTGGGGTTCCACTTATTCCAACCAGAGGCCTGTGGGGATTTATCGTTCTCCAATCCCATGGCAAGCTGCAGCTGCCACCAGCTGTCAGGGCAGGCTTTGGAGCCAGGGTATCTTTGGGAAGGTGTCACATCTAATTAACCTAATAAGTAGGTTGTAAGCTCTGACCGGAACTTGAGGAGAATTCACCCGACAGATGGGGAGGAGAGGGTCACGCCTCCTGCAGGCGCCGGCCAACAAGCTAACAAGCTGTAGACTCCAGAAGAACTAATGGACGCCTTGGACTCCAAATCAGATCGAGCACAGGCTGAATTCACACCAACACCCTATTAGCAGTGTGATAACTGCATTTATGGAGCCATGACTATGCGCCAAGCACTGAGCAGGCATTATCTCATTTAGTCCTTGCAACAGCTCTGCATGGCAGAGCTGTTATTATCCCCATTTAACAGATGACGAAACTGACACCTGAGAGGTGGACCGACTTCCCCAAGGTCGCCACACAGCTAGAGGGTGGGAGAGATGAGGACTCAAGCCTGGACACCCAGTCTCCCGACTGAGTTCTTCCCCACCCTCCATTCCTGAGTTGTTTTCAAATCACTTGTTGTTGTTACGTACCATCAAGTTGGGACCCACTCATAGCTGACCCTCTAACAGGTGTTCACATGGTGAGTCACACGGGAGCTGACTGGCCATCTTTCTGCCAGGGAGCAGCTGGCAGGTTTGAACCACGTGTGTCTTTGGGTTGATAGTACAATTCCTTCCTACTAGGGAAGGGGGCTCTCATGGCCTAGTGGGCAAAAACTGTGCTGCCATCTCAAAGGCAGGCGGTTTGAATCCACCAGCTGCTCCAGGGGATAATCTTCTTGCGAGTGATTTACTGTCTCTGAAAACTCAATGGAGGGTCAGAAATGAGTGGTTCCGACTTGAGAGTACATAACACCACATGCCGGCAGAGTTCTCTCAAAGCATTTGATTAACAACTTATATACATCAAGATGGAACGAAAGCCCATTCATTCACTCCATCAACTTTCTCAAGCATTTTCTGCGTTCAAGACAGGTCAACCTCCTCACCGCCTCAGGGACTCAATAGTCTGGTGGGAGAGACAGATGTTAGCATATTATTAACATGAAAATAGTCATGTTAAAACAATGGAAAGAAGTTAAACCCAAAAGTTCAGGGCCATGTTATAAGCACAATCACACCATAATGACATTGAGTCTGTAAACCATGCTAAGCCAGGCTGCCTGGACGCAAAGTTTCCCTTTATTAAATGTGTGACTTGGAGTCTGCTAATTGGTTTCTCTGTGCCTCAGTTTTCCTTTCTGTAAAATGGGAACAGTCTCCACTTTGAATTGCTATAGAGAGTAAGTGATTTAATACTTGAGAAGCACTCAGCCACGGCCCAACATTTCATAAGCACTTTGCTTAACAATTGTTATGTTCTTGACCAGGTAATGTCTGTGAGTGAGCAAAATGACACTACGTATTGTAGTTTATGTTCTAAGGATAATTATTATTAGAAGTGATCTTTTATTAGTATTATTATTTTATTATTTAAATAATGTCAGCTATCAGCATTTTTAGTTATTATTCTTTTTAATGAGCTGTTAGCCTTTAATAACGCCTTCCCATTGTTCTTGAGAGGACTTAGAAGATGCATATGTAGCCCACTGTACAGGCACAAGGACATTTTTGGTGGTTTCAGAGATTGTGTTTTAAACCCCAAGTTGGAGAGTAGGTAAAAGAAGGGAAGATCCTCAACCAGATAAATTGACACAGTTACTACAGGAATGGGCTCCAGTATGTCAGAAATTATGAGGATGGCACAGGCTAGGACAGGGTTTGGAGATCATAGGGTCTCTATGAGTCGTATTTGACATGACAGGTTTGGGGTAGAGGTTGAGGCTATTGGTAGCTCCCCAGCCTCTAGGCAGGCTGGGCTGAAGAGCTAGGGAGCGATTGGCTCATAAGTCCAGGGTTCGTAGACGCTCAGCTGTGGGCGGCTGAACGGGTTGAGGAAAAACAGATGGGAGTGAGAACTGATTTGGGAGCAGGGGTCTGCCAGGCTGGGGCTGAGAGTGTGGAAGAGCGGCCAATCTCCGGGTTACAAGCAGCCTGACCTGTGACTCGGGGAATAATTCGCTTTGATCCTTTAATGCTGTGAACAGTTTGCTGTTTCTTTGAAATGATGAGAACAACCACTCTTATCGTAATGTCCTGTTCAGTCAGAACCGACGCATAGCTGACCCTCTAGAGGTTTTCAGCAACAGTAAATCAATCACACAGGAAGCCATTGCCTGTCTCTTTCCTGCAGGGCAGCTGGTGGATTCGAACTGAATGCTGTTGGGTTGGAAGTGCAATTTCTTCCCACTCACCGGCACTACCAGCAGCAAATTGTTCCTCACAATCACCTCACTTGCTGCTGTGCAGCTTCTAAATTACTGGAAAGGTTTGTTCTCGTGCTAACCTCCCCTCTCAACCCCCACAATGAAGAAAAACCTCCTGGCTATTGAATAGATTCCAACTCCTGTCATCCCCAGGTCAGGGTTGAGCTGCCCCAGAGAATTTCCAAGGCCATAGAGCTTAGTGACAGGAGACTGTCAGGTCTTCCTCCCACAGAACAGCTGTTGGTTTCCAACTGCCAATCTTTCAGTTTGCGACCAATAGCTTTAACCACGGTGCCACAGAGTGCCTTCTTGCACTGACCGATCCCTGCCTTCAAGTAGGATTCTAATCCTTATAGGACAAGGTGGACTTGCCCCTTAAAGTTTCCAAGGCTATAAATCCTGAAGATGCATATTGCCTCATTTTGCTCCCATGGAGCTGCTGGCAGGTTCGAACTGCTGTCCTTATGATTAGCTGTTCAGCACTTAATTTACCAGAACAGACGTGCTCCTTTCTCACTCCAAAGACTAAAGGAAGAATAACAGGCATCTCTTCCGACTCACTTACAGACACATTCAGGAACAGGTCTGATCTGTAACTCCAGGACTCCCCAGAGTCTGGCTTAAGGAGAAAGCCTGTCCCTACAGGTGGCCGAGGTTCCTAAAAGTTAAAACGACATTGGGGTCACTTAGTGCTATTGCTGTCAAACTGATTCTGTCTCACAGAGACTCCATGCATGCAAAGCAGAGTGATTCCATGGGGCTTTCAAGGTTGTAACTGCATAAGGTGCTCTGATGGCCCTGTGGTTAAGGCATTAAGATGCTAAGGTTGAGGGTTCAAACCCACAAGCTGTTCTGAGGAAAAAAGACACACAGCCCAGGAAACCTTACTGAATCGTTCTGCTCTGTCCTACGTGGTCACTGTGAGTGGGAATTGATTTGATGGGAGTGGTCTGGGATTTTTAGGGAATCTTCTCGAAGTCAATGGCCAAGTCTGTCCTCTGAGGTTCCTCTTGGTATATTTGAACTGCCAACCTTTCAACTAATAGTGAAGCCACCTGGCGACTGCCTTGGGCTGGGAGAGAAGGAAAACCAGTTGAAGCTTCTGGCCATCACAACTGTTGGAGAAAACAGGGTCCCACTCATGAACTCTGGATACTCCAGGTCCCCCAAGACTTCTAGGAACTCCCATCTCAGCCCTGGTCACCCTGCTTTGACCCCAGGTGTGGCATACATTTGTTCAAGAGAGAATGACTTTTGATTTGTGACCTGTCATGCTGCTTGTCTGTTCTAGAGGGTGGGGAGGAGACAGGAAGCCTCGTGGGAAAATTGGAGCTGCTGTTAAGATTAGAGAGATGGGGGCGGGGCTAGGGGGAGGCAGGTGTCCTGGCCTGGTGCCTGGGAGAGCCCAAGAACAGGTGCTGCATTCCCACCACGTGGGGTTGGGGGGAGCCCCCGTGAAAGCAGGACTCATCTAGGGTCCAGCTGGGAGAAGCCATCCTTCCTGTGTGAGATGCGGGGCTTGTTTGCAGTCAGGGAAGCCCCTGGGGACAGTTCCTGTTTGGAGACACACAGCTTTTGTTTGGAAACACACAGTTTAAACTTGTGGCTAGTACTAGTTCAGGGCCTTGAGTGTGCTTTCTGGGCCACAGTAGCTGGGCGCCTCTGGGTGAACAGGACTTGGAGCTGGTGCGTGCGCTGGGTGCCTGTGCCTCTGGGCACGTTTGCAGGCGGATCTGTGCATGTACGTTATGTCTGCAGCGTGTGCACGTGCACAGATGGTCAAGTGTCCATTGGGGCTGCTGAGAAGCAGCTCTGTCAGAACATAGGGATTCCCTGGGGTCTCTCCAAGGACCCTGGGGTCCGTCCCTTCTAATCTCTGGGCCTCCCCTGTCACAGAGCCTGCTGGCCAACCTACACTGGCTGGGGCTGGTGACCCTGAGTTTCCACCTACAGCAGGAGAGGGTGTGGAGCTCAGAAAGCTTCCCTTGATGTGTGGCCAGGTCACAGGAAGATACACCCGTGACTGACTAATTGGTCCCCTAGGTCCACGCTCAGATGAGGCTGCTCTGGCACTGCTGTCCCTGTTCCCCAACAACTGGCAGTGGCCCCAGGATCATGGGACGGCCAGTGCAAGGCTTGATCCAGAAGAGTTCCCAGGAGTCTGCAACAGGGCCAGGCCCCCAGCCACCAGGCCGTCCAAGAGGCCAGGATAGCCGGAAGCACTCTAGTCCTTTCCACTTGGACTGTCTGTGGGAGGTGGCTCCCAGGCTCTGCTCCCTCATCTCCTCCTGAGAAACAAGGTTTCCAAGGAAGCTGCCCACAGTTGCTATTAGCAGAAAGGGGTCAAGGGTGAGGCAGTGACCCTCCTTGGTTGATCAAACAAACAGGATCTGCAAAAACAAACCAAACAGCCATGCCACCCACCCACTTCTGCCCAGGCTTCCTCCGTCTCCATCAACTCCTCTCATCCCTGGGGCTGGCAGTTGGATCGGAAAAACTCTAATGCAGTCTTGTCCGGTGGAAATGCCTGTGATGATGGAAATGTGCTTTATTCATGCTGTTCTAAGTGGTAGGCACTAGCCTCTTGAGTACCTGAAATGAAACACAGCCGTGTAACTGAGGATCTGAGGTTTAAACTTTATTTCATTTTATTGTCAAGTGGACAGTCAAGTCCTACCGAAGCAACAAAAACAGTTTCATTATCAAGTTGACCATGTTCAGCACCATCCAACAGGAAAGATCTTCCAGTGGTCGGCATTCAAGGCCTCCTGAGGACTGCCAGGCTGGGGCAGAAGTGCCCCATTGCACAGAGTGACCAAGCAACTCCCTCAAGTTCTCATGACCAGCAAGCAGGGGTGGGGTCTGGAGTCCAGGTCTTCTGATTCTAGAAACAGAGCGACTTCTATTATCTGACCTCTCCCCAGCCAGTCTGCAATTAAGACACCGAGAGTTTTGCCAAAAACAATGACAGGTGACAGAATGTCAGACTGGCACACCCATGTTTATTGCCATTATTTACAATAGCAGAGTTGAAAACAACCCGAGTGTCCTTCCATGGCTAAAGAAACTATGATACAGTCACTCAATGCACTATTCTGTTATCATTAAACAGTGGACAAGAATTCAAGAGATACTGCACAACCGAGATGAATCTAGAAGCTGTTAAGCTGTATGACATGTTAGACACAGGAAGATAATCCTGCTGAAAGAACACTTTGATAAACAGCTATGGAAAAGTTTACATGCAAATAGAATAAATGTTGGAGGGTTAACAGGGTTGCGAAGGGAGGGAGAGGGAAGTAAAAAAAAGTGTTGTAAGTTAACCTGTGCATGTATAGAAAAATTTCAGAATAAAAATCACCAAAATGTTAAATAAATAAATATTGAACTCACAGAAAGGTAATAGATAGTAAAACAGTTAACTGTGTCTTGAAGAAAAAGAATATCAGACCAAGGTCTAAAGGTGGAGTTCTTTTTGGACTGGGATGTGCACGGGTCATTGGAATGCTAAATTGCTTGCTCAGTTGACAGATAAAGAAGAGGGAATATGCATGATTTTAGGGAGGGGACACGTATGGCCAGGAACTATGTTAGGCTCCTTACAAATGTTACCTGATTTGCTTTCATCAGGATGTGACACTCCCCATTGACAACCTCAAAAAACAGATTGCATTGTACAGATGAGCAGATAGAGGCTCAGAAAGGGGATAGTGTAAGGTCATCGGGCAGCAAAGCTGGGCACAGCCAGGTTGAAAGGCTTCTTGGAAGAACAGAACATAGCGATTCCCTTGCATTGGATGCTTCCATTCACACAGCATCTCCATGATCCGTTTCCTGATAGCTCTGTTTTGAATTTCCATTGTGGTGCAACAAAGCACCCTGAAAATTTAGTGACTCAAAACAAAAACAGTCCTTCCTCTGGTCATGATTCTGCTCTTAGGAGAGGGCTTGGCAGAGTCTCCTTTCCACGGGGTATCAGCTGGGGTTTGCTGTGGCTGAATTCTTCTGTCTGGTGAGACCGCAGGGGCGTGGGACCCTCCCTCTATCAGGGATTACCTTTCAGAGCCTTGGTGTCTTCCTTTATAAATTGGGCATTCAGTTATGAATATCAAATTAACAGTGCCGGCAAAGGAAAGACCTCAGTACTGCAGCTGAGGCATCCCAGCACACAAAAAGTGGGCCTCAAAACAACTATTATTAAAATATATGCACCAATAGGTAAAGAGGAGGAAATGGAGGATTTATATCAACTTTTGTAGTTCAAAACTGAACAAACCTACCGTTAAGATGTATTAATAATAACTGGTGACTGAAATGCAAAAGTTGGAAACAATGAAGAAGGAATTATAGTGACAAAATTGTAGAACTTAGTGACAGAAATGAAGTCGGATATTGAGTGGTTGAATTTCGTGATTCAGTGATTTATTCATGGAAAATGACTTTTTTTAAGAAACACAAGTGGTAACTCCACACGTGATCTTTACCTAATGGACTACACAGAAATCAGATTGAAAACATCTGTGGAAAGAATCACTGGAGAAGGTCAGTATCAGCAATCAAAACCAAGCCAGGTACTGACTATGGAACACTGCTATTGCTGGCTGCGTCAGCTCAATGACGGCTCCTAAGAACTCTGTAAACCACACCTAGGAACCTGGCTCTATCCTGCACCATCCTTATGATTTCCGTCATGCTCAAAACCATCATGGAAGTTACTAGCCTTACTGTTCAAGGTGGTCCGTGGACAAGAACCATCAAAGTCACCTCAGAATGTGTTAGTTAGAAATATATATTTTAGGTCTATCTAGAATCAGCACATATATTTTAATGAGACTCCATGAGGAATCTTGAGCTTGGAGCTTGAAACCCACCTTTGTACCCTTTCACCATTTTACTAAACTTCAAGCCAAACTTGTGTGTTTTTCTTTTCTATTAAAAAATACTTTCCCACAAAAAAAGTGGGTCTCCATTGCCTGCCTGCACCATTGTCTGCCATCGCCACAGCCCCTACCTCCTTAGACCTCTTGCCCATCTGACTTTAGTGGCACTGGATGCAACTTTGCAACCACAACCAAGTGTCTCCTAAACTCCAGGAGATGCCAGAGCTCTTTCCTGTGAGCATTTGTCCCATCATGCTGGGGTCCCAGAGGTCTTCAAACCTGAGAGCAGAGAAAGAAGAGGGGGAGGGTGACAAGGCCATACATTAAAGTCCTGTCCAAGCTGTTAGCAGTAACTCTTTTCCCAGGCAAGGACAGAAAAAGCCAGCCTCCAGATTCTGCATCAATTGTGCTTCTGGGGTTGGGAGCTGACACCAAGGGTGAGAAATTCATGTGACCCTGTCATGAGCCTCCCACACGCTTCTTCCTGCCGCTGAGAAACAAAGGTGACAGGTCATTCGGAGGGGCAGCTGATAACAGGCCTTCTGCCCATTGATTTAGAACCAGCAGCCCTTTCCGCTTGCAGAAGTAGCTAAGAGAATGCCTTGAGCCTTTGTGACTGCCATGTAACCAGATGCTTCTGCAATCACCCCCGCAAGAAGCCCCATTTTAGAGAAAAGGAAACTGAGATTGAGAGAGGTAAAGTCAATTACTGATGTCATACAACTAGTCAGAGCAAAGAAACATGAGAAAACGAATACCTCTAGCTGATATATGTCATTGTTACTGTTGTTGAGAATATACACAGCAGGATATATAACACGCCAAAAATTTATCTGTGTACAATTCAGTGGCATTGATTGCATTCTACTAGTTTTATAGCCATTCTCTCTCATAGCTGTTCCTTTCCTTTTAACATACCTGTTGCCCTCTCAGTTTCTTATTTACTTTTAGAAAGTCAATTTTGTTCAATGTATATAGTTCTCAAAAGAGCATAATGCTTAAAGAGGACAGCCTTTTCTAATTAAGCTGAACTGTTTATTGTTTGTGTTAAAGAAAACTTTGTTGTTGTTATTGTTAGGTACTATTGAGTCAAGTATGAAGACTTCAGTTGATGTTTTTGGCTTAAAGTTTAAGGGTTAAAATTTTTCTCAGGGTAATAGTTTCAGGGATCTGTATAGGTTCAATAGTTTCAGAAAACTCTGGATTCTTCAAGAATATAAAATTCTGTTTTACAGTTACCCCCTTTTGATGAGGATAAGTTACAAACTCTTTGATCAAAACATCCAGTAGTAGTAGCTGGACACAGTCCAGCTCCTCTGATCTCACTGCAGGGGAAACTGTTGTTCATAGAGGCAATTAGCCACACCTTCTCATCTGGCTGTTACTTTTAAAATGCAGGTGCAACAGGATAGCAAACATATAAACAAACAGAGAGAGAGCATGCGTAATTGTTGTTACCTTCTGGGGAAACGGTTTATAAGAATAGTGTATATATGATGTATTTCTAATACTGATGAATGCTGAAGAAATATACAAGAAGCCATCCATGGCACAAATTTTTAGGAGAAGAAACTGTAACAGAGTATGGAGCAGTGAGATATTTTTTGCTCCTCATTTTGTGTCTTTTTATAGCATTGGAATTACTTTCCATATACATTTAAAAAGTAGTAATGGGTTATTTGAGTGGTAAGATTAGGGACCATCTTTATTTTCTTCTTGGTAATTTACTATATTAAAAAAGACATTTTAAAACAAAAAACATACACTTTGAGAAATCTTACTGAATTCTTTTATTAGACTATGGAATAAATCCCAAGAAAATTCAAATTGATGAATCATTTGTCTTTTGTGCTTGCTGGATCCTGTAACAGGTACCATTCAGTACTTGCTAATGGAAACCAGTAAAAAGATACTCTTGATCTCAACTACACTGAATGAATCCCTGCATCTCATCTAGGACTGCAATCCAGGGGGCCTCACAGTGTTGTGGTGAGCATCACTGGAGTGGGTGTGTCTCTGTAAGCCTCATGGTGAAGTCTCATCAAATTAGTGGGGTCTGGGTAGCCAGCATCTCTGATAGCCATTGGTGTCTGAAAGTGGTGAATGACAGCTTCTTCCTTTCCTGATGGTCCTTACTGTACAATATGAATAGGATGTGTGGGCTCAGCCTCATTAAATATTGACAACCCATTCCCAACCTACCTATTCCCTTCACCCCACCTCACCCCACCTGACCCCACAGAGGCCAGTGTATAGACGCTCCAATTAATGTCTTCATTTCACATGTCTCTAAGATAGAGCCAGAATCCAAGCCCATAGGATTCCTTTCCTTTGACCGAGAAGGGGGACCACTCTCCAAGCCCTGTGGGGCTGCCATTGTGTGTCCAGAAGAGAACATCTCATTTTCCTCTGAGCTAGATGACTTTCCACCTCCCTTTTCTCTGCCAATAGCCTTCTAAGTGACCCATCACTCAGATCCAAAGGTTTAGTCTCCTTAGTCCCTACCCCAACTCCCATCCCAATCTCCAAGTTCCAGGGCTCATGAGCACTTCCTCCACCAGATCCATTTCTCCATCCCCTCCAATCTCAACACTAGATCCTCTCTGGGCAAGTATATCTCACCCCCGGGCTAGTGCAGTCATGTGCTGACTTGCCTCACTACTTCCTACTTTCACTTCCAATGTAACCTGCACCAGGATGCCGGATGAATCAGAGCCAAACACCCTCTTCAATCACTCACAAACCTGCTTGCAAACAGCTGAGTATCCAATTGCCTTCAAGATAGTGTCTCCCCTGCACTTATTTCACTTACCCAATGTTTACGTCACCTGTACTCTGGACCAAGAACTCTTTATCCCAAGTGTTTTATACATATTAACTCATTATGCAGTGTAGAAATGGATTCAACTATTATCATCATAACTGGAAACAGAGGCATGAAGAAGTTTCATAACTTATCTAAGGTCACATTGTTAGTAGGTGACAGAATCCAAATTTGCACCCAAGTAATCTAGCTTCAGGGAGCGCTGGCGGCATTAATGGTAAGGAGTCGTGGTGCCAGCACACAGGTACACAGAGCCCCACCGGCTGCTCTGCAGAATGATGAGCAGTCACCTTTCATGTGCTGTGCCGTCTCTGAAAACTCACTGGAGGGTCAGCTATGGACCAATTCAGACGTGAGAGTACACAACAACCAGCGTCTACCTTCAGAGTCCTTAGTCCTACCTTCGGACATTCGTGCCTGGGAAGTGCTGTGCCACGACCCAGACTACCTTTCCACGGCTGCATGTCCCTTTGTTCCCTCCCTCCTTCTTTTCTTTCATTGCTGGTGGTTCCAACATTTGGGTCTAGTCAGAGTTGAGTATGATTATCCGCTGATCTCTTCTTTCCTGTGAAGACTCTGCCCAACAACATTCCTCCTACCTGGAGTGGTCCCCTCCTCCTCACTCCCTTCTCTCCATTGAATTCTTACTCTGAGCTCTAGCCCTCTTTTTGAGACCTCCTCCCTGCTCCGAGATCATCCACACGTCCTAGTCTTTCCTCCTTGCTCTGAGATCATCCACACGTCCTAGTCTTTCCTCCTTGCTCTGTGATCATCCACACCTCCTAGTCCTTCTTCTCAGCCCTCACTGGAACTTTTGCTCATAGTCCATGTTGTCTACCACCTCAGGGAGTCTGTATACATCCCGTCTTCCCTGTTCCTCACAGGAGAGGGCAAGGACTAATGGAGTAGCTCCCGCAATACTCTAATGCCAGAGAATGACAGAGGAATTGGTGGGGCTGGACCAAGGAGACGGTCACGGGGGAGGGATGGAGTCAGCTTGGGCTGATGTTGGGCTTTCATAGAGGAGGTGGACATGCAAGGACTCATCCAGCTTTGCAGGATGACAAGGGAAAGGCTCACATCTAGCCCTCACCTGCCTTTCCATTGCCTGCCTTTCAACCGGTCCCACCTCACGGCTTCCCATCACCCCTCCTCCCAAAGTTCCTGGCACTATGGCCTCACTCCTGCCCTAGGGTATGTGTGCTAGGAATGTTCTTTTCCCAAGTTATGCAGGGCTAGATTCTTCTTGCCTTTTACAGCCCAGCTCGAGAATCACCTCCTGTTTCTGACCCTCCCTGGCCACGCCATCCGATGCTGCCAAGCCCCTTCCTTCCTTCCCCTCTGTCGTCCACGACACTGCACTGCTTTACTGCTCCTTATATACTCATTGCTCTCTTAAGGCTATTACTTCTTTCCTCATTTGTGAAGTCTCTCCTCCAACCTCTATAGAGAATACAGAACGTAAGTTCCATGAGCCCACAGGCAGGTTCTCTTCTACATCTCAGTTCCTCACTAAACATAGCACAGATACAACCAAAGCAAACTCACTGATGGCAACTCAATTCAATTTAAAGCAACACTCTTTGGACTTGTCACCAAGAGGGGGTCACTCTGTGGAAAAAAGACATCATGCTTGTAGACATAGAAGGTCAACAACGGAGAAGACCCTGAACTTGGCACAGTGACTGCAGCAGTGGGCTTGGGCCCCACAGAGATTGTGAGGATGGGGTAGAATTGGTCAAGGTTTCAATCAGGATTGATACGAAGGCACCTACCAGTGGTAATACAGCAGAATAAAATTGCTGCACAAGGCTGTCCATTTGCGTGGGAGCAGACCTCCCCATCTTCCTTCCACTGAGTGGCTGGTGAGTTCAAACTGCCAGCCTTTTGGTTGTTGTTCCAGTGCTTTTAACCAGGGTGCAGCCAGGGTTCCTTTGACTCGCAGTTGTTGTTAGGTGTCCTCGAGTCTACTACAATGCCTAGTGACTCTGTGCACAGCAGAGCCAACCCTTGCCCTATGATGCACCAGCCTCACGGTCTCTCATGTGCTCAAGCCCATGATCATCGTGTCAATGCATCTTGTTGGAGGTCTTCCTCTCTTTCTCTGACTCACCACCTTTCTCAGCATCGTGTCCCTTTCCAACGATTGGTGTCTCCTGACAAACCATGTAAGACAAAGTTTCACCATCCTTGCCTCTAAGGAACACATTGATCCACCAGATGCTCTGCTGGAGAAGGAGGGGCAATCTCCTCCTGTATCAGCCAGATCTGATTTGACCGTACACACACACACACACACACACACACACACACAAAATAACAAACAAAAAAACAAAAAAAAAACAAACAACAACACCACAACCTTAATTAAAAAGGAAAAAAAAAAAGAGTGGCAAGAAGCTACCCTGCAATCCCAGAGGAATTCATTGGTTTCACTTCCTCCAAGACAGACTTGTTCTTTTTGGCGGTCCCTGAGTACTCTTCTCTAACATCGCAATGCCAAGGTATAGGTTCTTCTTTCATTGCTCTTATTCATTGGCCAACTTTCAGACGCAAAGCGAGTAGTCAAAGAGACCATGGCTTGGATTAGGCATACTTTAGTCTTTTTTTTTTTTTTAGTGTTTGGGGTTTTGGTTTTTTTGGTTGCTTTTTATTATTATTATTCATTTTCATGAAAGTTTATAGAGACTGAGAATTTCCATTCATTCATTGTTGCACTTTTCTCCCTGCCCACCCTTCCCTCCCCACACTTCGCTCTTCTCTTTAAAAAGTAAAAGAAAAATTCTTTCATTGTTTCACAATACCTCCCCCTAAATCCAGCCTACCCAGAATGCAGTCTTCATTCTGGACTCCTGTCATGACAATAATACCTAACCACATATCCCTTTTGAACAGTTTTCTCCTTCATCTGTTTCAATGCAGTATACATTCTTAAACCCATCTTTCTCAGTCTCCTCCCAAAACCGATGTCAGTCCTGTTTTACAACAGTGGCACTATGCAGTATTTGTCCTTTTGTGACTGAGATACTTCACTCTGGTCACCCATTTTGAATAATATTGCATGAGTTCCTTGTTTTTCAATGCAGCATAGTATTCCATTGTGTGACTAGACCACAGCGTCTCTATCCATTCGTTTGTTGATGGGCACTTAGGTTGTTTCCAACTCCTTGCTATTGTGAACAAAGCCCCTATAAACATGAGTGTGCATATATCTGCTTGGATAGCAGTTATAGTCTCTTTGGGGTATATTCCCAATAGTAGAATTACTGGGTCAAATGGTATCTCTATTTGCAACTTTTTGAGGAAGCGCCATACCACCTTCCACAGTGGTTGCACCACATACTTTAGTCTTTAAACTGACATTCTTACCCTTTAGCACTTTGGAGGATTCCTTGACTATAGAGCTCCCCAATGCAACACATCTTTTGATTCCTTTAGTGCTGTTACCATGAATGTTGATTGTGAACTGAAGAAAAAGTAAATCATTGACAATTTCAGTCTTTGTTCCCGTGTATCACATTGTTGTCTATTGGCCCAGTAGTGAGAATTTTTGTTTTCTTGATTTTGAGATGTAATCCATTGAAGACCTTGATCTTTGATCACCTGCAGTATTTCAAGTTCTCTTCTCTTTCAGCAAGCAAGATTGTGTCATCTGCATAACAGAGATTGTTGATGAGCCTTACTCCAATCCTGAAGACAAATTTTCTTCATAGAGTTCATCTTCTTGAATGATTTGCTCAGTATACAGATTGAATACAAATGGAGAAACCCTAATGCACACTTTTTCTGATTTTAAACTATGAAGTCTTCTTCGTTCTATTTGGATAACTTCTTGGTCTAGGTATAGCTTTTGTATGAGCACAATTAAATGTTCTGAGATTCTATTCTTCTAAATGTTACCCATAATTTGTTATTATCCACATATTCAAATTCCTTTGCATAGTCAATAAAACATGGATAAATATATTTCTAGTATTCTTAACTTTCAGCCAAGATCCATCTGACAGCAACAATTATATCCCTCAAGCTATGCCCTTTTCTGAATCCAGTTTGAATTTCTGGCAGTTCTCTGTCTGTATTTTTAATAACCTTCAGCCAAGATTTTGCTTGTATGTGATATTAGTGATATTGTTTGATAATTTCCGCATTCTGTTAGATCATCTTTTTTTGGAAATGGGAACAAATACTAATCTCTTCCAGTCAGTTGACCAGGTAGTTGTCTTCCAAATTTCTTGGCATAGATGGAAGACAAAATTGAAGTTCCTAGATATTACAATATGTATAAAAATTTTCAGTTCGAGACCAAAGGAGCATCACCAAATGATGTTTTCTGTCATTCTACTGCAGGGTTGTCATTCATTCAGAGGAGACCTAAAGGAAAAGTGTTTATACATTCAACTGTTGGTGAGATATTTCTATTGGCCAGGAATTCTTCAGAGACACGTGTATGTAAAAACTGATTGAATCCTAATTACGTTCTCATGAGAAAGGTATGGTTGTTATCTTTTGATGACAAGAAAACTGAAATGACAGAGAAGTGAAGTAACTTGCTGACAGGCACACAGCTAGGAGCAGGTGTGACAGCACTGATAACTCTCTCCAAATATTCCACTTGCTTCCCTTTACTTTCCAGTTTCTTCCTTTTAGCCTCTGACATTTGACTAGTTATAGCAAATGAAATGTGATTGGAAGTGTTATGTGTGCATATGTATGTGTGTGTGCGCCTCCTAGAGAAAGGCCATGATGGCCCAAGCCCAATTCTCCTGTATTCTTTTCCTCTGACATGGCAAGTGGAATGTCCAGGTTGTCCGCTACAAAATGCTTTTTGTACTTCCAACTACCTGGATCCCTGTGTGACCATGTGGAGCAGGGTCCCCAAGTGTCCTACAAGTCAAATGAGGAAGAAATGAACTCTTCCTGTGTCATGCCACAGATATTTTGTGTGTGTGTGTGTGTGTGTGTGTGTGTGTGTGTGTG
>NW_006399756.1:20654188-20769342 GCF_000299155.1 Elephantulus edwardii | reverse complement strand
TGAGCCTCTGGGATTGTGGTTGCAGCTCCTTGCCACCAGGCCACCAGAGCTCCCCTGCCACAGATATTTTTAAAGTTGTTTATCACTGTGGGATCACCTAGAACAGATGTGGAGTCAAGGTTCATGCTTAGCATATCTTAAGCAGGAATTCTAAGGCTCATGCCTTCAAGTGTGTGAGTCTGTATTTTATAAATGGTCACAAAAAGCCTCAGAGCAGTTGGGTCACTCCTCTTCTCCTCCAGCATCCCCAAAAGGGTAAGGGTATGTCGCATGGAGCCCAGCCCTTGGATATTCTAAAGGCTTTGTCAGTAGCTGATGCACCCTGAGCCCTCAGTCTGTCCAATCAGAACACTGTATCCTAGTGTAAGTGACTGAACGTAAGATTCCCTGTGAGCCAGACAGGGTCAATATTAGCACCTGTGTAGAATTCACAAGGAATCGAAGTGCCCTTTCTTGGGCTTGTCTTTGGAGTGGGTGAAGAAGTGTATTCTTGACATGCTGGCCATTTGGTCACCCTATGGGCCCTAAGAGTAAAATCAAAATGTGACGAGGACTAAGCTGAAAGACTAAGACCCTAACGGTACCATTTGAACGATTTCATTCCTATATGCCTGAGACTGTTGTTGTTATGCGCTGTCCAGTAGGAACCAGCCTGTAGTTGAGCCTGCAGCAAGTTTTCAGAAGCAGTAAATTGTGCAGGAGGAAATTACTTTTCTTCCTCCCGCAGAGCAACTGGTGGACTTAAACAGCATGCCTTTGGGTTGGCAGTTCAGGTCCTTACTGCTAGACCACCAGAGCTCCACTCAAATAAGTATTGATTAGGCAGTTTGATTGGAACCTTCTGCCATTTGTATCCCGTGGAGTTCTGTGTGTCCTTCCACTGTACCGTTCTTTCTCTTCCCATGCTGCAGAACACCGTATGCTCTGATGGAGGGAGAAGAGAAATGCCTAGGGTCCTGGTTGCTAGAAGACAAGTTACCATTAATCGTCAAAGCGTGAAATAGACAGTGTGACTGGACACAGTGGGGCTGAGGAGTCGGAAGGATGACCGGACTGAGACATGAGATGGGCAAGAAGTATGCGGCAGCTGCTAACTCAGATAGAGGAGGCAGCAGTTGAGTCTATATGTGGACACGAGAGCATGGAGAGAGGTTCTAAAAGAGCAAAGAGAAGATGGAAGTCAGTCTCTTGGGGATGGGAATCTATGGCAATGGAGAAAGGGTCAAATGTGAAGAGTGATGGAGAAGCGGAAGATGTTGGTGCCTGCAGAAAGCCCCTCCGCATTCTCTAACCTTGCTGTCTTTTTCTGAGAAATGAGTTCTCAATGTCTCTCCTTCATGAGGTTGTGGTGGGAACAGAGACTCTCTAACCAGTTTATATCTGAGTGTCAGTGTTCTATGAACATGAGCTGGTGTTAACCAAAACCATGAGAACAGAAACAGAATTCCCAGTAAGAATGCAGTAGCAGTTGGTTCCAGAAACGCACCCCCCCCCCCGTAGCATTCTCCAAATATTTCACTCACACCCTATGCCATTCTGCCTAAAATTTAGCACTATTCTGTGCTAAAATTTTATATTGCTTTGTCTTTCTCTGTGTGCCCCTGGGAACCTTCAAATAGGAGCTGGGACTCATTCCCTTAGGCTTTCAGAGTCTAGGATGGTTACCTGCCTTGAATGGGCACTGGGTAAATACTTATTAATTGATGAATTAAAGAAGTACTATCAATGCAGAGCTAACCTCTACAAAGCTAAAAGAGAAGATCTGAGGAGGGGCCGTTGACTCTGTCTCATCAGAAGTTCCTGTGACAGTGAGAGGCTGAGCTTCACGAGGTTAAATAGGGATCCACGGCTGTCCCAGGAGCCCCTAACTCTCCGCAGGTCGCTGCTCGCCACCACCTACCCCTCAGCTGGCAAGAAAAAAGTTTCTTAAAATTAAAAAAAAAATGTTGAATTGATGAGGAGCATCAAGCTGTGACCTTGAATGACTTTACCAAGGGGACCGAAGGGCAGCCCCCTTTTTCAAGCCTAAACTCATAATCACCAACTGGCAGGTGACCTCCTCAGTGCAGGTGGCTCTTTATCTCAGAAACTACTACAAGAATTTGACACCTTGACCCTTTCGAGTCATCCCTGGGCTGCTACATAAAAGACAGCTCAGCTCTGGTGGCCTAGTGGCAAGATGCTGCACTGCAATCCCAGAGGTACACGGCTCAAATCCACCAGATGCTCTGCTGGAAAAGGAGGGGACAATCTCCTCCTGTACCAGTCAGATCTGACTCGACGGTACACGTAAAAATAATACAATAAAAATAAAAAATATTTTAAAAAAGACAGCTCATCCTCAGAGCAACACACACACAAGGTTCTTGCATCTATTATTATTTACAATGGCAAAGAGTTGGTAGTCCTGACCCCCTGCCCCCAAATGCAGCTCCCTCTTCAGAAAGAAATCATCATTGCCCTCGCTAAAACAAGAGAATAGATGCTTGGGTGTTTCATTTGATGTAAGCTTGGGGCAGAGTGTTGTTATTGTGAGCCATCAAGTTGGAACTGACACAAAGCTAACCCTCCAGTGGGTTTTCAGAGACAGTAAATCACATGGGAGGAGATTGCCCATCTTTCTCCCACAGAACAGATGGAGGATTCAAACCCTGTGCTTTGGGGATTGTAGTGCAGCCTCTTACCCCTAAGCCACCGGCACTCCCTGGGGGTATAGAGTCAACCACTCCTGGATCAGGACCTCAAACTGGCAAAGACTGGTTTAGTCATGCCCAATACAGAGAATTCAGAACAGACCCAAATTTGTAAGAGGTTTAGGTTCTGGGACAGTAACTGGAATGGGGAAATTACAGGTCAAATCCCTGCAATGGGAAATTTATGAGACATTATAAGACCTTTCCAGAACCTGATACATCCACTGTAGATATATATCCCAGTGAAATAAGAGCTACAACACAAACTGGCATACCCACACCCATGTTTATTGCAGCATTATTACAATAGCAAAGAGTTAGGAACAAATGCTTATCAATGGATAAAGGGCCAAAGTATACTCATCCAATGGAATATTACGCATCACTAAAAATAAGAATTGGTGGAATAACGCACAACATGGATGAATCTAGAACAAATTATGCTGAGTGATACTAGTCACAGAAAGACAATTGTGATAAAGCAATAGTTTATCATCACTGAGTTGGAACCACCTTATAGCTGGCTCTCCAGGCAGGTTTGCAGAAGCTGCTCATCTTTCTCCCTAGATTAGACTCATATGCCTTTGCGTTCATAGCACAGCTCCTGACTCACTAGACCACCAAAACTCTCTGATTGAGGTATGTTGTTGTTGTATGTCATGGAGTTGCAACCCATCTATAGCTGACCCTTCAAGGGATTTTCAGAGGCACTTAATCACATAGGAGAAGATGGCCCATCCTTCTCCTGCAGAGCAGCTGGTAGATTTGAACAGCGTACCTACCAAGCCAAAGGTCGTATAGCCCTGGTGTGTCCACTTGCCATACAGGTAACTTGTGGATGTTGTGAGGCTGAACACTGACGCTGATGTGTCAAATGCATTAATGGTTGGTTACCCATGGCGGACAGAGTGGGATGGAGCTCCCCGATTAAAACAAGCTTGGAAGGAGGACTGGCATCCACTTCCGTAATAGCTTGCCTCCAGAAACCCTATGAACCTGGAGAGAGGATGAGAGAAACCCAAGCATTGAGGACTCTCCTTCATAGGGTCGCAATGAGTCGCCAGTAACTCGATGTTACTTAACAACAACCACCACCAGCTTTGGGTTAGCAATGCAATTCTCTACCAGTAAGCCAACGAAGCACTCTAATTTTGGTTTGCTGTTGTTGTGTGCTGTCAAGTCAGAACTGGCTCATAGCTCACCCTGCAGTGGGTTTCTAGAGGCAGTAAATTGCACAGGAGGGATTATTATAGGACTACCATTATAAAAAAGCTAAAAAAAGTTTTAGATAAAGATAGAATCAGTCTTGAAGGGATAGCAGGAATATGAAGGGAGGGAGTTGTTGTCATTAGGTGCTGTTGAGTTGAGTACAACTCAGAGCAAACTGAGGGAAAACAGATCTCAACCCTGTCCTAGCCTGGGCCCGTCCTCACAATCTCTAACACACTTGAGCCCATTGCTGCAGTCACTGTGTCAATTCCATCTGGTTGAAGGTCTTCCTCTCTTTCATTTCATCTTTCCAAGTACCATGTCCCTCTCTAAGGAACAGCATCTTCTAGCAATATAGTGCCCAAAGTATGTCCAAAATAAATAGATAAGTTGAGTGAAGGCACAGGCAAGATATAAAGGATATGTTGTTGTTGTTATGTGCCATCGAGTCGCTTGCGACTCATAGCAACCCTATGTACAACAACTCTAAACTCTGCTCTGCCCTGTGCCAATCACACTGTCTCTGACACTCCCATCCCGATTATCCCAGTCACTGTATCAATCCACCCCATAGAGGGCCTTCCCCTCCTGTGCTGTCCCTCCACCCTCCCAAGCATAATGTCCTTCTCCAAGGTCTGGTCTCTCCTTACAACATGTCCAAAGTATGTTAGATGGAGCCTCAGAATCCTTGCCTCCAAGGAGCCACCCGGTTTAACCCTTTCCAGGATGAATCTGTTTGTTTTCCTAGCAGTCCATGGTACTCTCAATACTCTTCTCCAGCACCACAGCTCAAAGGCATCAATTCTCCTTCTATCCTCCTTGGTCATTGTCCAACTCTCTGATGCATAACAAGTGATTGTGAAGACCATGGCCTGTATCAAATGCACCTTAGTCTCCAGAGAGACACCACTGCTCTTCAGTACTTTGGAGAGATCCCTAACAGCAGACTTTCCCATGACAATGTGCCTTTTAATTTCCTGGCTACTGGTGCCAAGAGTGTTGACTGTGGAGCCAAGCAAACTAAAGCTGTGAACAATCTCAATCTCAATCTCTTTACCATCTATCCAATTGTTCCAGTGGTGAGAATCTTTGTCTTCTTGACATTGAGCCTCAATCCATATTGGAGGCTGCAGTCCTTGACCCTCTGCAGCAAGTGCTTCAGGTCCTCATCAGTTTCAGCAAGCAGGGTTGTGTCATCTGCATAATACAGATTGTTGATAAATCGTCCCCCAATCTTGACCCCACATTTCTCCTCATAGAGCCCAGCCTCCCGGATAATCTGTTCTGCATATAGGTTGAAAAGGTATGGAGATAGGATGTATCCCTGGCATACACCCTTCCCAATTTTGAACCATGCAGTGTTCCCTTGCTCTGTTCTGAGGACTGCCTCCTGGTCCAAGTAGAGGTTTCGCATTGGCACGATCAAGTGTTCTGGGATTCCCATTCTTCTCAGTTACATTAACCATTGGACGTTAATGTTATAAACCAAAATGCTTATGAATGGTTGGATGGAAAACGAGCACGATTTGTTAACTTGGACTCAAAATAAGTGGGGGGTGGAACCACCCCCAAAACAACCAAGCAAACCTGATACAAGAGGTTGGAGTGTTTCGAGGACTCTAAAGAACAACGTATGTTAAAAGTGGCTTTGAGCTGAGCACCATTGTTTCCAACTCTGTCAGTCAAGAGATTTCATCATCATACTACAAGGACACTATCCTTGTTTTCAAAGAAGGAAATAGTTTCTAGCAGGGTATAGGCCTGCAGTGGTTTTTTTTTTCTGTTCTCATTACCAATCCAGTCCACCATATTTGAGAAATTCTGGTCCATTCTATTCAGTTTTTAACTTAACCATGACTGAAGCAGGTAAAACTAGTTTAACGAGGATGACAGCCTGACCTCATAATTCCTGTGTGGACTGGAACATGAAGGAGCTCAGAGTGCTGATTACTAGGAAGAGTTGGAAGCAGCTGTGTGTCCGTGTTGTGAAGAGAGTTTGTCCATCAGTATCCCTGCCAGCTGAGATCCCTTGTGGTCACCACCTTCCAATTCAATCCGTCTGTTTGCTTTAAATCTCCAAAAGGAGATGTTCTGCTCCGCACCTTTCCTCAGCTGATTCCCAAGGAAGGCCATCCCCTCTCATCTCCACACAGGTAAATGGACAGGGTTTTCTTCCTAGCTGGAGGACTTCTGCAGATTCCAGGGGAACCCTGGACAGTACAACAAACACCTTTTCCCTAGAGCCAGTATGTAGTGGGAACACCCATGGTATCAGGTCATGGGGACGCGTGTTAGGAAAGTACATCTCAGGTCCTCTCCAGACCTACTGCAGCGAGACCAGGAGCCTGTCTTAACTGATACGCTAGATGTTTGAGAATCACTGATCTGGAGAACAACTTGGTTCAGATTTGCTGGGGAACTGGGCAGAAGGGAAGGGGTATGCCAATGAGTGGCTTACAGGAGATAAGCTTCTCCTCTGAAGAAAGTTATGTCAACTGCAGGTCTGGGCCGGCCTCCTCTCTGCAGAATGGGGATTCTTTTTGTGTATTTGTGAAGAAAATAGATTTCTCAGCCTGGGAATTCTTATCGTCAGTCCTTAACTGGGGGAGATGATTCATGGCTTCCATGACCTTTGCAAAAAAGGATCTAAGATCCCTGGGCCTTGAGGAGCCTTTTTTGGAAAAGCTTTTCTTTTCTTTAACAAATGCTTAACATCTGAATCCTTTCTCATGGTAAATATTCAAATCACATCGAAACACAGTGAGCAAGAAGGAACATCCCTGATGGCCCTTCTCCCGCCCTTGCGTCTCCCCAGAAACAACAGCCACTCTACCTGTTTGGGGTTTCGCCTTCACGTCTTTGATGAGAGTGTGTGCGCCCATTCGGAAGCACTGTAGTCTGCGTGTTTTTACATAAACAGGATATTGGTGGGTGTGTGCCGCCAGCCCTTCCCTTCCCCCACTCACCAGTAGGTCTTAGAACCTTGGCTCCAAGTATTGGGGAGCCTTAGCCAGGCTCCTGGCCTCTTCTCTCCAGCAATCTGCCTCCCAAAATCAGCCAAAGAAAACTAAGCCTTCAAACAGGTTCATTCTGGTTTGATCACCTCTGAGAATTTACACTCACATCACACACACACACACACACACACACACACACACACACTCACACTCAAAATCCTCATTCTAAGAAGATCCCAGGTGAGTCTTGGGGCTCTAGTAAGATGTAGATTCTGAGGGTCATGCAAGTCCTGGGCAGAGGGACAACGAGGGATGAACCCTGGTGACAGCTCTATTGATCAGCACTTTCTCATGAAGATGACAAAGTGGCAGGCAGCATTTCCTTCTGTTTTGTCCAGGGTCACCAGGCACCCCAAAACAAGCCTCCTCTGATCACCTTTTGGAGGGTGTTGGCTACTAGAGCAAGAGAAAAAAATTGGTCATGCCACATCAGACACCCCGCCGTCCCCTCTACTTTTCTTGGGCCCCTCATATCCTCCTTAGCCACACCTCCCCACCTCCCTTCACTATACACTTTAGTAACATCATGTCCAGGCAACCTTTCTCCATCTTTGTCCAGAGTCAGCCTTGAACTCACAAACATCAGGACGCTGAGGTGCTGGGCCTCCAGAGAGGTCATTTCTTAACCCTGAGAAGGCCCTCCCCAGATTCCGAGGATGGGTGGGCGTTGAAAAGGCCTCGTCATCACTGAAGATAGTGTGTTTGTGAGCATGTTTGTCCTGTATAGGAGACCACAGCTTCCCGTCAGACTCCCAAAGGCTCTGAGATCCCTTCAGTGGTGAAACCCTCAGCTGTAAGTTGATTGCCTTTTAATGGAGAAGAACATAAGAGTGAAAGTAATTCCTGCCTTCTAGGGTGCTTTCCATTTTACCATCACGAGCAGGTTTAACACTGGGGAAATGGGACTGTGCCATTTCCAAAGCCTAGGTGCAGGGAGAGAGGGGGACAGCCGGAGGTAAGGGGAAGAATGAGGCATCCACGCATCCCTGATGAGGGGTGGCAGAGGACAGGCCTCAATGGCTTCCAGGAACACTCTGAAGTCCTCAGCGAATTCCACCCCTCAGTAACGGAAAAGGACCAGGCTTCTTCGGGGCAGAGTCCCCATTGCTTCCCATATGGCCTCTGCTCAAGCAGGTATGCAGGCCACTCTTGACCTGGAGAGATTTCCCCCAATACACAGCCAAACCAAATACATGTTCCTCCACAGGTCCTCAAGTCACCTGTCACTCGGCACTGAGAGGGCGTCAGGCCAGCTCCTGGCCAGCAAGTCTGACAGGCGCCCATCTGCTCCGGAAGTGGCCAGCCTGGGTAAACAGAGCCAGGCTCTGCCTCCCACGGCCGGACCAGCCAGATCAAGCAGAAGCCCTGTGTCTCACGCTCCCATATCCATTTCCACCCTAGGCGGACATGGCTGACTGCCCCAGTGGGAACAGGTACCCCTGGAAAAATAAAGGGAGACGTGCAAAGAAGACTCTGGGGTTTGTAGGTAGGGTTCGGCCTATCTCACAGGTCATTCCTTGAATCCCCGCCAGGCCCAGGTCAGGTCACTGGCCCCTCCTCGCCTGCCCCCCGCCTCACTCACGCCCACGTAAAGCCATCTGCCACCCTTACCCCCTGGCAGTCACAGCCTTGTGACTCAGCACCCAGAGACTGCCCTGTGGGTGGCAGTTCCGGAACCTCAGTGGGGAAGGAGTTGCTGAGAAGGAGGAGGAGGGCTGGGATTGGGGGAGAAGATGCAAGTAGACCCCACAAAGGGGCCCTTCTTGAAGCGCAAACCAAGATAGCATTGCCTTTCTTTGCATTTTTTTTAAATAAAATCTTTATTTGATCCTGGTTTGCTTATAAAGTCCGCATGCCTTTGACTTTTAAAGCAGATATGTGGTTGCATAAAGCGTAATGGCCCAATTAATCTTTACCTAATTCACTTCCTCTTTTCCTCTAGGTTCTGCCACCTGCACTCCAGACCCTAATTACTGCCTGGTGTGGACCTGCCGCTCATGCATTCCACCTGCACCTCCTCCTGCCATCCCCCCCCCATCTTCCTCCACCAGGACACTCTGAAACAGAGTATCCCCTCCCTGCCTCCCACGTGAGTGGACAACCACCCACAGCAGTCATGGAGAGCTCATGGCATCGTCCTGCAGACCTTGTGGGTGAGGGCTTGACTCCAAGTGTGTACCCCACAGCCAGAGGTAGTGCTGGGGCTGCAGGCATCACTAAGGGGAAGCGTGTAGGGAACAGGAGATAGAGGCTGTCACCCTCACATGTGGCCCGGCAAGGGGCTGGCTCCTGTACTGATTCTGAGGCAGGTCTGTTACATTGGCTTAGGAGTGATTTGAAACCCCTGGAACCTGGCTTTCAAGAAAACGCTGTAGACCTTGCCCATCTCACAGCCGGAAGACTGGATTTGAGGCCAGGGTCCAGCTCAGGGTGTGTGGTTGGTTGCACGGGGTAGGGATAAGGGTGGGGAAGTATCCAGTCCCCTGACCATCTGGGTTCCCAGGCCTGTGGAAGCCCTATTGGGCAGCTGCCTCTACTCTGTCTGTCCTTGCTGAGTCCCATTCCAGCTGGTCTGGGCTGGTCTCCTCTGAGGGATGGGACTTCTTTCCACTTCTTAATGGCTCCTTTATTGCCTTAAAGCCCGAGAAGCTTGTCCATCTTTCTCCCATGGGATTTAGAGCCTTGAAATTCCAATAATGGGTCAGCTATGGGCTGCATCGACCTCAACAGCACGAGAGTTTTGACATTTGAGGAAAAGGAGGCACAGAGAGTGTCAAGCCCAGGCTCACCTGGAGTTGCAGGCTGGGAGCCCCACACTGCCCCGCTCTTCCGGCCCCAGCTCTGAGGTCTCCCGAGCTTCCCAGCCTCCTGTGTTTTTGTTAGGCCCTCTCCATTTCCTCTGGCTTTGAGGAACACAGGAGCCACTAGTAGCCTAGAGACCAGAGACTTTCTTGTTGCAGCACAACCCAAAAGACTAGGCTACCAACCAGAGTGCCGGCTCTGCCAGTGACGGTTACATGAGACTGAGAATTTTAAAAGGGCCTAACTGGAAGTTGGCTGGCTGACATCACTGTGGCAGTCTCACCTTGGTGGCAGTCAGGCAAGGGAAGTTTCTGGGGTCCATTTGTTGTATGTTACTGTTCTGACTGGAGGCAGAGGCTGAGGCCTGCTCAAGGGTGTGACTTTAAAATCCTGTAGGAGTGGCATCCACTTCCGAAATAGCTTGCCTCCAGAAACTCTATGAACCTGGAGAAAGGACAGAAGTTGTACAAGTGTCCGGGTCTTTCTTTCGTTCATAGAGTCGCTATGAGTCGCCTACGGCTCGACGGCACTTAACAACAACAGCATAAAGAGAGCTCAGTTGGCCTAGTGGACAGAAAGTGATGCTACCAAGCCAAAGGTGGGTGACTCTAATCTGGGCCCTCGGGCCTGTTTTTAATTGGTTTTGGTCAAACATTCTTCTAGGTCGTATAGCACTGGTCTGCCCACTTGCTGTACAGAGGAAACTCACGTTGGCTATGAAGCTGAACACTGTGACACTGATGTGTCAAATGTGATAATGGTTACTCTTGGTGGACAGTGTTTGGTAGAGTTGCCTGATTAAAACAAGCTTGGAAGCAGGAGTGGCATCCACTTCTGAAATAGCTTGCCTCCAGAAAACCTATGAAGCTGGAGAAAGGATGAAAATTATACAAATGTCCAGGTCTTTCATTCATAGGGTTGCTACGAGTCGCCTACGGCTCGATGTCACTTAACAACAACAATATCTTGGGATATTTAGTCTGGCTCTTTCCTGTGTGGAAATGCATATAATGTAATGACAGGAATAACTAATAATAATTGATGTGGGCATTGCCTAGCATCACCTGTGTCCACACACTGAGAATCAGACCCTGAATTAAATGAATTACTGTGGTGTGGATTCCAGCTCATGGGGGCTCTGTGTATGCCAAGGAAGAACTCTGTCCCACAGGATTTTCAATGTCTACTTTTTCCAAACTGGAGCTCTAGGCTTTTCTTCTGAGACATCTCTAAATGGACTTGAACTTCCAACCTTTTGATTAGCAGTCAAGGGCATGAATAATTTGTACCACCCAGGACTGCTTGCCTGCACTGAAGGGCCTATGGGATTTCCAAGTCTGTGATTTTTTTGGAAGCTGCCTGTTCAATATTCCTGCCTTGGAATGGCTGGTGGATTTGAATAGCTGACCTATCGGGGAACATCTGAGAGCTTAACCACTGTGCTCCCAGAGTTCAGTGTTAACACTGCTAACCAAAAGATCAGCAGTTCAAAGCCACATGCTGCTCTATGGAAGAAAAAGAAGCAGTCTCTTCGTGTAGTGATTTTATTAGCTGTAGGAACCCAAAGATGGAAGGGACAGGGTGAGTCAGAACAGGCTCAAGGACAGTGAATTTGGGTGGTTTTGGGTGGTGGAAGGGAGCCCCTCAGCACCTTTCCTCTCACACGCTTTTTCTAGAGACAGTTCAAATTTCCCAGAGCCACCCCTCTCAGCTTATCCACCCTTTTCCATCCCCTGGGCCGTAGGATGTTTTCCAGGCCAACCCTTTCTCCAGGGAGCATTTCCCAGACACAGGGGCTGCTTCCTGGAGCAGGAAGGTGGGCAGAAACAGCTGGAAAATCAGAGTGTGAGTTTCTGTACAACTTCTGTTGAAAAATAGACTTTTGGAAATAACAACAACAATAAAGTTCTGCTTCCAGAGCAGTACTCGGGTCCGTCTGGGTTCTTCCAGCTGTACCGTTTCACAACTAAAGAAAAGAAATTCCCTCTCTCCAGGCCACGCCGAGGACGAGCAGCAGAGGTGCCACCAACCTTGAGCACCTGGAGCCTGCCAGGCACGGCTCCCTTCACTTGGCAAACACCTTCCGGGTGGGGGCACACAGGAGCAAACGGGGGTGCCCACTTCCTTCTTTCAGTTCCCCAAAGTGTAGTCTTTCCATTCTTAAAGGTCACTCTCAGAGTCACTACCGGTGACAAGAGAAGAGTTTCTGAAATGAAAACCCAAGAGCAGGCCGAATAGAAACCGCTTCTATTTGTTATGTCTTGTTATTTCTTGATGCTGTTGAGAATGTACACCCCAGAGCACACCCATCTGACCATTTCTACCTGCGCAAGCAGTGACATTGGTGACATTCTTCCGACTTTTCCTTCAGGAGCTGTTCCTCTCCCATTGACAGAAACTCTTCTCCCTACATGTCTTATCTAATCTTTGGAGTTACTGTTGTCAAGTTGATCCTGTAGAGATATTTCTTAAAAGGGCACAATGCTTAAGGCAGACATTCTTTACAAGTTGAGCTAAATAAGCAGTGTTTGCTTTTAAGAAGATAAGGATTTCCAAAGGAACAAACAGCTCAGTCTTGCAAGGAGGTCAGCCAGAAAGCTCCTAGGAAGCACGAACGGAAAGGCTCTGACTCTCAGACTTGGGGCATGTTACCAGGAGAGGCCAGCCCCTCGAGAGACACACAGGCACAGTCATGTAGAGGGTCGGTGAAAAAGACCAAGGCCAACAAGGTGGCTTGCAACAGTGGGCTCATCAAGCGTGACAGTTGTGTGGATGTCGCAGGCTGGGACAACATCATCATCATGGAACGGTCACTATGAATCACATCAGGCTCAGTGGCACCTATGTGCTGCTGGGACAGAAATACCACAAGGGGATGGTTTAAACAAACAGAAATCCATTTTCTCATAGTTTAGGAGGCCAGACATGGGAATTCAGAATGCCACCTCCAAGGGAAAGCCTTCTCTCTGTCAATTCTGGAGAAAGATCTTGTCTCCTGAATGTCTGTTTCTTTTTTTTTTTTTTTAATTTAAAAATATTCTGAGTGTTTATTTATGAAGTATGTTTTTATGATATTTCAATATCAACTTACATAAAAATGTTTGCGTTTTTATTTCTTTATAATAAAGTCACATGATAATAAGTGTACCAAATATTTAACTTGAACACAACACTAAAGGACATGAAAAAGGTTGACTAAAACTGATTTTGATGAATTGAATAATTCTTCAAGAGGGACTTCTGGTTGCATATCCTAATGGGAGATACCGAGAAACCAAAAGTAGTGCTTCTCTAGTAGTTCAAATACCACCAGAATGTCTGTTTCCGGGGGACCTTCCTATGGCTGTCTCTCCTTTCCCATCTCTGCTTCTCTTTCTTGCTTCTTTAATGTATTTCCTATTTCAAAGGAGATTGATGTAAAGCACAACCTATACTCATCCCGTCTGTTAGTGTAACAACGTAACAGAGACAAGCCTTCCCAAATGGGATTATAGACACAGGACAAGATATTAGGATTTAAAACACATACATTTTTTTGGGGGGGAGGGCGGGTGGAGAAGATAACTGAAGACTTTAGAGAATATTTTTATTTAAGGTTTTAAAACTGTTTAGTGACAGTCTGTATAGTTTCAGGGGTTCATCCAGTCTCAGTAGCTTCAGAAAGTCTAGGTTCCTTGAGAATTTGAAATTCTCTTCTGTATTATTTTCCCTCCTTACAGTGGTCTCATATTTTAAAAATGGTTTTGATTGTATTGTTGTTGTTAGGTGCCAGCAAGTTGAGTATGGCTCATAGCGACCCTGTGAACGGCAGACCTGCAGCCTGTCCTGTCCTGAGCCGTCCTCATCATCTCTAGCACACTCGGACCTAGGGCTGCAGTCAGTCACTGTGTCAGTCCATCTGGTGGGTGTGTGGGGTGCGTGTGTGTGTGGTACGTGTGTGTGTGTGGTGTGTGTGTGGTGTGTGTGTGGGGGTGCATGTAGGGGGTGGGGGGTGCGTGTGTGTGTGGGGTGTGCATGTGGGGGGTTGCTTTCTTTTGCTGACCCTCTACCTTTCAAAGTATGATGTATATTTCAAAGGAATAGCTTCTCGTAGCAACAAGTTCAAAGAGTGAGAGACAAAGCTTCGTCAATCTTTGTCTCCAAGAACTCTCTGGTGCACTTTCTGCAAGACATACCTGTTAGTCCTTTCAGCAATCCATGGGATATTCTGTGTTCTTCTCCAGCACCACAACTCAAAACCCTCAAACGCATTGCCATCAAACATCAGGGGTTTGAATTTATGAGCAGCCTTGGAAACCTCAGGATTCCGCAGTCGGAATCAACTCAGAGGTGGAGGGTTTGACGTGGTTGGGTCAGGTTTTTCTCAGTATATATGTTGTATATGCTATTTTAAGCATCAATACAACATAGTCCACATATTGTTTTGTAGTTTTTTTAGTTCTTTAAGATCAGCAGGTGGATTTCTACTTCATTGTTTTCAGCAGCTAAGACTATACTATTTTATGGACCTAGTACTTTGAACCATATGAGCATGCGCAATCTCCTGTCACGTGATAGAGTGCCTCTGGAAACCCCCCCTTAGGGTCAGCTGAGTCAGTACACAACAATAACAACAGGGCATTAAAGAGGCTGGATTTCAGGAAGAAGAATGTGGCATCAGAATTGGAGAGGAGACTCTTCAACAACCTGCATTATGCAGATGACACACATTTGCTCCTTGAAACTCATTAAGGGAGACTTGAAACATTCACTGCAGATGATCAAGGACTGCAGCTTTCAGTAGGGATTGAGTCTCAACATCAAGAAAACAAGATTCTCACCATTGGACCAATAGACAGCATCATGACAGATCGAGAAAAGTTTGAACTTGTCAGGAAATAAAAAATAATAATTGCATTGGGAAAAGCTGCTGTCGAACCTCTCCAGAGCGTTAAAGGACAACTGTGTCAGTCTAAAGACTAAGGTATGTCTGACCTAAGCCACAGTCTTCTCAAAAGAACAAATAGGTCTATCCTGGAGAAGGTGAAAGCAGGTTGCTCCTTGGAGGCAAGGATTTTGAAACTTTGTCTCACATACTTTGGGCATGTAGTCCTTGGAGAAGGACATCCTTCCATGCTTGGAACAATAGAAGGTCAGTTCAAGAGAGGAAGACCCTGAACGAGACAAACTGATACAGTGACTGTGCCAATGGGGTCAGATGTGAGGTTGGCTGAGTATAAGACAAGGTTCAGAGTCATCTCATAGGGTCGCCATGAGTCATTGTCAACTTGATGGCACATGAAAACAAGAAGAATATAGAAAAGGAGCTCTGCTGGCTTAGTGGTAAGGAATTACACTGGTAACCCAAAGGCACATGGTTCAAATCCATCAGCTACAGTTGTAGTAGAAAAATGGACATTCTCCTCTCCTATGATTTACTACCTTTGAAGACCCACTGAAGGGTCAATTGTGAGTTGATTCTGGCTCTGTGGCATACTACCACCACTGCAAAAAAAAACCAACAACACAGTATATAGAAAAGTGGACATTTAGATGGCTTCTAGGTCTTGGCTACTATAAATCATGTCAGAACAAACATTACTCATACACAGGTATTTGGTATTTCTTTTGTATGCTTTCCTAGAAGGGGAATTTTTTGCTTACATGGAAATGATTATTTTTTTTTTCCTGTCTTAAGAAATACCAGTTTCTCTTTAAAGTGGTTGGATTGCTCTTCTCATCCCCTGCACAACAAATTCCGAGAGCTTTCCCTTGTCCCTTCACAATGACAGCATTGTATAAATGGTTCAGCTTTGCTAATCTGTGCCATCTGACAATTTACCTTCAAAAAGTACAAGCATCCCTGCATGGCTGGAGTGGGCATTATATCCTGACCGTGTAGCAAGTAATGACAACTTAGAACACCTGCCCTGAGGTGTAAAGACACAGACCCAGTAGGGCTGTGGAGAACTGTGAACTGGAGAGAAGGCAGAAACTATGGATTAGAATACAGCAGGCAAGGTCAGGAACAGAAATCCAGGACCAGGCACGGGAGTATTTGCCTCTACAGATGCCCAGACTCTGACAATCAACTGAGGTTAGAGGGTCAAGGCCAAGAGACAACTCAATGATTGAGTCGGTGCACCCAGGCCAAGGACACAGCTGCTGTCTCTACTACACGCCTGCTAGGATCAGCCTGAAGCTGGAGGTGGGTGAGTCCCATGGGCCACACCAGAGATGAGAAGTAGGTCACTTACTGGAGGAGTTTGGGAGCACAGATAAGCATGGATGTTGACATCTGGGTTTAAGGCTCCAAGTATTTCTTCTTCCCACAAGAAACAGGTTGGTGGTTGAAAAGCAGGAAAAGGCAGGTTCCACTTTTAAAAGGAGGAGGGAGGAAGATGAAGAGAAAGGTCCCTGTTCATAAACCACAGAAGCCAAAGAACCTAAGTTTAGCATCCCTCTCGAAGCGTGTTTCAGAGCCTCCTGACTGCCAGTTCTTCCTAATGGGCTCCACTTCCGTGAACTCAAAGGTAATGGAATCAACTTAGCAAAAACAATGTTCTAAATAAAGAAATGCAATGAGAGCTACTGACCTTCAACATCAATCTATTTTTTTTTTTTAGGCCTTGAACATGTAAAGAAAGGAGGAATATGAGCTTTGAGAGAGAGAGAGAGAGAGAGAGAGAGTGTGTGTGTGTGTGTGTGTGTGTGTGTGTGTGTGTGTGTACATGTCTATGTGATATTATGAATTTCAAACATGGCTGAAAAGTATGAAAAAGTTCTACCATTTCATTGAGTACCCTATGCAAGGCAACTTTGAAAAAAATGGTCAAGTAAGGACGCTGGGGACATGTGTTTCTTTTGAAATTGACCTCTAGGCTAATCAAGGCATCGATGGTCACAGATAGGACTTTCAGCGCTGCCTCCCACTCCACCTCCCCATCAGGGCTCCTGGAATGTGCTTTTGCTCCCATCCCAGTAATCCCCTGATCTCAATGCGGTACATTGCTGTTAAGTTGGAATTGACTCATAGCTGACCCTCCACTGGGTTTCTGAGGTTGTAAATTGCTTGGGAGGAGACTTCTCATCTTTCTCTCATGGAGCAGGAACCACCAGAGAGAGGCATGACCTTTGAGCTAACAGTGCAACATCCTAACTTCTGGCCCACCAGAGCTCCCAGTATACTCCCCCTGTGGAGGGCTTCAAGGTGGGCAGTTCTAGGCATGTGGTCAACACTCAGAGACTCCGAAGGACGTCCTGGCCTGGTCCCCAAGTAAGTCATTCCAGAAGCTTGTGTCCATAAAGAGATGCTTTCTGGGCACCAAGGGTCCAAATCATGGGAAGATTGTGGGGGCCTGAGGGAGTTCTAGGTAAGTCCAAGTGTGGACTGTCGGACTGTGGGTCAAAGGCTGAGATTTTCAGCTATTGATCCTTCTGAGTGAACACTGTCTCCACGAGGCCCTGTCTTTCTGATGTCTGTCTTTGCACCACTTACCCATTCATTCCATCATCTCAGGCAGTCAGTGCATAAGCCAGTATTGCGATGTGAATATTGATAGGCATGGTGGGGAATCTTATTTAAGGTGGTGAGGACATAAAGAGGTAGAATCGCTTTGGAAAACAATTTGACATTGCATATAATAAAACTGAACTTGCCTACAAGACTCATAACCCAACCATTAATTCTAATGTCTAACAATTAACTCTAGACACTCTGATCTGTGTGTGAAAGATGTGTGTCAGAACCCCAAAACCAGTGTTGTTCATGACAGTGAAAGTATGAGAAACCCACCGTCCATGCAAAGGAATAAATCTATAGAATTGGGTTCTATGCCTGTTGTGGAAGGTTATGCCACTGTGAAAATGGATGAATGATAGTTACTTGAAATAAGATGGATAAATCTTGGAAACAAAGTAAGGAATGACAAAACTGATTTTCAAAAGACTCCCTCCACTCTGCTTATATTTCTGAAGCTTAAATAGAGCCAAAGTGAAAATTTTTCTTTAAAAATCTTACCAAAAGTGTTTCAAAAGCCTATCTAGACCTAGAAAGTTAATGTTTTAGGTTTTTGTTGATTTGGGGGTTTGGTTTTGTTTTTTAAGAGCAAGGATGTAGACAGCTCCAGTTGCCTTGCAGTTTGACAATTTAGCAAACTCAAAAGAGAGAGATTTTCCATTCCCAAACTCAAAAATACAAAAATCCCAGGCAAGGACTCTGATTGCTTTGGTTTGGGTCACATGCAAATCCATAGGCCAACCACTGTGATCAGGAGAAAAGGAATGAGAGGCTGGCCCAGTCTAACCTTAAAGAGTAGAGGTGCCCAGTGGGATGCTGGAAAGCTGAATGAGGTGAAGTCCCACTGTAGGGGCCTAAATAGCAAGAGGCAAGAAGCAGCACAGGACTTGCCGCAGCAATAAGGCTCTTTGCAAGAGAAGTCTTAGCAGTGTTGGCTGAAAGACAGCAAAACTTGGAGACTTTGGGGAGAGAGAGCAAGGGAGGCTCCGGCAGACCCTGGAGAAAGGAGACTGACTAACGCAGGAATGGCTCGGTGACCCAGGGGAGCCATTTTAATTGTTCTGTGGGCTTGTTAGCTCCAGAGTGTAAACACAAAGCCTGATGGGAGGGATTCCCTGGAAATGGGAACTAGGTGCGCAGAAGGAGGCAGAGCACAGGATGTTGCAGAGCAGGGAAGACGCCCCCACATAGGCCTCGCTGACTCAGGAGGACATCTGGGGCCGTGGAGGGGGCAGGCTGGAAACAAAACACAGGTCTAGCCAGGAACTCTTCATTCTAGAAGGAGTTACCTAGAAGGAGGGTTCCCAGGTGGCCTGGTCTGAATCACGGCTCACAGATGAGAGCCCTCGGCAACCCCATATCAGCTATGATCCCCAAGAATCCCCCGCAGTGTGGAAGGAGCAGCAGAGGCCAGCAGGTGCAGAGGCCATCAGAGGGAGACGCTGGCACCTCCAAGCCCAGCAGATCCTGCGCTAGAGAGAAATGGGATGGGGAGGGGGCTGCAGCTGCTAAGTCAGCAAAAGCGTGTATCCTTACGTGGCCCTGATTTCAAATCTCTGTTCTGACATGGTAACAAATAAGTGACCACCAGGGCCACTTGGACTCTCTGAGTCTCCATCTGTGAAATACCTATAATTCAGTCATTACTGTTGTTATGTACTATCAAGTGGGAGCCAACTCATAGCTGACCCTCCAGCAGATTTTCAGAGACAGTAAATCACACGGGAGGAGAATGCCTGCCTAACTCTTGTGGAATAGCTGTTGGATTCAAACCTTCTGTCTTTGGGTTGGAAGCACAACTCCTTACCATTAAGCCACAGAGCTCCCCTAAAATACAATCATCTTTTTAAAAAATAATAGTTGTATCTATCTGACTACCTCTTTGTGAAATGTAGTTGATGTAGGGTTATTACTGACATGAGGTTCTCCACTGATGTTTGGCTAGTTCTAGTCATGAGTTCATAACCACTCACACTGGAGTGAGAGGGGTGAGCTCTCTAACAGTAGGGGCAGTCACATAGGAGTTACATAACCCCGAAGTGGAGGGCACTGTGCATTGTCTTTGAAACACCCTTCCTGCCTCAGAGGGCACTGTGCATTGTCTTTGAAACACCCTTCCTGCCTCAGGGCATTTGCACGTGCTATGTGAGAACATGCCCTGGCTGGCTCCTCATTCCCAGGCTTCAGGACAAATGCTACTTCCTCCAAGAAGCCTCCCTTAGTCACCATTCCCTGCCCTCCAGCCCATTCCTATCTTTTATGGTCTTCCTGTTATTATTACTGTCTGACATTAATATGTTGTATTTCCTTACTGTCTGATTCCCTCTGGAATGTAAGCTCATGAAGGACAGACCCCTGTATCCCTTGCCTAGCACATTTTTGAGGGATGAATAAGTGGAGAATGATGTAACATTGAGATTTTTGCATGTCAGTGGAGGCTGGGGCCGGGGGTGGGGGTGTGCTGAGTTAGTCCAAAGGCTGTGACTCTCAGCCCCAATGGCTCCCATGGCCTTCTTTGTATCTGCCTCCGCAGGGTCTCTTCCTAGATGCCCACTAAGATCTGCTGTGGGTCAGCCCAGGCATCAGAACCTAACCTGCCCTTGCTTGTGGTGAGCTCACTATGAATTGTACTAGACTCTACGGGCACCCAACAACAACCCAAGGCCCCCGGAGCCCCTGGGTGGTGCAAATGGTTTGTGTATTGGATTGCTAATTGAAAGACTGGAGGTTCAGGATTATTCAGGGTCACCTCATAAGAAAGGCCTAGAGATCTGCTTCCCAAAAAATAGCCATTATAAAACCATACGGGACACAGTTCTACCCTGACACTCATGGGATCGTTATGAGTCACAGTTGACTTGATGGCATGTAGTTAATCAGACCCAGGCTGTAAGGTTCAAGTCAAGCCATGGGGATGACAAGGCTGGGCATCACCACATGGCCTTGCATTCAACCTAGTTCCTCTGGGGTCATGTGGTCCACCCAGACCCTCTTACCATTGATAGAAAGATGGGTTTTCCAGCCAGGAGCCATCTTTCTGCCAACGAATATTCACAAAGAATTTCTTGTGGGTTGAGGTGAGGGCAGAGTGCTGCTGTCCCTGCCGTTGGTAAAGATCCTGGGTTGGGTTGGCCTGGGAAGACAAGATCCGGGAACCTTTGCCATGGCGTCCCAGCTATGCCATCAACTGCCATGTCACAGCTTCCTCATAAAAATGTTGTCCTTCTCCTAAGAAAGATACAAATCAAAACAGCTATGAGATATCATCTCACCCCAGTAAGAAATTTAACAGAACAGCAAACAACAAGGTTGTTGGTGAGGTGGTGGAAAAACTGGAACCCTTATTCACTGCTGGTAGGAGTATAAAATGGTGCAACCACTGTGGAAGGCAGTATGGCACTTTGTCAAAAAGTTGCAAATAGAAATACCATTTGACCCGGTAATTCCACTACTGGGAATATACCCCAAAGAAACCATAACTGCCACCCAAACAGATATATGCACACCCATGTTTATCATGGCTTTGTTCACAATAGCAGAGTTAGAAACAACCTAAGGGTCCATTAACAAATGAATGGATAGAGAAGCTCTGGTATATTCACACAATGGAATACTATGTTGCATTGAAAAACAAGGAACTATGAAATATTATACAAAAT
Source organism: Elephantulus edwardii (assembly GCF_000299155.1). Classification (NCBI taxonomy): domain Eukaryota; kingdom Metazoa; phylum Chordata; class Mammalia; order Macroscelidea; family Macroscelididae; genus Elephantulus; species Elephantulus edwardii. The sequence goes on along the minus strand of NW_006399756.1, from coordinate 20,748,464 downwards.
GGGTGACCCTGGAGGACATTATGCTGAGTGAACTATCTCAGTCACAAAGGGACAAACACTGCATAGTGCCACTATTGTAAAACAGGACTGATATTAGAGTTGGGGGGAGACTGAGAAAGATGGGATAAATTATGTATACTGCATTGAAACAGATGAGTAAGAGAACTGTTTAAAAGGGACATATGATTAGGTATTATTGTCATGATAGGAGTCCAGAAAGAAGGCTGCATAGTGGACTGGACTTGAGGGGAAGTGTTGTATAACAATGAAACGAACTAGGGAGGAAGGGGTGGGCAGGGAGAAAAGTGCAACAATGAATGAACGGAAATCCAAAGTCTGTAAATTTTCAGTAAAATTAATAATAATAGTAATAATTTTTAAAAATATAATTAAAAATGTCCTTCTCCTTGGGTTTTTGTCGGTTTAAAGGAAGATTATAATGTAAAGTGCCCAGCACGAAGTCCTGCACTTAGTAAATACCCAATAAGAGGTGGTTGTGGTGGTGGTGGTGCTTGTTATGTGCCATCGAGTTTCTTGTCACTCACAACGACCTTATGTACTTTAGCAATCAACCCTGCCAATCTCATTGTCTCTGACAGACCTAATCCCATTGCTCCAGTCACTGAATCAATCCATCTCCTCCTGGTTCTTCCTCTCCTGTACTATCCCTCTACCCTTCCAAGCATGACACTCCTCTCCAAGGACTGGTCCCTCTTGGCCACGTGCCCAGAGTACGTGAGGTAGAGCTTCAAAATCCTTGCCTCCAGGGCGCAGCATGATTTCACCCTCTCTAGGACTGACTGGTTAGTTCTCCTGGCAGTCCACAGTATGTTCAACACTCTTCTCCAAAGCAGCAATGCTTTTTCTATCATCCTTGGTTATTGTCCATTCCCGATGCATAGCAAATACTAAGAAGAGAGTTCTGGTGGCCTAGTGGTAAGAAGGTGCACTGCAATCCCAAAACCATGCAGTTCAAATCCCCCAGCTACTCCATGGGAGAAGGACGGGCTGTTTCCTCTCATGTGATTTACTGCCTCTGAAAACCCGTTGGAGGGTCAGCTAGGGGTCAGTTCACACTCAACAGCGCATAACAACAATAATATACTCCTTAAAATATTGGACAGAAAGTCAGTGTGGCCAAAAGGTCACAAGCAGTCTTCAGATCCGTGCATGTGTAGCTGAGGCCCCCACAAATCACTCTGAAAATGTGAAGCAAAGGTTCTGTGATGGGGCCCAGAAGCCTGCAATTTAACACATTCCCCCATGGATGCTTGTGACCCTGGAGTCAGATTACTGTGTGCAGCACAGCGTGGCCACTCAGCGGGCCTGGCTGTCCCACCTCCACTCGAGCTTCCTAGCTTTTGTTTTGCAATGTACACAGATGCATTAAAACTTTTTTAAAAATTGTGATTTGGGGTGCAAGTTTACAGAGGAAATTAATTCTCCACTCCACAATTCAAACCCATTCACTTCTCACCATCAATTGCCATCTGTAACATTTGCTTCATGCCATTTTTTGTCACACTGTAACTGTTCTTCCCACTTCCTCCATTTTTCCCCCTTCCTGTCACTCCTGGCCTTGGGAGCTCTGTCCCTGGACAAATGTAGCCCTTTCAGTCCTGTACGGGTTGGTTTCCTAAGGAGACACATTTTTCTCAGAGGTGCCTGTGTGGCTGGTTGCCTGACTCCTGCCTTCAGCTTCCTGGAGCCAGGCTTTTCAGAAAAACACCAGGTGTCAAATAGCTGGGGGTTGTGTTTTCACACAGACTCCTGGACCCCCTGCCGAGAGCTTCTGAATGTGAATCTGCAGGGGTGTGGTGGAAAACTCAACCAAGAGTTGTGTAGTGAGAACCCTGGCTTGGTGTGCCCTCTGCTAGGGGTGTTTTCTCCTCATTATTCTACTTCCTGAACTCCCTGCTCTCCCAAGGTCTTGTCAGCCAGTTCCTTACCACTGTGCCACCAGAGCACCTTCTTCCAAGGTCCACAGGTCTCAGAGTATCTCAGGTTGAGCAGGTCCTCATGCCCAGTGTCCACACCTTACCCATAACTGCATTTATCGAACCATGTTGCCTCCATCTGTGGGACATCCTCTCCTTCCAGAGCAAGCCTCCCTCCTTGCACTCTTGTGCTCACCTGTTCCCCTCACCTCAGTGCTCAGTTTACCTGTGTGCACTCAGCAGGTGGGAATGTTCCAGGCGTAAATCTGGGGGTTCATTTGTTTCCTTCTCCCCGACAGCATTGAAAATTTTTAGAAGGCATACAAATCCCCAATGATTTGACCATTACTACCTAACTTGGGAGGAACTGGAGAGCATTATGCTAAGTGAACTAACAGTCCCATAAGGACAAATTCTGTAGAAGATCATTATTGTAGAACTAGATAAAACTAGTAAAATGTGCATGATGAGGCTTTAAGGGGGGAGGGGGGAAGCAGAAGGGTGAGGATGGGTGGTGGGGAGGTAATCAGAGGGTCTCACAATTTGATGGGTGGATGGAGGGATCAGTAAAGGAAATGGGAAAGATCTGGTGTGAAAAACAATGTATATGAACTTTGTAAGTTAATTAATATAAAATAAAAAAAAATTATTTAAAAAAAATTTCTTAGAAGGCAAGGCTTGCAGCCGAAACATTGTCTTCACACCACAGCCAGCTTTCAATCTTGGAGATGTGAAGGTTGACTGTAGTGTTGAAGTCAGAATTTTCCATGGTTCCTAGTAATTAAAAGAAGGCTGGGCTATTCTCATGTAATCAAGGCTAACAACTTCCTGTAACAAAGCAGGGGTTTTGCTTGCTGAGGAAGTCCTCCGTTGTGACTGGAAATTACCTTTCTTCCATATTCCAACCACTGAGGTGTGGTCCACGTCAGGAAGCCGAAGGGCGCCAGAGCCTGGAACTGATGTCCAGGACCCCGCAGATTTCCCCTCCCCAACCACGACTGGGGAATTCTGCCAACTAAAAGCTGTCATTATGTTTAAGTCAATGACCAATGGCTTCCCAGCTAGCCTAGAAAAAAGCCAAAGACCTTCTGATGTCGACAAGGCGCTGCAGGTCTCCTTCCCCCATCCAGTATCTCACAGCCCCCACTTCTTGTGGTTTCTCTGACATCATCTCCCAAACATCCCCAGGCCTTTATGTTGCCATTCAACCTGACAGCCGTCTGTGTAGAAGCCACCTGCTCCGTAGTGTCCAGAGTCATGTGGCCTTTGTAAAGCAGTTCGCCAGTCTTCTCAGGTGCATCTGGATAGGTTTAAACTGCCAACTTTTTGGCTCATGGTCGAGAACCACACAGGGACCATATTTTTCTCATTCCATAGGAGAGTTTCTCAGTCTTGGTATTATCATCATTTGGAGGCAGAGACTTCCTTGATGTGAGGGTGTCCTGTGCACTGCAGATGTTAGCAGCATCCTAGGCCTCTTTACTCTAAAGGCTGGTCATGACCTGCCCCCCGAGTGATAACAACTAAACATTTATAGACATTGCCAGACGCAACCACCCCACCTACTCTTCCCTTTTTAGGAGCAGTTCTCTGCCCCAGGTGAGAACCATTGGTCTACATCACCGGGTTCTTAAAAAGTACTATTACTAAAGTGTTTGTTTTGCAAAGGCTGTTGCTTCACTGCATAAAAATAGCACCAGCGAAGGCAGCATATTGCAAAATTATGATCGTGTTGCTCTTTAGCTGACACTGTACTATTAACAAGGACTTACCTCCACTCCCAGTCACTTCCGGTAGAAAGATCACTAGGTATTGTGATCAACCCAGGTGTGGATGTCAGCAGTAGGTCTATCTTCAAGCTGAAGATAGCAATGCTATTCTTGAATTGTTTCTACCACAGATAAATTCATAAGTTCTGGATATTATAACTAGATCCTAATCTCCAAATTCTTAGGCACTGGGAAAAGGATTCATGCTTGTGTTTACTTGTCATTAGAAAGGTAAGAGGCACTTTCTTCCAACAGTGTAGTTGTAACAATAGTTCCTATTTTTCCACTCTGTTGTGCTAAAAGCTGTTTTAGTCCCATCCCCAGTTAATTAAAGACAGCCAGTGCTCCCTGAAGAAAGTTGCTTTATATTCATTTATTTAGGGCTCTGTTTTCAGTTCTAATAGATTTTATGTTATTTCTTGCATGCTTTTTCACCCATTTGTTCAACAAGTTCTGAAAGATGACTCAATGTCATCTTGATCAGCCAAGCATCTTCATAACAACACTCATTAAAAAGGCCCTGGAGTTTCTGTGAGAGCATCATTAATTTCTGTCACTTCTGATAAAGACAACAGAGATCGCTAGCAGCTTTCACATTTTGGGAAGCACCAAATTAATCTTGTTTAATTTTGTGCTAACGTGAGGAAGACCACAGTAAACATTTCCCCAAAGCTTCTTGTGCAGAACTGCTGGAATATAAGAAGTATAAATCCAGGAAAACTGGAAATTGTCAAAAATAAAGTGAAATGCATAAAGATCATTCTACTTTCATGGTATTAGTGAGCTGAAAAAGACTGGTATCGATCACTTTGAATCAGACAACCATAAGATCTATTATGCTGGGAATGAAAAATTGAAGAATGGTATTATATTCATAATAAAAAAGATCTTTTTAAGATCCAGCCTGAAATACAAGGCTGTGAGCAATGGGGAACTATCCATATGCATACAAGAAATATTGTGCAACACACCAGCCTCTAAAGCCACAGTTGAGAAAACCGAGGACTTCTACCCCATTTTACAGTCTGAAATGGATCAAATATGCTATCAAAATTCATTAGTAATAATAATAATTTTTTACTGAAATGGCGAAAGTTGGAAACAAAGAAGGAATGGTAATTGGAAATTACAGACAATGTGATAGAAGTGAGACTGAAGAGCAAATGATTTGAGTTTTGTATATTCAATGATTTATTCATTGCAAATACCTTCTTTTAAAAATGTAAATAGCAACTATACACATGGACCTCACCTGATGGACTACAGAAATCAGATTGACTACATCCGTGAAAATAAGCATTGGAGAAGCTCAGTTTCACCAGTCAAAACCAGGTCAGGCACTGACGAAGGAATAAACAGACCATCAGTTACCCATGGGCAAGTTCAAATAGAAGCGGAAGAAAACCATCGGTTATGGATATCATTCTGGATGAAAGCCAAAGGTCATTACAAAGACAAGGGGGAAAAGAAAAGACCAAAATTAATGTCAAAATAGACTCTGAAAATTGAACCAGAATGTGGAGAAGCCAAAACAAAGGGAAGAAATGCAAAGTATAAGAGTTGAACAGAAAGTTTCAAAGGGTAGCTCCTGAAGACAAAGCAAAGTATTTTAACACAAGGTGCAATGACCTGAGGTCAGAAAATATAAGGGGGGAAACCCATTCAGCATTTCTCAAGCTGAAAACCAAATTCAAGCCTCGAGTTGCAATATTGAAGGATGCTAACTAAGTATTATAGCAAAATGTTAAAAAAAAGTATAGCAAAAACCTGAGGTCAGAAAAGAAAAAGGAAAGCACTCACTCAGTATTTCTCAAGCTGAAAACAAATTCAAGCCTTGAGCTGCAACACTGAATGATGCTATGGGAAAAATCTTGAATGACACAGGAAGTATCAAAAGAAGATGGAAGGAACACAGAGTCATTACTCTGTCAAAACACATTGGCTGGCACGGAACCATATCAAGAAATAGCATAAGATCAAGAGCAAATGGTAACAAAGGAAGAAGATCAAGCTTCACTGAAGGCTCTAGAAAAAAAATAAGACCCTTGGAATTGATGGACGCAAAATCTACACCTAGAACAGAAGCCTGTTGTCCGAGAAGAGCAAGGAAACACTTCATAGTTTCAAATCAAGAAAGGGATGTATCAGTGCTGTATCCTTTGTCCATATCTATCAATCTATGTGCTAAACAAGTCATTGAAGAAGTTAGATGTTTGAAAGACGAATTTGGCATCGGGATTGGAGGAAGACTCATTAACAATATGGGTTATGCAGATGACACAACCTTGCTTGCTGAAAGTGACGAGGACTTGGAAGTGCTTGCAGCAGAAGATCAAAGACTACAGCCTTCAATATGCATTACAGCTCAACATCAAGAAAACAGAAACTCTCCCCACCATGTCAATAACAACATCATGATAGATGGAGAAAGGATTGAGGTTGTCAGCAACTTCATCTTGCTTAAATCCACAATCAATGCCATTGGAACCAGCAGTCAAGAAATCAAAAGATGTTGTGTTGTGTTGTGTTGTTTGGGGAAGTGTGCAGTCAAGGATGTCCCAAAAGTGCTAAAGAGTAAAGATGTCCCTAAAGACCAAGATGTGCCTGAGCCAAGCCATGGTTTTTTCAATCACTTCATACACATCTGAAAGTTGGACAAGAGTACCGACTATCCAAACGGACAAATAATTATGTCTTAGAGAAAATTAAACCAGGATGCTCATTGGAGGTAAAGATGGTGTAGCACTGTCTGACATGTTCTCATCTTGTCAGAAGGCAGCTATTGAATAAGTCAAATCCAAATCCCTATGTATTCTGACCAGTGAATTCTATATACACCTCATCTCACTTCATGCTTAACTTTATCTCCTTCATCTCACTTCCCACTTATCTTTGGTAGTGAGAGAGTCAGCCTAAAGCCTGTGCTGCTGTTGTAGATGTTATGGGCTGTGCAGTTGGGAATCGGAATCAACTCATAGCTGACCCTCCAGAAGATTATCAGAGGCTGTAAATCTCTCAGAGCAGCTGATAGATTAAAACTGAGCACCTGAGGGTTGGCCGCTCAACTCCTTACCACCAGCCCACCTGAGTTTGCTTCAGACTCAGAAGTGGGTCTCTAGTCCACATAGTGCAGCTTGTTCAGCTCATCTGTCAAATTGGAGTGACAATAATAATACTGACTTGACAAGGTTGTTTGGAAGATTGTTTGGAAGATTAGACAAGGTGGTTCTTAAAATAGCTGGACAATGGTCAGCATCCAGCAAGCACTCAGAAAAGGTCGGCTGTTGTTACTTGTATCACTAAAAAGAAATGTTTGCACAAATATGGAAACCGAGACTTCCCACCGACGGATATGGGTCCCGACCAAATGTACTACCATCAAGTTGACTCCAACTCATGACACTTCAATTGTTCAAGGAGATTGCTGATCTTTCTTTCACAAAGCAGATGGTGGACTTAAGCCACCAACCAATGAGTTGGCAGTCAGTCTAGTACGTAAAACACTTTGCTACAAAGGCCAGGCCTCCAACAAGTCCCCTAAAGGAAGAAAAGCATTTTCCACTAAACACCCTCCCCTCAAACTCTGCATCCTTCCCAAGTGAATAATATGGGTGATGACAAAAGGGTTAAGAGTCAGCTAGGAAGACACTGCCCCCCCACTGTGGGTTCCATTATCCTCACAAGAGGAGGCTGGAAGAAAACACTGCTGCAGCAGGGGACCATGCTTAAAGACCTAGTTTAGATCCCCAGCAGTCTGCCTTGTTTGCGCTGGATGAACTGGAGAAATGATACATTTTGTCTTCTTTCTTGACTCAGGAGTAAGCATGCTGGAAGGGAATAAAACCCCAATATGATTCTGATTCGTCGAAGTCCTATGGGACAGAGTAGATTTGTCCCATAGGACTTCCAAGGCTGTAAATCTTTACAGAAGCTGAATGTCACATCTTCCTACTGCAGAGGAGGAGGTAGGGGTCAAACTGCCAACCTTTAGGCTAGCAAACAAGTGCTTAACCACTGCACCACCAAGAACTTTGGGGTAAACTGTTAGACGCAATCCAATTGTTCCCAACTCCTAACAATTCTATGTAAAACCTAATAAAACCCTATCGTATGCCATTCTCACAATCACGTGTCAGTCTCTCTCACTGAGGGTTTTCTTCTTCTTCCTTCACCCTCTACTTTTCCAGACATGATGCTTCTGCAGGGATGGGCCTCACCTGATAACAAGCTCAAAGCATGTCAGACAAAGCCTCACTAGCCTTGCCTCGAAGGAACATTCTAGCTGCACTTCTCGCAACAAGATTTATTTGTTCTTTTGGCAGTCCAGGACATACTCAGTATTCTTGGCCAGCACCAGAATTCAAACCTTCAGTCTTCCTTATTCATTGTCCAACTTCCACATGCATGCAAATCAACTGAAAATACAATGCCTTGGGCCAGGCTCCCTTTAGTCTTTAAATTGACTTTCTTGTTCCATAATAATAATCTTTAACGAGGTCCTTGGCAACAGATTCACTCGCTACAACATATTGGTTGATTTCTTGGCACGTGTTTCCATAAGGCATTGGTTGTGAATCAAAGCAAAATTAAATTCTTGACCACTTCAACCTTTGCTCCATTTATCATGCTGGTGTTGGTCCAGTTGTGAGAATATTTGCTTTCTCTATATTGGAATATAACCCATACTGAGGCATCTCAGAGCTTCCTTGGTAAGCTCTTCAAGTTGTCTTCATCTTCTGCATGCAAAGTTGTATCACCTGCATACATCATCTCCAAACCTGATTCCACATTCAGCTTCATCATATGGACATGAGATGAATCTGGGCCGAAAGCAGCAAATACTGGGAAGATGTTTACTTGTGTCTTATTGACTATGTAAAGACATTTGACTGTGTGAATACTATAATACTATCATAAATGAGAAATAATTGAGAAGAATGGGAATTCTAGAACATTTCATTGCATTCCCAAGGAGCCTGTCCACTGATCAAGAAGCCATGTTTCACACAAAACAAAGGGATGCTTCCTAGTTTAAAATCAGGAAAGGTGTGCAACAGGATTGCATCCTTTCACCAAACAGTGTACAGAAGGAATTAGAACTGCTGAGTTTATTCAAATCAGTCAACAAATACTAATCACCCATGGTGTTTCTAAGTCCAACAATGTGGAGTGGACAGAACAGATCTAAATAAAGCAAGACAACAAATAAGAGGGTTTACATCCTCATAGAATAAACAGTCACTAAGCAGAGTCAGTAAGACACATGGTATGCTAAATGAAGAAAAATTAAGCAAAAAAGCATTTAAGAGATTACTGGGACAGCAGTTTTAAATGAGATGATTGGGGAAGGCCTAGCTGAGCACAGAAAATTCCTTCCTTCCTCCCTGCTAGCTACTTTCCCTCACTTCCTCTCTTCTCTCCTACCCCTCCCCTCTTTCAAGTTGGGAGGCTCCAGTTGGCAGAAATGAGTGGTTCGGATGTATTTAAAGAAAAGCCCTTTAACAGCCCAAGAAGACCCCTTGAGCATATTTTGTCATTCTTATGATCTTTAAGAGGGCTAGGATCCACACCTCATTGATCAGCTTCTAAGCACAGCAGCAAACTCATAGTAGCTGCCCATTTCTGAAAGGCTCTTTCAGAATCCTCAGTGATATAGACTGTGGTGTTAAGGGCTTATTCAAAATAGCTTCCCTAGCTGTTGACTTTGCCATGTGGATGGGAGGGACTGTGTGAATAGGGTGTGTTAGCTCATCTACAAGGACTTTGTCTAGTCTCACCACTAAATTGTGTGGATTCTACAGCAGAACTTTAGTGGCAGAAGCTGTGCTACAATCCTGAAGGCACCTAGTTTGAATCCACAAGCTGCACCACAGGAAAAGGATGAGCAGTCTCCTCCTGTTCAATTAACTGTCTCTGAAAACCCACCAGAGGGTCAGCTATGGGTTGGTTCCTACTCAATGGTTCACAACAACACATCCAGCAAAGCGGCAGCAGAGCATGCAGGATTCATGTCCTTTGGGGTCCAAGATTCCTGCCCACTCAGATTGGCATCTACAGGAGCGGCAGCAGCAGCTGAAGCAGGAAGGCAGAAACCCCACTTGAGATGGAGTTGGCCTTGGGACTGCTACCCCACAGAACCGGAGCTTAGGGCCTTTGGCCAGGTGTTTTGGATGGCTGGAGGAGAAGAGTCATAACTGGCAAGAGTAGGAGTTTTGTAACACTGACCTAAACCCATGGTGAGGTTGAAGACTGAGGTGCCTGCAAGCACATTTCAACACCTGTCCTGACTGAGTATTTTGCTACTAACCTGAAGTATAGCCTTTTGACTTCCCTAATATGATTCTGTGTGGTCTGTGAGCTATTGCAATGGATTTTGAACCCAGCAGGGCAGGAAGAATCAGGTTGGGATGGGTAGAAAGAAGTGCAAGAACATGGTGGATATATTTGACCTCACAGGAATTGGTTTTGTGTTGTAGATGTTATTGACAAGGACAGTTCTTCCTTGTGGAGTTGGTGAATATCAGATACTGCTGTCTCTACATGGCATTTATTCTTTTTACACAGCCTAACATATTGATTGCAACAACGGGCTGAAGTATGGCAGAGACTGTGAAAATGGTACTTGTGGGGCAAGGTTTTGACCTGTTGTTCACAGGGTTGTTATGAGTCATAGTTGACTCAATAGCATCTAACAACAGCAACAACTATCAGAAAGGTCTCATCACTTCCTTTTACAGATTAGGAAACTGATGCTCAGAGAAGTGAAGCACCTTTCCCAGCTCAGCCAACTAGCAAGGAGCAGAGCTGTCCGTGTCCCCATACAATCAGAGCACAAGCTTGGTTGATATTTTCTACCTCCTGTTTCTTATTCCATATAAATTAAACACAGCAGCCTGGGACCTTGACAAAGCTGGCTGCAGGCCACACAGCAGGTGCAAAGGAGTGGCTGAAATTCCCTTTTGCAATCGACATATGTTATGAAAGAGCTGCAGGGAAGTTGCTGGGATTGAATGAGGCTGAGTCCATTCTACATCCTGGTGGCCCAGAGGCATCAAATAACTGACTTCCTGAAGAGGATTTGCCTACTGTTAAGCAGAATTAAGCTGTATGTCAATATGAATCAAGGGTGGAGACCTTCATCTAGGACTTCTCCAAAAGGGAAAGGCCCCAGATCCGCTATTTGGGTACAGTTGATGGAGCTACCCTGGGGTAGTTGAGGAAGGGGATTGTTACCAAACTGAGCCTTAAGGAACTTTCATGTAGCTCTGTTCATCCCAAAGTGTTGTTTTTACCCACAGGGAATGCCCTGGAATATGGAGTTCCTAATTCAATCCCTCTTCCCCTATCTGCCAAAGCCATAGAGAGAGTTACCTAAAATCTTCCCCCCCTCCACCTCCCAACTCTATTCTGTTAAAACAAGTTAACCCTCTGCCTAAAGGTATGAAAGTAAGAGACCTTGTGGCTTTAATTGGAAAGTTTGAAACCTTCAAATTGTCCTTCCATAGGAGAGACGAGTAAATAGCTTACACTAAATCTGTATCAAGGAATAGTCTGAGCCCTACTCCATCTCCTCACAATAATTAAAAGGCATCTCAAAGAGGATAAATCTAGATTTCAAAACCACTGCCACTGGGTTGATTACAACACATAGAAGAATTGACTCTAAAGGAAAAATAAGAACAACTTCAAAGGGTTCCTGAGGCTGTAATCTTTACAGGAGTGAACCGCCACATCTTTCTCCCATAGAACTTGTTCAAACTCCTGACTTTGAGATTAGCAGCCTCGAAATTAATCATTACGGCACTGAGGCCCTAGGAAGGTTAGTGAAACTAATGGCGTTTAGGAAAAAAACAAATAGAGAATTATAAGTATTGGGGGGGGGGAAACACCCACCAAACCCACCCCATGACTGCTGAGCTGATTTTTAACTCACTATGACATCACGGCTGCCATCTGTCCAGAGGCAGATCACCAGGCCTTCTGTGGTACCTCCGTGTAGAATGGACATGTGAGCTTTAGATTAATACAAACCATTTCATTTACACCAGAACTCAAATTTAAGAAAGGACATGAAAGGAATGGCCCACGTTCTTAAGGAAAAATTCTGAAGATACATAAAAGAGGAAGAATCAGACCATTCCCAATATGCTATACCTGAAAAAGAACCAATTTGATACTTGATATAAAGCCAGCAGTCTCCAACTACAGACAAGATCTGTCCGTAAAAGTATCTTAACGTGGGATTTGTAGGTAGGTCAGAACAGGTACGTCGGTTCTTCTTTGGCCCTACTTTAGTGGAGGGATGGAACTCAAGGGGTCTAGTGGACTATGAGTAGCTGAACTGTAAGGTTAATGGTTCAAGTCTGCCAGCTGCTCTACAGGAAAAAGATGAGACCATCTACTCCCAGTGTGATTGATACCTCAGATAACCCCTTGAGTTCCTTCCCTCCACTAAAGTAGGGCCAAAGAAGAACCGACGTACCTGTTCTGACCTACCTACAAATCCCACGTTAAGATACTTTTACGGACAGATCTTGTCTATAGTTGGAGACTGCTGGCTTTATATTAAAAGCACTGAGAGGGTCACCATGGAATCAAACCTATAGTATTGGGTGGAGGTGGGCACAGTTCCTTCAGGTGGATAGGACCATGTCATATAAGGTGTATGATTTATACACCTGCCTGTGAGACTTATAGCCTTTGAAAGCAGGAGGGAGAATATGCAATAAACAAGGCAAGCACAAGCTAATTCATGCTTACTTATTAATCTGCAGTGAACAGCTTTATCTGATGAAACCCACGTGAAACTGTTCACAGATTAGCCAAGAAAGTTTTCTTTACCTTGCTTACTGGGTATTCTCTCTAGCAGGGAATGTAAATATGAAAAGAGGTCTGGGTTCTACAGAAGTGTGATGTGGTGTTGGGGGAGAGACAGATGCCAGCCAGCCCCAGAAGCAGCATCTTTGATGTGGTCAAACAGTGTGAAATGGTTTACTACAGATGAGTAAATCGTTGTAAGTAAGCCCTTGTTGACCTTGCTTACTAGATTATCCGACGCTGAGTGGTTGTAGTACTGGTTTTAGAGATTGACCACAGTTCAAATCCCAGTCTTCCACTTCCTAAGTGGATAAGCCTCAACATCCAAATCTGTTACATGGAGACAAGTTCACTTTCTCAGGGCTTTTGTGAAGCTGAAAGGAGAGTAAATAAGCACCAGGCCGAGGGCCTCAGACATAAATAACACTCAATAAATAGCAACTATTATTACTTGTACCATACCATTTTCTTGCACATTTAAGTGTAATTGAATTTCAGCAATATCCAGAGCCTCTGAAGAGATCACATTTAAGGGCTGCTAGATACACCGGTTTCTTAGCAGTGCCATTATGACAAATGCTTCCATTTTTACCTTTTTATAAATAGCTTTGTGATGAACACTGTTGTGAATATAGCTTTCCCTCCTCCGTATTATGGAGAATTTTCTTAGGATCGTCCCCTAGAAGAGGAATTGCTAGGTCACAGAGTAATAAACATTTTTGAAGCTTAATACACATCTTGCTCATCTGCACAAAGGAATTGTGATTTCTGTACATCACTCCCTTTTACCACTCCAAGCCCCGCTCCTCTCCAGTGGTCTCTGCGCCGTCACTGGGTGTGACACCACACTGCTCCTACCCCATTCTCTTGGAACTTCTGCTATCTTGACTCCTTTAGCTGCAGAGTCCTCTTCCCTCGGGCTGAGTAAATCTCCTCTAGTTTCCGGCTTCTATGCCTTTTCCCACCTGAGAGCTCCGGTGGCCTAGTGAGAAGGAGCTGCACTGTTAACCCAAAGATGGTTCAAATCCACTAGCTTCTCTACAGAAGAAAGATGAGAAATCTCCTCCAGTGTGATTTGTAGCCTCTGAAAACCCTCTAGAAGATCAGCTATGAGTAGTGGACTCTGATTCGAAGTCACAAAACAACATCATCTGTTTCCCCAAGAAGCCCTGCTGGCACACTGGTGAAGTTAGCCACTTGACTGCTAACCATAAGGTTGGATGTTTGAACTCCCCAGGTGCTCCACAGAACCAGGAAGTTTCATTTTTCTTCCGTAAAGATTACAGCCTTCGAAAACCTGTGGGACAATCCTACTCTATCTTACAGGGTCACTATGAGTAGATATAAACTCAACAACAATGGGATCCCTGGCACCAGCTCTCAACCATTCTGTCTCCTCTGAATTTACCTGCCCAGTATATGGGTCCACTACCTTTGAGTCAAGCCAAACCCTTAGAGACCCTCCATCAGGTTCCAGAGTCTGCCAATCTTTACAGCAGGAGACTTCTCCTGTTCTCTTGCAGAACCCAAGTCTCAATTTCATGATTCATTGGGCAAATGCTTTACTAGGGCCAGCTGTGGACCAGGGTGAGGACGGAGGCTGCAGAGAGCTCATGAGCTGACTCTACAACTAAGTCAAGATATTGTCAGCTCATGGCAACAGTACGCAAAAGAAGTGAAGTGCTATATGACCCAGCTATTCCATTGCTTGGAATATACCCTGAGAAACTGAAATGGAGACTCATATACCAATATTCACAGCAGTGTTATTCACCACCACAAGAACATGGAAACAGCCCAGATATCTAACCACAAACGAATGGATTGAGAAGTTGTAGTACATTCCTACAATGGAATACTATGCAGCACCACACAAGAGCAATATTTTTTTTAAAAAATTACTACCTAATTTGGGAGGGACTGGAGAGCATTATGCATTATGTCCCACAAGGACATATTAAAACCGTATTAAAACTGTATTAAAACCGTTATTGTAGAATGAGTATAGTATCCAAGGTGGAGGGTGGAAGTGGGGTGGGGTGTTAATCACAATTTGTTGGGGGGTGAAGGAAATGGAAAGAATCTTGTGTGAAAAACAATGTATTTGAACTTTGTAAATAAATCAGTATTTTTTTAAAAATGTTGCCATGATCTGTTGCAGATTGATTGAAGTGCTTGCTAGGTTTTCATTGTTTCATTTTTGCAGTTTGTTAATAGAAGCTGTATATATGACTGTTTTCTTCTTACATCTTCTCAGAGTTTTGGTGTTTTTCTTTTCTTATATGTGTCCTTTCCTTTTCTATTTGGCAAGATCTGGTTTTATGTTAGAGAAGCCTTGTGTGGATTCTGTCCATTTTAGCCCAGTGATAACCACTTACCTGGAGTGGATGTCAGCACGGACAGCTGTGCCGTCAACTTTACCTCACTGCACCTGTCGACATACGTAGCCTATTTTTCCCTGCAAACTTGGACTACTTTGTCAATTTGCGAATCTTTGTAGTATCTTCTCACAACCATAAATGTATCATCCTTTCAGATGGGCATGGACTAAACGTTGTGTTTCTGTCTCAGCTCTTTGGAAAGATAGGAAGACGTAATCCTGAATATATAGGAAGGAGCACTGAAATGCTTTCACAGTTTTTGCTCCAGATAGAAGTCAATCACAAAGGGACTGCACTTCCGTTTACCTGCTACTTAGAAAGTGACTGCTAAGTGCCCGAACTTGGCCAGCACACTGTGGGCCTTTGTTACCACTCTGTCTTGGTCCGGCATCTCTACTGCAACTTGTCCAGCATCATAGCAACTCACAAGCCACAACTGACAGATAGTGGTTGGCTCTGCGTGAGGCACATGGCTGGGAATCTAGCATGAATCTCCTGTGTAAAAAGGTGAAATACCACTGAATCCACTGGCACAGATAAAAACCAAGCCCGCTGCTGCTGAGTGAGTTCTGACTCAAAACAACCAACCCTCCAGGGCAGAGCAGAACTGTCTCTTGAGGTTTCTCCCAGGCTGGCGGTCTTTAAGGAGGAAGATCGCCATGTCCTTCCCCTGCAGAGTGGCCGGGTGGTTCCAGGCCCTGAGCTTTCTGATAACAGCTGAGTACTTAACCACTGTGCCACCAGAACGCCACCTGGAATAATTGCAAGGTGTAATCAAGGGAGCACTGGTGGCCTAGTGATAAGGCGTTGCATTGCCACCCCAAAGACAAATTATTCCAATCCACCAGCTTCTCCTCAGGAGAAAGGTGAGCGATCTCCTCCCATCCAGTTTACCGCCTCTGAAACCCCACTGGAGGGTCAACTACGAGTCAGTTTCTACCCAGTGACATGCAACAACAGCCATCAGCTCAACCCCAGAGGACAAAGGCTGGGATATCAGGAGACAGCAGTTCATAGCTGGAGGGAGGACAATGAGAGGTCAGCTCAACCCAGCAGGCTCTGCTCAAAGGGAGAATTTTGCTCAAAATTCTCTAAAGTCTTGCTGTGTAAACTTGAACAAGTCACTTAATCTCTCTGATCATGAATGTCCCCATCTCTGCTAGATTCTTTCATTAGGATGTGATTTAAAATAAGATACTTAAGTGGATTAATTTGATCAAAGCTATGGAGCAAGAGTTGAGTAAATATTTGTTTCTGGTGTGGGCTCTGTGCAGACCTGAAGTGGAAGGCTTATGGCTGATCAAGGAGTGCTCCAACATCTTCTTCCCTTTGGGGGTCTAGGCTGCTTGCTGGATGCCCATTCTTTCACCAAGGAGCAAATTTCTCACAGGGCCCGACCGCATGGACCTCGAGCCTCGAGCCTGTAGGAACAAGCAGAAGGGCTGGGACACCCTCATGCAGGATAAACTTACAAGGAATTTACTTGTGAATCACCCTTGACTCGAGAGTGGTGAAGCAGTGTGGTGGAATGTGGAAAAATGCCTCCTTTTTATATCCTTTCTTCTGGGCACGCTGCAGACTCGCCCCTGTTCAGGCTGCAAATCATTCTGTCCTGACAAGGAGAATGTTGCACGAGGCCTGAAGACGGGAGGCTTTTGGGGGTGATGTCACCGGAGGTTTGAGGAGTGCCAGTGCATGGGGCTGAGCGGCACTGTCGTCCATCTTTTCCTGCAGCCAAGGATGAAGTCGACTCAGAGTTGCCCTGTATGTAGGAGCTCAGGGCGGCAGTCAGGCCAAATAACAAGAGAAACTGGAACCAATTCCTAGTCATGGCCACCCTCTCCTCTGAGTATCAATCAAGGCTATTCATCATCTCAGAGGAGCCTGGCCATCTTTCTCTTGCAGAAAGACCTAAAAGTCTGGCCAATTGGGTTACGTCCGGTGGTGAAGGTGCAGCAGGGATTACCATACGCCAGTATTAGCAATTTAAGGCTGAAACACAATCAAATTCAATACCCAACTTCTGCTGAGGGAGAAATTGAGGCTTGGAACCTTGAGAAACTTGCCCAGGGGGAGCTCTGGTGGCCTAGTGGTAAGAAGCTCCACTGCAATCCCAGAAGTATGCAGTTCGCATCCACCCGTTGCTCTTCTGGAGAAGGAGGGACACTCTCCTCCTGTTCCAGTCAGATCCGATTTCACAGTACACACACATGCACACAAAAAAAGAAAAAAAGAAAGAAAGAAAGAAACTTGCCCAGGAGCACACGGCTATGGTGTGAGTTGTAAAGCTTGAACAGCAACCTACGTCTCCTCACTATGCGTAGACTGCTCCTTCCGAGAACCCCATAATGCTATGCCGTCTATGGGGCCATCTCTCAGCCCACGCTCACTTTATACACAAATCACTAAGCTTAGGACAGCAGAGCTACCCTCCACTGAGTAAGCGTGAACATGAGATAAGCACCGGGCTAAATGCTTAAGATCCACAGCTTTTTAAAAATTTATTTCAAAGTTTTCAAATCATATTGGTATGTAGACATTTTTCCCCTACTGATTTATTTACAAAATTAGAATACAAATTCAAACATTCTTTCAATCTCCCTCACCATCCATCCATCAAATTATACACCCCAATGATTAATTGCTCCCTCCCCTGCACATCCACATCCATCTGCTTCCAGCCTCTCCCACTCCTCCTGGATCCTTATACACATCCTACAATAATGGTTTTATACAAAATAACCTTCTCTCTCTCAAAATTCTCATTGCTGTGAAGTTGAAACTTGACTACAGCTGACCTGCAGAGGCTTCAGAGGCTGGTTTCAGAGGCTGGAAGCCGCACAGGGGGAGATTGCCATCTTTTTCCCACAGAACAGCTGGTAGACTCGCACTAGCAGATAGACATCACTTTTGGTTTAACAGTGCACCTTCCTCTGGACTATGCCACGAGCTAGCCAAGTCCTTATTTTGTACTGCGTTTCATGAGGTACACTGTCTTGTTTCAGCCTTTCTGCACCCTTAGGAGTTAAGAACCCCGGTGACATAATAGTTAAATGCCAGGCTGCTAAAGGCAAGGCTGAACGTTCAAGCTCACCCAGGGGCTCTGTGGGCTGAAGATCTCCCTCAGGGAACCTGATAGGTTGATACTGCCTGCTTTGGTTTGACAGCACGACTCTTACCCACGAGACCACTCTCTGTTTGAATATTAAGCCCCAGATAAGGCAGAAGTAGGGCTTTTTCTTTTCTCTTAGTGCGTTTCTGGAGTTGGTTTAAAAGAAACTCTGGCAGCATGGTAGGTGAATAGTTGAACTGCGGACTGAGAGCTTAGCAGGTCAAAGTGATTGGCTCCAAGGGGAAAACATGAACAGTCTCCTCGAGTTCATGTCACAGCCTTGGAAAGCCAATGAAGGGCCGCCACAAGACTCCCTCAGAGGGAGTCTGTGGAGAAGGGGAAAGATCACCATCTGCAACTATTTCAAAAACACTCTCGAGAGGAATGGGGAACACAAGACCAGCCTCTTCATCCATCTAAGCATTGCACGAGAGCTGAGCCCATTGGAAGCCGTGTCCCCCACCATAAAAACAAACAAACAAACCCCACTCTCGACTTATACTAGTCTATGAGTCCATATGGGAGCTCTGGTGGCCTAGTGGCAAGAAGTTGCACCACAATCCAAAAGGCATGAGGTTTGAATCCACCAGCTGCTCTACAGGAGAAGGATGGGCAATCTCCTCCTGTGTGATTTACAACCTCTGAAAACCCACTTGAGGGTCAGCAATGGGTTGATTTCAACTTGATAGCACACAACAACAACAACAACAAATTATATTTTATTTTATGTGTGTGTGTGTGTGTGTGTGTATTGTCAAATCGGATCTGACTGGTACAGGAGGAGATTGCTCCTCCTTCTCCAGCAGAGCATCTGGTGGATTCAAACTGTGCACCTCTGGGATTGCAGTGCAGCTTTTTGCCACTCGGCCACCAGAGCTCCCTAACAACAAAAAAAGCTGGAAGGGTACTATGGTGGCCTAGTGAGAAGGAGCTGTGCAGACAGCCCAAAAACACAAGGTTCAAATCCAGCTGCTCAGGGAGAGAAAGATGGGCAATCTCCCCTTGTGCAATGTATTGCCTAAAAAATCTCCTGGAGGGTCAGCTATGGGTAAGTTCTGGCAAGAACAAACCAGTAAGGCTCTCTGGTGATACAGTGTGTTATAAGTTTGTTGTTGTTTGTTGTTATGTGCCGTCGAGTCGCTTGTGACTCATAGAGACCCTATGTACAACAGCCCTAAACTCCTCTCTGTCCTGTGCCAATCGCACTGTCTCTGACACTCCCATCCCAATTATCCCAGTCACTGAATCAATCCACCTCATAGAGTTACACTGCTAAAAAAAGTTGTCAATTCTCTATCTATGTATCTATCTATCTATCTATCTATCTATCGCTAAAGAAGCTTTATTAAGGGGGCTCCCAGGCAGGATTCCTTGGTCTAGAGAGAGACAGACCAGAGGAAAACTGCCAAAAAAGTTGTCAGTTCAAATCCACCAGCTGCTCTGCAGAGATAGTTGGACAATCCACAGCCCTGGAAACCCAAAGAAGGATTGCTATGAGTGAGATTGTTGTCTTGCAAATCTATGCTGTCAGGTGCTTTGGGCGGCATGGCATGGTTTATGTTTCACTGCTAACTGGAAGACTTTTTACTTTTTTTTCCCCTTCCCTTGTCCTGCCTTCTTATCTCTGCTAATTCTCCAAGATTGATTCTATCTGCATATAAACCACTTCTTCCCTTTATTATTCCTTCCATAAAGATTTACTGCCTTAGAAGCCTCGCAGAGGATTGCCATGGAATTGACGCACAGCTATGTTTACTTGAGCTGTCAGTCTACACTGTATTTCTTCAGATCTGGAAGCTAAGGAAGAAGTTGTAGGGGAATTTGTTGCAGCTATGTGACCTTGGTCAGCTGTAAAATGGGGACAATAGTACTTACACCATTGAGTGTTTGAGGATTAAGTGATTACTCCTTAAGACATCCCAGTCATCTTATAAAATCCTTGTTTCCTTTTACAGCCTCATTCAGAAATACTCCATGAGTTAGTAAGTGCCTTCTCTGGACTTTTTTAAGCAGGTAGAATTATAATTCCTTACTGCCACGGTTTTGTGCTTCGATGTTGCCCGTGACTTATTATAAAAAGAATATTGGCTTTTGCCCAGCTGTCCTCCAAGCACAGAGAAGGGCCTTACGGATATTTCGTTTAATCTCAGCAGTTCTGGCAGGTTGGGACTATTCTCATCCTCATTGCTTTCAGGTGAGTTTGCTGGGGCTTAAAAGTAGAACACCTTTGCCAAGGTTGTACAATCAGTGAGTGGACTTGAATCAGCCATGGACTTGAACTTCAGATTGTTGGCTTTCCAAAGCCCCTGCTCTTATAATTGGAGGGATTATTTATCAAATCTAACCTATTGTGCTGGATTGGCCTGTTGTAATATCCCAGGCTTCACTGATCTCTCTGTTCTCTATAAATCGTTCCGTTCTCAGTATCAGAACTACGCGACTGAGTACTCATGTGAATGATTTCCTCTCCTGTTTAACTGTAACTAGGGCCTGGAGACTTTCTGTACCCTCTCTGTCCTCAATAAGGAACATTCACTGCACAGTGGTTAAGTGTTCACTGCTAACTGAAAGGTTGAAATCCAAACTTACCAACTACCCTACAGAAGAGAGATGTGTCTGCTGCAGTGAAGATCTGTGGTTGTTGCCAAGCACATTCTAACTTAGAGCAACCCTGTGTACAACTGGAAGAAACCCTGGCTGATCCCACGCTGGCCTCACACTCGTCCCGATGCCTGATCCCATAGTTGTGGTCACTGCGTCAATCCATCTCTTTGAGGGTCGGCCCTTGACCAAACGCGACGCCGTTCTCCAAGGACTGGTCACTCCTGATAACACACACAAAGTGCTTGAGTCCAAGTCTCGCCATCATCGCCCAGGAAGCCCTATTGTAGGGCAGCTCCACTCTGTTCCTGTAGTTACTGTGACTCGGAATTGACTCAACAGGTATGAGTAGTCACTCAGTCTTCAGAGGAGCAAGTTCAAAGGCTCCTAATAATTCTTTCTTTGACTGTCAGCTGAATTAGACAGCCAGAAACTCTTTCTTCCCGGCTGCCTACCCCCACGCCCTTTTATTTCCTGTGCCATTGGAGAGGAGTCTTTTCTTGGCTGGAACAAACACTACAGCCTGTTCAGCTGGCTAATATTTCTTGAGTTCTTAATATGCACCAGGCACTGTGCTCAGTACTTTAGATGCATTAAAGTACACTCAGCTCACTGAGTCCTGACAGCAAGCTATGAGCTAAGTCCTATTTTTACCCCCATTTCTCAGATGAGGAAACTGAATGGACCACTGCGTCAGGATTTGACCCAATCAATGAGTAAATGCTTTGCTGATGGATAACATGATTAGCAACAACAGCCATACAAATAAATGCCTGACGTGTGTATCATGCGATACAGCTTTATGGACATGAGGTCATTTTCACTGCCCACTAGGAGATAGGCAGTAATGTCCCCGTTTTATAGAGGACACTATGACTAGAAGAGGATGAATGACCCTCAACAGCCACACAGCCAGTGCTTTACACATAAAAGACATTCTATAAATACTAAGCCAATGAGTAAAAGCGTTCAGAGCCTGCATGGAAAGCCAGGTCTTTCATTTCTAGGCCACTGCTCTTTCCTTTTCCAAGACGGGTGAAAGAGCATGGCTTACTTACAAACTTGAGCACAGCCTTGGCATAGGATCTTAGGCCACAGAAAGCAGAGCTCAAAAACGACGACTTTCCCCCTTTCTTGTGCCTTTCTCACAATGATCAGGCACTGTTTTCATTATCAGTGATACAGGTTCTAAATAAGTTCAGAGAGGAGCGCATTGGCCTGCGAGGCTGGGGCTTTGTAGAGGGATCCCTGTGTTACTTTGGCAATTATTCTAGCCCCTTCTTTGGCATTTATGAGAGGCTCTGATGCAGCCGCACAGACCACCTGGTCCCAGCTGCTCTGGGAGGTTTCTGGACTGAGAAGGACGTGGCAGGTGAGAGGAAACAAGCCTAGCACAGAGGCAGGTAGGTGAGGGGCTGGGAGGAATTCCAGAAGCCTCTTCTGAAGCTGCAATGAGCAGGGGCAGTTATAGGAGTTAGAGGCTCCCGAAGACTCTGTGGACTTCCTGGAATTGTAAGTGATCCTCCAAAGAGCAAGAAACCTAGATTACAATGAGGAATTAGGGCATGAAGGTTAGGATGACTGTTCAGGAAGGATCAAGAAACCTCAAAACATCTTGTCATTTTCTGAGAGTAACTGGCTAAGCAAGGAAAAGGCAGAAATTCCCCTGAACTCAGCTTCCCATCACCCCAAGGTGGTGATGGGAACAGGCGTGAGGGTTGTTTGTTGTTTTAATTTTTAAACATTTTGTAGTGATTTCCATGTAATTATTCACATATATCGTGTTTTGTACATGTACTTTGTTGTTTTCTTTCTTTCTAAAAATTGTTTCTATTGGGCTGCTAGGAGAACAAACAGGTTTGTCCCAGAGAGGGGGTGAGACCAGGCTGCTCCTTGGAGGCAAGGATTCTGAAGCTTCCTCTGACATACTTTGGGCATGTTGCAAGGAGGGACCAGTCCTTGGAGAGGAATGTCATGGTTGGGAGGGTGGAGGGACAGCGCAGGAGGGGAAGACCCTCGATGAGATGGATTGATTCGGTGACTGCGGTAATGGGGATGGGTGTGTCAGAGATGATATGGTTGGTTCAGGATAGAGCAGGGTTCAGAGTCGCTGGACAGAGGGTCTCTATGAGTCACATGCAACTCGAGGGCACATAACAACAACAACCAATTGGTTTGCATAAGCATGATGGTTTTATTAAGCCCTTTCCGATTCTGACACTCTCTCCAGCCTCCTAATCCTGTGGCCAGTGATCCTCCGTCCTGTGACCCCCACGGGGCTCTGGCTTCCTGTGTTGCCCACCTCGGAGCTAAGGTCCCACCTAAGCTATTTCCTACTTGCTCCCCAGGTGCCTCCTTGAACGCTGGCTTCTCTCACGTTTCAGCAAGAACTCAATTCCATTCCAGCAACATTTACTTCGTCTCTACCTCTTGCTGAAGAATTGACACCTTTGAATTATGGTGTTGGCATAGAATATTGACTATACCAGGAACCAGCAGAACACCAAATAAAGCAGTCTCAGAAGAAGTACACCCAGAATGTTCCTTGGAAGCGAGGATGCCAAGACTTCGTCTTACAGACTCTGATCATGTCAGGAGAGACTAGGCCCTGGAGAAGAGAATTGGGCTTTGGGAAGCAGAGTGTCAGTGAAAAGAGGAAGATCCTGTGTGAGAGAGATTGACACCGTGGCTGCAGCAATGGGCTCAAACTTGGCACAATACCAGACAGTGTTGTACTCTGCTGTACAGAGGGCCATTCAGAGTTGGCAACTACTTGACAGCACTTACCAACACTCCAAAAACAACCATTGTTGAGTGTCGTGAGGAAGGCACAGATGGTTGGATACGGTCCCAGATCTTGGCCTAGGAGTCCTGCTGGCTAATATGAAGACAGAGAGGATAAGCCTGGCAGATGGGAAGATATGACGGTTCTACGGAGATATGGAAACTGTTAGAGGGGGCACCTGGGAGGTGAAGGGACCTCACCTTGGCGGTGCAAGAGTAGCTCTGAAGCTGGGGTGTGAAGGTGAAGGATTCCTTACACAAAGGAACGGAGGGTCCTGCAAAATACTCAGCAAACTTAGCCATTGTGGGGAGGTAAGCCTGGGCCTGGGTAGGGGTGGAAAGACAGGGGGGAAGCAAAGAAACAGAGGGACAGGTACATTAGGACCAACTGTGTCCCACTGTGCACTTTGGACTTTGTCAATGAGTAGACTTAGGAGAAGACCCAGTGGATCTACGCTTAGGAAGACGGCTTTACAAAGGATGAGAGCTGGAAGGGCTGGGGATCAAGATGGCATTGTGGGTGGGGTCAAGGGCAGAGAGAGTGGGACCCTAACTGGAGTCCCTGGGTGCTTTAAATGATTAACAAGCTCCACTGCTCATTGAAAAGCTGGAAGTTTGAGTTCACGCCATGGTACCTCAGAAGAAATGAGTGGCAATCTATTTGTGAACAGCCAGGCCCCAAATACTCTATGGAGCACAGAGCTACTTTACACAGTACAGTGGCCATGAGTCATGGCCAACTTCACAACAACTGATTTTTGGTTCAGTGTTATTTTAATGACAGTCACAGGCAGATCCCACTGCATAATTTAAAAAGCCCTGTACAAAGTGAAAAGGCTAAGTCCCTTGTCTAAAAATTGAGGATCTCAAGAGCCTGGACCTGGGCAGGGGTGTGGAAGATGGGAGGAAGGGGTGAAACAAGGGGGCAGGTGCATTATGGCCAGTGGGCAGCAGTGTTTGGGGCCCCTCTGAGCTCAGAGGACCTGCATAGCAGCACATGGTGCAGGCCTGTGATGCCAGCTTGGGCTGTGGGGTCTGGGAAGGGTAGATTAAACGGCTCAGGAAGGCAGAGAAGCAGGTCTTGGTGATGTGCTGGACACAGGAGGAGAGGGAGCAATCTAGCTGTTAGATCCTCCTCCCTGTTGCATGGCCTGCCACCTTACTGCTTCCTGGGTGGTCCCCTCAGGTGGCCCAGCAACAATTCTAGTGTCCTGATACTGATGCATCTCAGATGCACCCCCTCTCCCTTCCTGCTACCTCCCACTCAGACTTTAACCAGTAGGGTCCTCACTTACAGGCCTCACATTCACCCAGCCACTCCAGCTAAAAGTCCTAGAGCACTCTAACCACTCTTCCACAGCTCCACCCCAGCCCAGCCCTTCTGCCTTTCTTCCCTCTCTTCCTCCCATCCCTGTGCTATCTATGCAGCTGAGTTCTGGAAGGCAGATCTTTATCAGTGCTGGCCTCAAATACTCACAAAAGCTTCCTATCATCCCACTGGCTCTGGACCCCACCCCACTTTCCAATCACAACGCCCACTTTCCACCAGCTACCTTCTCTAAATACCAAAATGCTGGCTTAAAAGAGTCACTAAGACCCCTGAGGGAGGGTGTGCTGGAGCCTGCGGACAAATTCCAAATGCCTTAAAAGGTCCACCCTTTCCTCTGTCATCTGACCCTGCTTAATATTCTAATAAATGCCAGAAGAGCCTGAGTCTCCCACACACGACCAGCGCATACCATGCTGCGTTTTTCTTTCTTTTTGTTTTCCTTTATCTCAAAGTTTCCTCTTACTGGAATGCCCCCACCCCCGTTCTTGGCCTACGAAGCATCAGTTCATTCTTTGGAGCTCACCTCAGCGTCCATCTCCTCTCAGAAGGCTTTTTCTAGTCCGGCCCCCACCCCAGCAGACACCCTGTGTGCTCTCCAGCACTGGACCTTACAGAAGCCGGAGGCTGGGCCCAGCCACCCTCTGGGCTGGAGCAGCTACAGCGGAGAGTGAGGCCTGGTCAGTTGGTGTAGCCAGCACTCAGTGTGGAGGCCGTTCCTAGTAGGTGCTCCGTATATGCGTGGCTCCTAGCTGAAGGGTCGGAGGGTGAACAGTGTAGGCGACGGCGCCAGTCAACTCTGGAAAAGGAGTGGGTTGTAGAGAAAGTTGGCACAGATGAACCAACACAAAGAAAATCTCCAAAGCATGTCTATCTAGCTTCCACTGGCAGGGCAGAGACACTATGTGCCTGTGATCGCCATTGGGTTAATTTCCACAGTGTCCCAATGTGACAGAGTATAAATGCCCACACGAGTTACTTGGCGGTAGTCTCATTTTTTTAAATTTTATATTGTTGTTGTTATGTGCCGTCAAGTTGCTTGTGACTCATAGCGACCCTAACATACAACAACCCTAAACTCTGCTCTGTCCTGTGCCAATCACACTGCCTCTGACACACCCATCCCGATTACCCCAGTCACTGAATCAATCCACCTCACAGAGGGTCTTCCCCTCCTGCACCGTCCCTCAACCCTACCAAGCATGATGTCCCTCTCCAAGGACCTGCCTCTCCTTACAACATGTCCAAAGTATGTCAGATGAAGCCCCAGAATCCTTGCCTCCAAGTAGCAGCCTGGTTTAATCCTCTCTACGATGAATCTGTTTGTTTTCTTGGCAGTCCATGGTACATTCAATACTCTTCTCCAGCACCACAGCTCAAAGGCATCAATTCTCCTTCTATCCTCCCTAGTCATTGTCCAACTCTCTGATGCATAACAAGTGATTGCAAAGACCATAACCTGTATCAGATACACCTTAGTCCCTGGAGAGGTCCCTAACAGCAAACTTTCCCATCACAATACGTTTTTTGACTTCCTGGCTGCGGGTGCCTAGAGTGTTTCCATATAAATTCATATACGTTGTTTCACATTTTCCTTCATTCACATTCTGTTATATAATCATTCTCATACATTGTGCTTTATAAAATTAATCACTATTGATTTATGCCTACCATCTTTTCAAGTCCTTGCTGGATCTTTCCCATTTCCTTTACTCCCTCCCTCTGCCCATCAGATTCTACAACCCTGTGATTTCTCCCCTACCCACCTTCAGCCTCCCTGTCCCTTCTCCTTCTCCTCATGGACCTTCATACCCATTGTACTAGTTATCCTTCTATTTTTACAACAAAGGTCTTACGCAGTATTTGTCCTTATGAGACTGAGTTAGTTCACTCAGCATGATGCTCTCCAGCCTCTCCCATATAATACAGTATTTTATTAAATCCTTGCTCCTGAGTGCTGCATGATATTCCAATGTGTGAATGTACCATAATTTCTCAATTTGGTTGTGGTTGGACAGTTGAGCTGTCTTCTTGTTCTTGTGATGGGGAATAACACTGCTATGAACATTAGTGTACAAATATCTTTTTGTGTCTCAGTTCTCATTTTCTAGCAATGGAAAAACTATGTCTCTTATGAGATTGCTATGCTCAGCTTTTTGAGGAAACGCCAAACTGCTTTCCAGAGTGGCCACACCATTTTACAATCCCACCAATAGTGCAAAAAAATTGCTATCTCTTCACATCCTCTCCAACATTTATTGCTGCATGATAATCTTTATGGAAGTAGATTGGCAGATCTTTTTTAATTGGAGCCCTTGGGTAAATTCCAACTACCAACCTTTTGGTAGTTTGACCATTTGTTACCTCAGGGCAAGGACAGTACCTTTGAATGTTTCTGTTCAGAAGGAGTTGCACTTTTTATCTCTGGTGGTTCAAATCCACCAGTTGCCTCTCTGGAGAAATATAGGCAATCTCCTTCTGTGCAATTTACAGCCTCCCAAAACCCACTGGAAGTTCAGCTATGAGTTGGTTCCAACTTGCCAGCAATAAGAATTGAGACCTACAAGCCTCCTTCCCCTGTGTCAGCTCTGACAAGTACCTCTGTAGCAGAGGCAACTCCTCACCCCGAGATGAACAAAGAAATGGTCGGCTATGAGTTTGAGGGCTCAGGCAAATTTCCCTTCACAGTGTTCCCTCACCCAGAGCTGGGAAAGCCCTGGCACAGGCTGAATGTAAGCAGATATTAGCTGAAGGGTGAATGGTGTCCACTTCCCTAAGAATGGGGGTGGGAGGCTTGAAGCTGCCAGGGGCCAGCCCAGGGCAGGCAGCCTGGGATTATACTTGATCCAGAGATAATCCCCCCAAATCCAGAAGCCACCTGGACAGCAGTTGGCTGGACAGGGTTCCACTGTGATGCTTGCTGATGCTGCTGAGAAATTCACAGCACATTTTCTTGGGCCCCCATAAAACAAAACAAAACAACCTCAAAACTGTTTCTTCTCCATTAACACTCCGGAGAACCGACTTTATTGCGGGAGATTGATTTCTGCCTTATCTCCACACAAATACTATTTATTTTTTTACTTTGTTGTTGAGAATATATGCAGCAAAATGCCTCAATTCAACCTTGTGCCTACAAGTGGCATCCTAAAAGTGTGCAAACATTTTCACCCTCAACTTTTTAAAAAGAATTTTTATTACAAGAATTTTCAAACACAGGGGAGAAAACATTAACCCACGTCAGCAAGTGTCAACACACGTTCAATGAGCCTTCACTCTCAGAAACAAATCCCAGACATCGGTTCCTTCCACGACGTCAAGGCTTCAGGGAAGCCCGTTTTGGGGATATCACTGTCTGGCTCCATTCTCGGGCTTAGCCAGGGGCCTGGCTCGGCCTCCGGCATGTTCTCCACCAACGTCCCTTAAACTGGAAATCAGAAGGCAGAGCTACCGGCCGCCTCCTCCGCTTCCCGCACGGAGTGGGTCATCGGCGCGGCGGCGGCCTGACCCGGGTCGCGGTGCCGGTGATGCGCCGCTGAGTCCCTGCGCGCACCGCCGCCGGCGGCCGCAGGAGGCACTTCCACTTCCTCTCCCTCGCGCTGGTGAAGGCGCTGCGCGTCCGCCCAGCGAATCGCTCGGTGGAATGGGAGGCTGGAGCTCCGCCCCGAGGGCGTGGCCACGGCCAGAAAGGGCGGGGAAATACCCATATTTGGCCTTATATGGGCAGTCACGTCATAGGCCGCACATTCATTCACATAAAACCCTGCGCTGCCGGCGGAATCCCCGGCTTCTGGGGCGGCGAGTGGCAGGGCTGGGTGCGGAGTGTACCGGGCGGGAAAGAAGCGCGGAGCGGCCGCTCGGGCGTCGGGCTCCACCGGCCGGCGCAGTGCCTCGCCAGCGGGCACCCTGGCCGTGGGTACCAGTGCGGCGCGCGGCGTGGGGCCGCTGAGCGGCGTCGGCATGAAGGTCACGTCGCTCGACGGGCGCCAGCTGCGCAAGATGCTCCGCAAGGAGGCGGTGGCGCGCTGCGTGGTGCTCGACTGCCGGCCCTACCTGGCCTTCGCCGCCTCGAGCGTGCGCGGCTCGCTCAACGTCAACCTCAACTCGGTGGTGCTGCGGCGGGCCCGCGGCGGCGCGGTGCCGGCGCGCTACGTGCTGCCCGACGAGACGGCGCGCGCGCGGCTGCTGCAGGAGGGCGGCGGCGGCGTGGCGGCCGTGGTGGTGCTGGACCAGGGCAGCCGCCACTGGCAGAAGCTGCGCGACGAGAGCGCCGCCCGCGTCGTGCTCACCTCGCTGCTCGCCTGCCTGCCCGCCGGCCCGCGGGTCTACTTCCTCAAAGGTGAGCGCCTGGGGGTGGCCCGATCCCCTAGATCCCCGCTCGGGCACGGATTTAGGCGCTGGAATACACTCTTTGCGCCCTGGGGTGCCTTCCCTGCGCCCTAGGCTACTCTCCCTGAGCCCTGGGGGCCACTGGTCCTCTAGATCCCCGCCCGGACACGAACCCAGGCTCTGGGCTAACCCCCCTGCGCGGAGAGCCTTGCTAGACTCTGCCACCGACGACGTCCCCCTTGCCGGCGCCTGCACACCTGGCCTGTGCGCGCTTGGTGAGGGCACTGCAAATGTCAGCGCCCGGAGCTGCCAGCCCCCGCCTGCGTTCCTCGAAAGCGCCGGCCGCCTGTCCGCAGGGCTGGGTGAAGGTGTCCGTGCAGGGAGGGACACTGCTACTTAGTGGCTAGGGACCTCGGGCCGTGCTGACTACCCGCCGCGTTTCCCCGCGAGCGCCCCGCAGCTCTTACTGGGGCTGGGGCACCGCTTATCTCATAGATCTGACGAGATCAGCAGCTTGCGACCCCCCAGGAGCGTGGCGCCGCGGTGTCCCCTTCCTTCGCGCCTGGGTAATTAGGTTACCACGCTGTTGTACCGCCCCCCCCCCATCCCTCTTGCCTTTTTGACCCCAGCGAACCCCTCCCCTTCCTTCCATTTCATTTTATTGCTTTTTATTGTTTTTTTCGACCTTCTCTCCCCTCCCTGGTTTTGCGCGCTCATTTCAGAGCTGACAGCCTTCCTATCCTTTTCACCTCCTCCCTTGGGCGCCCTGGGAACATTCCTGAGATAGGGATCCTAAACCCTCCACCCAGGGCTTCTGAGTCTCGACCAGAACGTTGAGCCTCTGGGTCGGATGTTGCTGGAGATTGTGTGGCTTTTGATTTGAGACTTCTTAGCTGACCCATTTTACTTGCGGAGCAGGTAATTTAGGCTTCTGGTGAGAGGTGGTGATTCGCCAACTCGAGCACTGGTTTTGAGGTTATTTTCTATGATTTACACGAACCCACTGCATGCATTCGAGCCCTTTGTCACCACTAATGAGGAAGTTCTGGCGACTAAGAGATAAAAAGTTGTGCTACCAACCCAAAGGCAGGCGCCGTTCAGTCAGAACACCCACCAGCGGCTCCCTGGAAGAAAGATGGGCAGTCTCTTTACCATCCCAGAAAACCCACTGGAGGTTCTGTTCAGACCTAAAGGCTCATAACAGCAATGAGCTTAGAGGCCTCTGGGGTCTATGTAGGGAGTTGCACTGCTGACCCACGACCACGCTGTGGCAGCTTGAATCCATCAGCAGCTCTGTGGGAGAAGCATGAGCAATCTCCCCCCTGTGTGATTTACAGCCGCAGAAAACCAGCAGAGGGTCAGCTCTGAGTCATGCGTGGCTCCTGGCTGATGGTGAGTGAGAATGTTAGCTGGAGCGAAGAGCTGAGGTCACAGCCCCGGGGGCCCAGGGTGCTTCTAGTCTTGGTGTGTGTATGTCCGGGTTCCAACAGTAATAGGGAACAGAGCAGGCTAGAGGGACAGCCCTTGCCCAGTGCACGCTAGGACCTCATGGTAAAGCCCTGCGAGTTGGGGAATTTCACACATTCTGGAGCTGTACATTCCACAGGCACGTGGGCCCGCTCTCGCCTCCATTAGCACCTCTTGCTGTTGATTCCTGTTGGATGGATGTTAGGGGCAGGAGATGATAATTTTGTCCTTGTCACCTCCGGTGAGGCCACAAGTGGCCTTTGGTGGTGGGGATATTTCACACATGGCCCCTGATTTCTCTTTTCCTGGTGGGGTTTTGTCTCCTTTTCTTAGCGCTGAATACCGGAAAAGCTTCCGACTCCTCAGGCATCTAGAAAGATGCATTCCAGGAAACTCCTCCCCGCCCCTCTCCAGAGGGGTCCTGCTGACCCAAGTTACTGCCACCGGAAGCAGGCAGCTCTGTAGGCTCACATCTCAAGAGAGAGAAGGGAAAAAAAAAAAAATATATATATATATATGTGTGTGTGTGTGTGTGTGTGTGTATATATATATTTAAGGTGATGTTTTCTTTTGTTTTTATTCTAGCACCACAGATACAAATAAGTGGCACACAGTATTTTACAATGCAAAGCAAATTTCCCCTACATTTTAGCAAAAGTTTATTTTCCCAAATACCTTTAAAAAATGTTATATACCCAGTTGACACTGACTTAGAGCTGACCCTCTAACGGATTTTCCGAGGGAGTAACTCGCCCAGGAAGGAGATATGCCGCCTTCTTCCCTCTTTCCTGGGACTAAATCTTGGAGGAGACCCTCCTCGCAGAACACTTTTCACAGCCAGTGGGCAGGTTGCCTTTCATCTCAGCTGAAGCAGTTCCACAGAGGGTATGCCACTCAACCGTGCGTGTGCACAGTCCTCTTTCAATAAAATCCTAAGACTTGCAGGGTCAAAGGTCATGTATATTTCCACTTTTGGTAGAAATCTCCTTATAATACTATTCAACTTAAATTGTTGCCTCTTCCTTTTTTACCCCCTCATTTCTATCCAGTTATGATTTCTGAGTTTAAGCTTGTGGCATCTCAGACACTGAATCGCTATCCAGCTGTGATTTCCCAGCTGGTGGGAT
The DNA here is from genome assembly GCF_000299155.1 of Elephantulus edwardii. Classification (NCBI taxonomy): domain Eukaryota; kingdom Metazoa; phylum Chordata; class Mammalia; order Macroscelidea; family Macroscelididae; genus Elephantulus; species Elephantulus edwardii. The sequence goes on along the minus strand of NW_006399756.1, from coordinate 20,716,813 downwards.
CTCAGGTCTTGGGAGCTGTGCCTTTTAGTGTCTTCTTCATCTCTCTCATTACTCTAAAAAGAACAACAGAGTAGTAAAATGAGAGGGTGCTGATCAAATCGGATTGTCTACCCGTATTTATATATAGCGGCCAGGAACTGTCCCCAGTCCCTTGGTGACACAGTGGTGACTGAAAGCAGAGTCACTCTGAAGCAGCTCTAAGAATCACCCGAACTCTTGAGCTCAAATGAGGCACCAGAGAGGAATGTTCTGCCTCCACACCTCTGAGGGAGTGGGTGCGAGATGGGCTAATCTGCAGGAGTCCTGACCCCAGTTTGACAAGCCAGGCCCTGTTTATCTGTCCCTCAGCTACACGGAGGCTCCTTGTCTGCCTGTGTATTTTGTCAACAGGCAGGCAGGCTCCAGCCCCATGCCGTCACCTCTGTCTGTCTGTCCTCCTGACAGCCAACTCTTAGGTGGTCTATTTAGAGTCGAGAGATAGGGTGGCCTAAAGATTTCTCTTTCTTATCCTGAAATTGGGGATGACCTGGGCCCTTTTACTCCAAATTCCATACAGGTCACTCAGATAGCAGCTGGATGGTTATGACCAATGAATGACACCTCTGAGGAGGAGGAGGAAGTTGTGTGACTGTGTGTGAGTGGGGCATTCCCTCTGCTTCTGAGGAGACAAGGGTGAGCAGGGAAGGTTGGCCACACACACGCCTCCACTACTGCCCCATATGACCCCTGTGTAGCCTTGGCTCCTTCACTCGGGAGATCAGAAGCTTGTCCAGAAAGGCGCAGTGGGTGATTTGCCGAAATGACCACAGAGAAGATTTGGGTGTATTAACCGGGGGCGGGTGGGGGCAGTTCCGAGAGCTGATGGAAAGATGACTCATTCTAGGAATTGGCAGAGCTTCTGGGAGGCAGAGGGGCGGTGACGGCCCTGTAATCCATTAACCATTGGTCAGCCACACAGGTTTAACAAAGCCAGAGTGTTCCACCAAGGGTCACAACTCCCAAAAGTGGAGGAAAACAGAGGGGTTGAGGGGAGCGGGGAGGAAATACAGGGTCTCAGAATGCACATTCACGTGAGGATTTGGCACAAGTGAATCCTCTGTACAAGAGAAACAGAAAAAAAAAAAGAAAAAGGGAAAAAAAAAAAGAGAAACAGGAAGGGGTCTTCTGGGTGCTCGAGTGAGTGGCTGGCAGGTTCACCCAGCACCCCTTAATGTCCCCATGGCTTCACTGGGGGGTTTCTTTAACCACCGAGGGGCATGGGCCTCAGAGGGCTTTTCTTCACGCAGCTCAGTTTCTGTGACTTGAATCGGAAGTAGTTTTTACCTTGAGTGATAACATTTGCAGAAATGTAACAATAATATTACAAATCCTTGGAGCCATTTTTAGCCGTAATTAATTGGCTTACTGATTTGAGGTATCTAGAGGGAAAGGTTGGAAAAAAAGAAAGAAGTGGTTGTCTCGAGGAGAGACAAGCTTTGTTTGTGAGGGCTAAGAATTAAGTTCAGCAGTCCTCATTCCAATCGCCCATCCCTTTGCTTGGAAAGGTAATTACCCAGATTGAGAGCTCCAAGTTGGGCCTGTTGAAAGGAAGATCAGCAGTGTTCTTAGCACCTTGAGGATTAGGAAAAACAAACTGTTTTATTGCCCTGAGTTTAAACCTCATATTAGTCCCCAGTTCCTTCTCAATGGAGGTTGTTAAACATACAGTGCTGCTTAGGGCCTAAGGGGCCTGGGGGATGACACTTGTGGTAGTTTCTTTCTTACAAATTAATGACATTTTTCCTGATCACCTCTTCTAATTTTAGATCAACAAGAGAGAAAATAGCTTTTGTCTTCCTGAAAGATTTGGTTAATATCTGCCAGATGTCACGTATTCGTTAATCATTGCCTCTCAGAAATGTAGCTTTTTAGATATACATGTGTGAAATTGAGGATGTGCTTGGAAGACCATTTCTACTCTGAAACTGTTAATTGATTTTACTCACTCTTCTTAATGTCACCAAAATGTGGAGCTTATTTTATTTTTTGCCTTTTTTATTATGATCTGACTGAAAATTTATAAAGAAAATGAATTTTTCATTCACTCATTCTTACCAGAATCTCTTTTACTTTTTATATGTGCCATGGATTTAGAACCGACCCATAGCTGACCCTCCAGCAGATTTTCACATGGAAGGAAATTGCCCATCTTTCTCCCACGGAGCATCTGGTGGATTCAAACCACCTGCCTGTGGGTTGGCAGCACAGCTCCTTCCCCACTAAACCTGTGTTTTTTTACTATTCCACCTTTAACCTAAAATACCCAAACCCACTACCATGTGTCTATCCTGCCTTGTAGGTCAGGGTAGAACTGCCTTAGGGCTGTAAATACTTACAGAAATAGAATGCCCATTACCCACCCACCCGAGAACATTAGCTGTTTGGTTTGAACCACCAACCCTCCTGTTAGCAGCCAAGCACTTCACCACTGCACCACCAAGGATCCCTTCATTCCACCCTCAGACTGTTATAATTAATCCCAGGTATCTTTCAGCAGAAATCAGTGCTTACATCTGTCTCATCTTTTTTTGTGTGTAGGGGGATATGAGACCTTCTACTCGGAATATCCAGAGTGTTGTGTGGACGTAAAGCCCATCTCACAAGAGAAGATGGAAAGCGACAGAGGGCTTCTCAGCCAGTGTGGGAAACCAGCGCCCAGCCTCAGCCACAGGCCGGCTTATGACCAGGTATGGCTCCATTCCTCCCTGGCTCCCCTCCCTCCTCGGCAGCACCAGTTAGTTCCTGGTGGCCCAGGGTGTTGGCAGAGTGTCTTGTTTGAGAGTGCCTCTGTCGCTTGCCAACTTGAGTTTCCATCCCAGAGTAAATGGGCTGGCGGCCAGCAAACATACTGACGCGTGGCCAGCAAGCCTCTCAGGACGCTCACCAGCTTCTCGTGCAAAGGGGAAGTGAAAGGCACATTTGTACGCGCGGGTGTGGAAGGGTCAGAAAAGCTTTCTCATATCAGTTTAAGTTTCCCTGAAAATGTTCCAGACTGACATTTAAGCTTCCTGTGCACCTGTCTGCACTTGTGCACGCTCTGCCGTTTCTCTACCAACCCAGGACCTGTCAAGGCATGTCTCTGTGGTATATTCCCCGCCCCCCCCCAGTACTTGGTAATTATTTCTTTCTCTTTCCTTTTTATTAATTTTAATGAAAGTTTACAGAGACTGAGGATTTCCATTCATTCATTGTTCCACTTTTCTCCCTGCCCACCCCTCCCCCTCAATTTGCTCTTCTCTTTGAAAAGTAAAAGAAAAATTATTTCATTGTTATACAGTCTCTCCCCCCACGTCCACTCCACTGTGCAGCCTTCATTCTGGACTCCTGTCATAATAACAATAATACACAGTCATATATCCCTTTTAAACAGTTCTCTCCCTCATCCGTTTTGATGCAGTATACATAGTTTATCCCATCATTCTCAGTCTGCCCCCAACTCCAATGTCAGTCCCGTTTTACAACAGTGGCCCTATGCAATATTTGTCCTTTTTTGACTGAGATACTTCACTCAGCATAATGTCCTCCAGGATCACCCATTTTGAATATTTCATGAGTTTCTTGTTTTTCAATGCAGCGTAATATTTCATTGTGAGAATATACCAGAGCTTCTCTATCCATTCGTTTCTTGATGGAGTCTCTGTGGTATTTTTACACTGAAACAGGGCAAGGGGGCAAAGAATATATTGTTTAGTTGGCAAACACCAAAGGCTTTCTCTGCTTAGAAGTGCGTGAATTCTGGAAGGAGAGGAGATCAGGAAATTACAGGGTTTCCGGTTTCTACAAGTATGTACATGATTTTGTTGTCCCTCCCTCTTTCAAAAAACTACTTCATGGAAACCCATTAAAGAGAGAATAAAAAGTAAGTTCAGTGGTCAGGAATTACCTGGTGTGAAGCTGGAAGATGAGAAGAAGGCAGGTGACAGACAGCTCTGATGTGGCAGAAACCAAACCAACCTCTCTCCATTTGAGAGGAAAAAGCTGTTTCCTGGTTAGTGAGATGACCGATTTGCCAAGAGCCCCACAGCCTGTTCATGGCAGAACTTCCTTCTCTGAATTCCCTCCCTGATGGAACCTCGTTCACTTTTCCACTTAAAAAGGGCCATATCATGGAAAGAGCTTTTTAAGCTTTTCCCAGAAGATAAAAATAGTCTCCCAATCATAAAACACTTGTAGATGCTCCCTGAAATGCCATCCAGCTCCCACGAGCAGAATTCGACCCTTCAGGATGAACTTCCAAATAAAGCCCTGTGACCTTTTCCTTTTTTTTTTTTTAAAGGAATGCAATTAATTTTATCAATAAGTTTGATATATTTTGTTGTTAGGTGACTTCACATCAGCTCCTGTAACCACTCTACATACAACAGAACATAACCCTTCCCAGCCCCGTGCCAGCCTCACTGTCTCTTTTGTGACATTATTACAGTCATTGACCTTTTCTCGAATGGGATCCTGGGTGGGGAAGCCTATGAGCTCAGCAAGGTGCCAGAGTTATTTTGTTTGTTTTCCTTTTATTAAATATATGCATGGTCTCTGACCCCTGGGCTTTCAAGCCATGAGCATCTGACCTAATTAGCTTTCTATTTTTGTATGTTTGGGTTGTGTTTTCCCCCCTGTTTCTGTGAAAGTGAAAGAGAAACGAGAAATAGGATGTTATGAAAGCACGCAGACCTTTGGCCAAGTGAGGGCTGGGGAGGCCCAGAAATGCCTTGAAGATTTATTTAGGGGAACTCCCTGGTTAACTTCTTAGAAGCGCTCCTGCACCCAGAGAAACCAGGCGAGGTCTCATTAACCTTTGGGGTTTCTGAGGGCCTTTGACTTGTTCCTCTTGAGTCTAAACAAGAAATTCAGAAAAGGAAAAAAGATGGTTTCACGGGTGTGTTGGGCTAAGCGCCAGAAGAAACTGGAAAGGATCCCAGGCCTGATGTGTCAGCGATTTCCAGGCACTCAGAAGGGAGCGGTTTGTGTCAACTGTCCATTAAGGATGAGGCTGTTGCTGTCCACTGGTGGGCCCTGTGGCTGGCTGCTCAGTGCCCGGCTCACCTGGACCAGGGTCTTGAGACTCATTTCCCCAACGACTTTCCAGTTACTCTGCTGAAAACGTAACTAGAAGTTGGTGGTTCCTAACTAGTGGGGAGCTGTGTTTCAGGGTGAAAGTCCAGCTCAGATCAGGCCTAGATCTGCCAGAGTTGACCAGCTCAGTATCTGCCCTGTGTCTCCCTGAGGGAGAGCAATCTTTAACATGGGTTATTTGTTCTTCAGCCTTTGATAGCGGTAGCCATATAATATATCAGGCTTTATATAATGGACCCACTATCCCATTTATTCCTTAAAATTATCCCTGGCAGAGAGGTATTATTATCCCCATTTTACAGATATAGGTTCTTAAGGAAACTGCCCAAGGTCACAACAACTAGCAATGTTGGAGTGAGACTCGACCTACAGCTCCACTATATAGTGCTTCCTATATGTGGAGATTTAGGGAGGGCCAAGGAGCTTTGCCTAACATGCTTTGGGCATGCTGTTAAGAGGGACCAGTTCTTGGAGAAAGATATTATGCTCAGAAATATGGAGGGTGAGCAAAGGAAAGGGAGACTGGATAGACAGAGTGACTGTAACGATGGGCTCTGGTGTGGCAGGGCTGATGAGGATGTCAAAGGATAGGGCAGGGTTTGGATCTGATCATAGGGTCACTGCAGGTCATAGTTGACTCAGTGACACCTAACAAAGCAGCAGTGAGCTTTGAAGGCTAGTGTGTAATGTGTAGGTTGCTAACTGAAAGGTGGGCGGTTCGAGGCCAGCAGCCACTCCTTGGGAGAAAGATAGATAAGCAGGCTGCTTCCTCATTGACAGCTTCAGAAACCCAGTGGAAGATCTTTATGGATTGAACGGACTCCACAGCAGTGAATTGGTCTTGTTTGGTTTAAGGGAGGGGTGCAGATGGAAATTTTATCTCTGAGAAGAGAGGAAGGGAGGGAGAGCTTTCTTTCCTGTTTTCACTTGAAATACTTGCTTTCTCATAGTGACCACTTTTCTGAAATGGCATGCTTAGTAATCCCATTTGGGTTTGAAGGCTCTACCGCTGACTGACTCTGACTTGGGCTAGTTAACTGACTTGCCTCTCAAGGACTACGAACCATTCATTCAGGTCAACCTCCTGCTGAGAATTTTAATTTCCACCCCAAGATAGATATACTGAATCAGAATCAATGTTTAAAACAAGATTCTAGGGAGAAAATGGAAATTGTCAGCGGGCGGTTGAACTAAACCAAACCTGGTTTAGACCCTAATTTAATCCCTTAATCTCTCAAGCCTCAGGTTTTTCCATCTGTAAAATGAGGATCACATTACCTGCTGTGAAAATTCTTTGTGAAATTGCTGTTAGGTAGATACCATCTGAAGTATTAAGCCAGTCATTGCTTGATGCCATTGAAGCTGTTCTGATTCAAAGAGCCCGAACCAGGCAAAGTAAAACTGCCTCATAGAGTTTCTAAGGCATAGTCCATAGGGGAGCTCTGGTGGCTTAGAAGGTAAGAAGTTGTGCTGCCAATCCAAAGGCAGGTGGTTTGAATCCAGCACCAGCTCCTTGGGAGAAAGATGGGCAGTCTCCTCTCATGTGATTGATTTACAGCCTCTGAAAACCTGTTGGAGGGTCAGCAATGGGTCTGTTTCAACTCAGCAGCACAGAACAACAGCTCATAGGGAGTTAACATGCTGACCCAAAGGCCGTGGCTCTTCGGTGAATTGAATCCACCAGGGGAGACAGATGACAACCTTCTCCCATTCGATTTATAGCTTCCAGAAATCTGCTGGAGGGTCAGCTATGAGTTGGTTCCGACTTAAGGGCACTGAGTTTGAGTTTTTAAACCTTTACAGAAGCAGACTGGCACATCCTTTTTCCTTTGGTGCAGCTAATGAGGTCAAACCAAGTTGAATACAGCAGCTACAAAGAGGAAGAATGATGGGCAGTCTCCTCCCATGTGATTTACGGCTTCTGAAAACCTGCTGGAGGGTCAGCTGTGAGTTGGCTCTGACTAGATGGTACACAATAACTTCTAGTTAGCAGGGAGTTCCTTAAGCCTGTCAGTAGTAGTTGTTGTTGTTGTTGTGTACTACCAAGTTGGAAAGGACTCATAGCTGACCCTCAGCAGATTTTCACCAGCACTAAATTGCATGGGGGTGGGAGGGAGATTTCCAGCGTGCCTCCGTCAGAATAACTGATGGCCTTGAACCTCCTGCATTTGGGTTGGCAGCTCAACTCCTTACCCAGTAGGCCACCAGAGAGCCCTAACTATAGTAGGCTTTAATAAAAAGACCAGTCATTACTATCCTCTGTAGAATCCTCTAGAATATCTTCTAAATGACTAAACTAGCCTTTTGCTTAAGTAGTTGTTCTCAAGGGAAGGGAAAAAAATAGAATTATCTGCTGCCAGCCCTCCAGCATCCTTATTCCAGGAGAGGAAGTGGAAATGCAGGAAGTGGTGGATGAAACAGGAAAGGTTTCCACAGAGACAGCAGCTGTCCCCAGCCTGGTGTTTTCCTCCACACCTCCAGAGATGTCCCTTGTCCGTATATCTTGGACTTCTCTTACTCACTTTCACTCACTCATTGCTGTGAAGTCAAAACCAATTCATAGCTGAACCTCCAGTGGGTGTTCAGAGGCTTTAAATCTCATGGGAGGAGATTGGAGCAGCTTGTGTGTTTGAACCACGTGCCTTTGGGTTGGCAGTGCAACTCTTGACTCACCAGACTATCAGAGCTCCCTTAGACTTCCAAAGCTGGCAGGCAGTTATGTTTACCTTTGCCTCAGGGTGCATGGTCTCTGGTTCTCCCTCATTGTGTCTTATTAACTAGAGACCTGGTGTGTGGGTGGAGATATCTGGTTTGAAAGTGGCCTCCCCAAAGCTTCTCTCCCCAGTACTCTAAGCCCCATTTAAAGGAGGTCCTGGGTGGAGGGAAATCCCTCTGCTTAAAAACTTCACTTTGAGGATTTTGGCTAACAGTGGTTCTTTTCAGTTCGCAGAAATCCTGTTTTGGGGTGGGAGACAGAACATGTCTTTTAACATCTCTGTAATCCGAATCCCTTTCATAATCCGCAGCATTTGAGGATTGATGATGGTTTTGTTGGGGCTGTCACTGAGTGAATGCCGCCTCCCAGCAGCCTGGTAGGACAGAGTAGAACTGGCCAATAAGGTTTCATTTACCGGAACAAGTTGCCAAGTCTATTCCTGTGTGAAAAGGCTGGTGGATTTGAACTGTCAGCCTTTTGTTTAGTACCTAGGAGCTAATAATCGTTGTGCGGTCAGAGCTCCTTGACAGATAGCATTATCATATAAAACAGAGCTGGAAAATGTCACTTATACGTAAAGAAGGCCAAAGTGACCTGAGGTTAAAGGACTTGGTCTCACTCCTCTCGCAGGGCAGCTAGAACTTTGCCACAGTCTCTCCATTCTGCCCATCTACCTGGAAGCAAGCAAGACACCTCCCACATTAAGAAGCAAATAGGTCAGGACTGTTTTTCTTCCCTCCCCCAAATGAGCAAGCTAATCCAATATTTCCTGGTGTCCTTGGCTCTTGCCTACAGGGTGGCCCAGTGGAAATCCTCCCTTTCCTCTACCTTGGAAGTGCCTACCACGCATCCAAGTGCGAGTTCCTGGCCAACCTGCACATCACGGCCCTGCTGAATGTCTCCAGGCGGACCTCCGAGGCTTGCACGGCGCACCTACACTACAAGTGGATCCCTGTGGAAGACAGCCACACAGCCGACATTAGCTCCCACTTTCAAGAAGCAATAGACTTCATTGGTAGGTCCAGTCAGTGGGTCAGTCCCTCTGCGTAGGTGCGGGGCCGCCCTGAGGGACGTGAGCTCTTGGATCTTGACGTGCTGTTAGGGTCTGCCTTCCCTGAGAAGACAAATGTGTTGTCTTTGCAACCACCCCAAGAGCTGGAGCCAGGACAGGCCGCAGCAACTAAAAAAGCAGAGGGGCGGGTTTAAGTTGCTATTCATAGGAGTTTTAATTTGTGAGATAAATGAATTCGTACATTTTTATGGCGATCCCTGGTGCCACTTCTGTGATTGTTCCTGGCGAGGCGGGGAGCAGAGGCCTGAATCCGCACAGAAAGCGCCACGTGAGGGAAGCAGACGGGTAGAGAACCTCCCTAGCTGCGCTGCTGCTACGTAGGTTGGGATATTTTTAAAAGCAAACAGAAGGATTGAGAGAGCACTACTTACGCACTGAGCCCCGAGAGCCCGGCCGCTTTTCCCTGGTTTTTTGGCAAACAGCTTGGGGGCAATTTGTTTTGCGTTTTCTGCTAATTTTGGATTACAGATAGTGCTTTCCACATGGGGGAATTTGGCAACTTCTGCATCCTTTCTGCATTCCTGTGTGGCAGTTATCACGGAGGCATGGTCCCTGTCTGAAAGCCAAGGTCTTGACCTTGGCCGCAGTCTGGAAAGGGCTTTAGCCTTCGTTTGCTGTGATGGCCTCTCTTTCCCTCAGCCCTCTCCCTCGAGGGCTGGGTTGATGTTTAGTTGAGCATACCTCCCTGTCAGGAGTCTTCGCTCTCTGTCTTTATTGTGCTTACTTGTGGCAACTGAGACAGGATTTTCCCGTGTTTTGTTCCGAGGGGTGCTGGGGTAGCGGGGTGGGCAGGGCCAGTGCTAGACCCAGCAGTAATTACTGCAGGTGGTAATTAGAGGCCCCTCAGCCACGTGGTGGGCGCACATAGTTTCCGCTGCACCTCAGACCCTCCTATGAGAAACTCACCAGAGGCAGGGCTCAACCTCCCGGCCTCCAGCCTCCGAGCTTCCGGGTGGAGATGCTTTCTTTGGAGTCTCTCCGAGGCCACGGAAATGATGGGTTCAGGATAAGAAGCCTTAGACTTGTCTCCCTGTTCCTGGGAAGGCCTTGCCCTTCTCAGCCTGTTATTTAATTACCTAGATAGCTCCTTAATAAGGCCATTAAACCCACCCCCGGCCATTTCTCAGAACCCTCCCTCCCCATCTCTTATGTGTCTGTTTGTGGACACATCCGCCCAAACCCACAGCGTTTCAAAAGCACCAGATGCATTTTCCCAGACTTTTGCTCGACCGATGGGAACAGGGGAGGTCTCGTTGGGTCAGATGCTGAACCATATCTGGACCTCTCCAAAAGGATGTGGTCTACAGAGGCTATGGGGGAGGCCAGCCCTGAGCTTCGGAGTGGGTTCCAGAAGCAGCGCTTTCTTGGATGTGACATGAGGGCAATTAGAAGGTAGACCACAAAACAGAGGGAGCTGCAGTTAGGTGCTGTCAAGTCACCGTCAACACGTAGTGACTCTGCAGACAACAGACCTTAATGCAGACCTGTCCTGTGCCATCCACACAATCGGGCTCGACCCTTGTCACAGTCACTGTCTGTCTTGTTCAGGGTCCTCCTCTGACCTCCCACCTTTCCAAGTCTGATGTCTTCTTCCAAGGACTGGCCCATGCTGAAAGTATGAGATGAAGTTTCACCATCCTTGCCTCCTTGCAAGGACGCACTTCCTCCATCACAGACTTGTTTGTTCTTTTGGCAGTCTGTGGGATAGTCAGTGCTCTTTCCCAACACCACAACTCAAAGCATTGATTCTTCTGTCACTCTTATTCATTGCTTAACCTTCAGATGCATAGGAAACAATTTAAAATAACAGTGGTTTGGATCGAGTGCACCTTAATCGTTAAACTGACATCATTGCTCTTTGGTCCTTTGTAGAGGTACTTGACAACAGATTTTTCCAGTGCATCTTTTGGTTTCTTGACTGCTGTTTGGAGCCACAATCCTGTTGTCCCGAGGGGTGGTTTTGGGGTCTCCCCTTTGGACTACTTATAAGAATTTTTTTCTTTAAGCCAGAGCTGGAGCTCAGATTGTGGGCCCCTCTAATGAGCTACTCAGAGATGCCCTTATTGTGGTTCAGAAGTGGAAACTCCAGGTAGAAATTTTATCTTTAAAAGCTCACAGATACATTTGCAAATTTTTTGAACTTGGGAGGAGAAGAGTTGTGTTTTCCCCCCTCCCAAATCTTAAATATCTTTGTACATTGTGGCTTCCTTACTATCAGCGACATCTAACTTCCTGTGATGTAATTGTTTCTTATCAGCAAGAGATAGAATTGGAAAGTCTCTGTTTCTTTGTGGCTTTGCTTTGATATGTATATAGTTAACTTTTCACCTTTTCCCATTTTTAAAGTAACATTCAGTCCTCAGGAGTTGTAATTTTGGGGGATGGAGGTTGGGAGGGCAAGGTGGGGCAGGAAAGAAGGGCATCCTCCCCCCTTTTTTTGTCATATTGAATTTAAAGAATGCTAACAGATGGTGACAGCTTTATAGCAATGACTCTCCTTGTGTAAGATGTAGTTTGCGAAAGCCATTTATATCCTCCATCTAGTAAGCGTCACTTAGCCAGGACTATAATTAGAGGCTGTGCACTATTTATTCTGTGTTTGGTGGTGGGAACCCTGGGAACTGAGCCAAGCATCCCGCCCTGGTACAACCAGACCGTGTGCCCTGGGAGCTTAGAAGGCCTCAACCAGCGGAGGGACAGGCCATGACCATTAGAATTGGACCCCAAAGGAGGAATGACTCTTCCAGCCAGCCTTTGAGCTTAGGCCCCTCCCTCCCACCTGAAAAATGTATATCTCCCTCATAATTTCTTAAAATCTAGAGATTTCCTAATAATACCCTCTGAAAACCTCCTGGAACCCAAGTAATCCAGGAAGGGTTTATGGCAGGTCTAGTGCCTCCAGTGGCAGAAACTATGACTGCAAGCTTCGTGATGAACTGAAAGGCAGATTCAAGAGCTAATCAAGTCTCCGGACAGGGAAACATTTCCATGAAACTTCAAAAGTTCTTTCCTTATTTAAAGATTGGCAGAGGACTGGCAAGAAGACTGCAGCTCTTAAGCTGGAAAAGTGGTTTGATAACTAGTTTCTTTATTGCACAATTCTCATGTCTTGGCATTGCTTTTGGATTTCAAACTCAACTCATTCCCTGCACCTCTTTTCTTCCAGACTGCATCAGGGAAAAGGGAGGCAAAGTCCTGGTCCATTGTGAGGCAGGGATCTCCCGCTCGCCCACCATCTGCATGGCTTACCTCATGAAGACCAAGCAGTTTCGCCTGAAGGAAGCCTTCGACTACATCAAGCAGAGAAGGAACGTGGTCTCGCCCAACTTTGGCTTCATGGGTCAACTCTTGCAGTATGAATCTGAGATCCTGCCTTCCATGCCCACCACCCAGGCCACCTCCTGCCAAGGGGAGGCGGCAGGCCCTTCATTTCTAGACCATTTGCAGACACTGGCTCCTGACATGCAGGGCTCCTACTGTACATTTCCTACCTCGGTGCTGGCCCCAGTGCCCGCCCACCCCACAGTCTCAGAGCTTGGCAGGAGCCCCGTGGCCACAGCCACATCCTGCTAAACCCAGGACGGTGGGGCTGGTCCCGTTCCAAGAGCAGCTGTGATTCTCATTTTTTGTAAACTCACGGACATTTCATACCTGTGCAATACTGAAGACCTTGCTCTATCACACTGTCCCAGTGGGATAGCGGGGGTCACCAGTTGCAAATGGACTTTGGACTGACCTCGGGATCAGGTTCTCGGGAGCAAAGGAAGGCCAAGCCATTACATGAGCACAGTGAGTGCCGACTACTGTCCTCCCAGACCCCTGCCCTCTCAGGACCGCACAGTCCTCGCCCCTCAACACCCGCCTTTTCATTTCAAGCATATGGCAATAAATAACCTGCAGCAACGTGGGAGAAAGCAGTTGCTGGACCAGGAGAAAAGGCAGTTACAAGCCAATTCATTTTGAAGGAAGCACAATTTCCACCATCTCTTTTGAAGTTGACAGTCTCATTATCTGTCTCTGTTGCTTCAGGGCGTAAGCTGATCACCATTTGTCAGGGAGGGGACCCCTTGAGCTTTGTAGGTCCACTGGTGTCAACCATCCTAGTAGGAATGTCACTTTCCCATTGAGGGGCTTCCTTAAGCTCACTTGCCATAGAAGCCTTTTGGGCTCAGGCCACCTTGGCGGGGTGGCTGGTGCAGTTCAGTCGGGTTGTTCCCATCTTCTGTGGTTGAAACCCTCAAATGTTTTGGGGTTTCTTCTTGGGTCCACTGGAGGTGATTGGTTGAAGTAGCAAGACATTGACTCTCTGGGGTTTTGTTTTGTTTTGTTTATTGTGTGTCCTTCCTTGACCTTGGATTTGGTGTGATTCATATTCATACTTGAACTTATTCTTGTTGTACCTCTCAAGGCCCCTTTTGTGTCATTTGAAAACTACTCCAGACCATACACCAAAAATCCCCACCTTGAGGTGGTAGGAGTGGGTGCCAGGAGAATAAGGGAGCCGCCCCTGTGTGATGGTCAGTGGTGACGTTGCCCTGGCTCGCTGCCCTTACGTGTGTTTGTGTCCTTACGTGTGACACTTGTTTTCTTCCCTTCTCCTGGGGGTTGTCTTCAAGCTGTTGACTTCTGGGGTTTGCAGATTCTGCAATGTGGTACTACTACTTTTTTTGTCTGTAGGTTACTTCTCCAGGGGAAAAGGCAATAATTTCCTAAAGCCCATGTGAATGTGAAAAAAAGCAGTATATGTTACTGGTGTTTTGTTGTTTTTTTATAGTGCAAAATAAAAATTATAAAAGAGAGAAAAAAGTCTTGTCCTTTGTCCTAAATTTGGGTGAAAGAGTACCCTGGGGTGGGGGACCCACCTTTCACAATGGATTTTCCCCCCCAGAACTCTGAAGTGATGGTGGGTAGACATGAGTCTGTGTGTTGGCTCCTGATTTAGTCATCTTAACAATAGTACCCTCTGCTGAGCCTCAGACTCCTCATCTCTGCGATGAGTGGACTGCATTACATGATTCTGAAAGTTCTTCAGAACTCAAAGCCTTGGACTCCAGCATTCCCGGGGAGTGAGCTCTTGGCCGGCCTCCTCCCCCAGTGACTGGGACAAGGCAGACACTCAGAAAATGTTGACTAAATGGCCAAGGGCTGGAGAAATGAACTAGATGAAAGCTTCACTTCTAAATGCCTGTCCTCCTACTTTTCCACTCTTGGTATTAATTCTTCCAGATAATTCCCTCAGTTGTTCCTAGGTAAATCCCTCAATGAGTGGGTTTAAATCTAAGGCTGAATCAGCTTGCCTTGTGAGTAATTTCCATTGTGTTGGTGGAGGAAGGAGGGGACATTATAGACTTCTCCCCATGGCTGGCTTGGGGCCTCTGATCTAGTCAGAGGGTGTGGAAGATAGCCTGGCATTGGCTGTCTCAATCAGCTGGTACTTTATATAGAAGGGAATCCAACCATACCCTTCAATCTGAAGATCAAGGAGACCTCTACTACAACAAGTGCCATGTCCACACACAGCAAGATGGCGAGAGAACCTACGGTAGCCCGGCTCTTCATCTGATCTCAAAGGCTTTCTTTGCGGTCATACTTTCCACTATTCTTTGTTCAACTCACTGTACAAATTCCCCAGAAAGCCCTCAGATGAGAAAGCTGTCTGTCTAGGGAAATTGACCTGCCCTCTTCCGTACTATTGAACTCCTTTCTTAGCCACCTTAGTCAGACCCTTCTCAAGGGCTTGGTCCAGCTGCTGCTGGAGGTCCCTCTCCCATTTCACGTCTCTGAGCCTCTGATCACCCTTGAAGGGATTTCTGGAAGCCGATCCATGATGCAGGCCTATCTTGAGTGCTGCGTGGCTGGAGAGGACTCAAGCAGGGAGTGGGAAGCTGGATACAGGCTGGGTGATGTGCTAAGCGGCGTCCCACTTGCTGACATTTGCTTTATTGCATTAAAGTCTTTCTCCGAAGGGTGAGTAAGTCCTCTAAATCAGGCATATGAGGATTGCTCATAAGCTGGTGAGTCACTGGACGGTAAGCCAAGTGAAGCTACAGAGCTAGGGACGGCTCAGTACCTCTCCCTCCACTCAATACCCTCCTCGTCAGTTGTACCTTCATTTTTGCCAAGGCCAACATCATACTGGCTTCTGTGACCAGGTGGGAATGGCAGCTGGTGAAGTCTAGTTCCTTCATCCTTGCTCTCTAAGAAACCCCTCTAGGTGTTCAGTATCATCTCAGACAGAGCTTGTTTTCCCCCCAGTTCTATTTCCCATCAGCACTTTGGATATTGGCTCAATATGTGAGGAAACACCAGGACTCAAGAACTTTCTTCCTTTTGCGTTCCAGTAGAGAATGCGGTGGGACAAAACTTTGTCAAGGAGTAAAAAACTGGCCAGCAGGAGTTACTACTTGTTGGGTGCCATCAAGTCGAGTATAAACTTGACCCTCGTCCTTTTCTGTGCCATCCTCCCAATCTCTGACACCAACACCCATTGCTATAGTCACTGTGACAATCCATCTGGTTAAGGGTCTTCCTCTCTTTTGTCAACCCTCTACCTTTCCAGGCATGATGTCCTTCTCCGAGGAATAGCTTCTAGCTGTATGCCCAATGTTTGAGAAATGAAGCTTCACCATCTTTGCCTCCAAGGAGTACTCTGGCTGTACCTTCTCCAAGACGTATCTGTTTGTTCATTTGGTAACCCATGAGAAATTCAGTGCTCTTCTCCAGTACCACAATTCAAAAGCATCATTGCATCTGTTAGCCTTACCCATTGTCCAGCTCTTAGATGGATTATCTAAGCTCTTAGATGAAGTAATCACTTA
Source organism: Elephantulus edwardii (assembly GCF_000299155.1). NCBI lineage: Eukaryota > Metazoa > Chordata > Mammalia > Macroscelidea > Macroscelididae > Elephantulus > Elephantulus edwardii. The sequence continues at coordinate 20,701,098 of NW_006399756.1, read as the reverse complement.
GCAAGTGATTGAAAAGACTATGGTTTGAATCAAGCATACCTAAGTCCTCAAACTGAAGTGGTTGCTCTTTCATAATTTTGAAGAGGTCCCTGACCACAGATTTTCGCAGTGCAGTATGTCTCCTATCACCTGATTGCTGATACCAAGGGTGTTGGTTGTGAATCCAAGTAAGATCAAGTAACACTGCCAATGTAATCAGTGCTACATGATTCTTGAAAATGGGTGAGATGGAAAATTTGATGGTATGTATTTTTTTAAATTTAAATTTAGTATTAATTTCAGTAAAAATTTACAGAGACTTTGGATTTCCATTCATTCATTGTTGCACTTTTCGCCCCTCCCAATCCTCCCCCTAGTACACTACCCTCTTGGAAAAGTAAAAGAGAAATTCTTTCATTGCTTTACAAACCCTCCCCCAGATCCACTCCACCATGTAGCCTTCACTCTAGACTCCTGTCATGACAAAAATACTTAATCACATATCCCTTTTAAACAGTTTTCTCCCTCATTTGTTTCAATGCAGTATACATTATTGAACCCGTCTTTCTCAGTCTCTCCCCAACCCCAAGGTTAGTCCTGTTTTACAGCAGTGGCACCATGCAGTATTTGTCCTTTTGTGACTGAGATACTTAACTCAGCATAATGTCCTCCAGAGTCACCCATTTTGAATACTGTTGTTGTTGTTAAGTGCCGTCGAGTCACAGGCGACTCATAGCGACCCTATGAAGGAGGAGTCCTCAACGATTGGGTGTCTCTCATCATCTCTCCAGGTTCATAGGGTTTCTGGAGGCAAGCTATTATGGAAGTGGATGCCACTCCTCCTTCCAAGCTTGTTTTAATCAGGGAGCTCCACCCCACCCTCTGTCCGCATTGGGTAACCAGCCATTAACACATTTGTCACATCAGTGTCACAGTGTTCAGCCTCACAGCAACCACAAGTTACCGCTGTACGGCAACTTGTACACCAGGGCTATGCGACCTAGAGGAATGTTTTTGCATGAGTTCCTTGTTTTTCAATGCAGTGTAGTATTCCATTGTATGAATATACCACAGCTTCTCTATCCATTCGTTTGTTGATGGGCATTTAGGTTGTTTCCAACTCCTTGCTATTGTGAACAAAGCCGCAATAAACATGGGTGTGCATTGATGTTATATATATTTTTTAACTGGGGGAAGAAGATATATTTTTAAAGGTAATGAACAATGCAAGAATTCCTAATAGATGAATCAAGACAGGATTTGGATTGTTAGGACCAATAATGCACCTCATTGTTTTCCACCCAGTTTGGACACCTGCCTAGCTCAAAGGCTGAGGCCTTGAGGGGGCATTTTAAACTAGAAGAGACAGAAATCTTGTCAAATTGCCACAGAAAGTGCTTCATTGATACTTCCAGGTTTACTGTCCAATAAAAAGGACACAATGAAACTCACCCCCCACGTACACTTTATCCCATCTCCAGTGAACACCCTAAGATGATAAACTATGGTACCTAAATTTGAAATATTGACTTATTTGTAGTAGCGAATCAAATCTTCCACATTCACTTATAAAGTTTACAGAAAAACATGTTGCCAGATTGGGGGGAGAGCGCTAAAAAAATAGGCCCTTGAATCATCTGTACATTTGTCATTCTGGATTTTTCCAGAATAACCCAACCCAGCCCGCTTCTGTCAAGTTCATTCCAACTCACAGTGACCTTCTGCTGGGTTTGCAAAGCTGTAAACGTTAACTAGAGCAGACTGCCTCATCATTTCCCGAAGGAGCGGTTAGTGGGTTAGAACCCCAGTTAGCAGCTAACATCTAACCTACCACACCCTCCGGGCTCATTAGGGGCTTTTCCAGAAACCAGGAGAAAATGAGCACTTGAGCAAACCACCCAGCTAGTGAAGCCTTGTATGTATATTTGTGGTGTTGTTGTTGTGTACCATCAAATCGGAACTAACCCGTAGCTGACCCTCCAGCAGCTTTCCGCAGGCAGTTTAATCACATGAGAGGGGACTGCTCATCTTTCTCTCACGGAGCAACTTCTGGATTTGAACTGCCTGCTTTCGGAATTGCAAACAAGCTATTTCTAATTGGGGAAGAGAGAACAGCAGACTAAGAACTGGGTAAACATGTATTAGGGTATCAGATCTTGGGGAACCTCATGCAGGTCCTAGGGACCTTAAAGAGGAGGCGCCCCAAAGGAAGCGTGCATGGGTGGGGTGTGGGATGAGGGTGGGACTTCAACCAAGCCCTCTAATCCCCCAGAGCCTGCCAGGCTGGAAGTAACTGCGAAAAGTCACGTAGTTTCATTTCATGCTTCGGAAGAACCACCCCCGAACTAGCCCAGAATTACCTGTTTTTTATAGAAAAGCAGGGGAGGGAGGTGACAATTTCAAAGATCCCAGGACTTGCTATGGGCAGGCCCCATGCTGGGTACTTTGCATATGTTCTCTCATTGTAAAGTCTTCAAGAAGCCTGCGAGATGGGTCCTGTTTCAGAAGCAAGAAAACTGAGAGTTCTGCCTTCTGCCCGAGGTTACACAACAACAGTCACGACACCCGACTCACACTGGACTCCAACGCTGTACTCATTTTGGGAAACTGCATTGTTTGGTGTGGTGGTTTGTTTTTTTTTTTTTTAAAAAAAAAAAGGAAATCCAGAAACTTCCTAATCATGTATCTCCTTGTCTACACCCTTAAATATAGGTACAAAATCTATCAGTTCTTTAGAGTAGGATTTCTAGTGGTCTCATTATAAAAGTTCTCCAGAGACAAGAAGGAGAAGAAGCAGAGGCTGCTGGCCCAGGCTGAGAAGGCTGCTGGCAAAGGAAACACCCCCACCAAGAGACTCCCTGTCCTCTGTGCCGGGGTGAATACAGTCATCACCCTCGTGGAGAACAAGAAGGTCCAACTGGTGGTGAATGCACATGACGTGGACCCCATAGACCCGGTGGTCTTCCTGCCGACCTTGTGTCGTAAGATGTGTGTTCCCTACTGCATCATCAAGGGCAAGGCCAGGCTGGGCCGGCTTGTCCATCGGAAGACCAGCACCGCTGTTGCCTTCACTCAGGTGAACCCAGAAGGTAAAGATGCTCAGGCGAAGCTGGTAGAAGCCAATTACAACGACAGATATGATGAGATCTCCTGCCACTGGGGAGTCAACGTCCTGGGGCCCAAGTCAGTGGCCTGCATCGCCAAGCCGGAGAAGGCCAAGGCCAAAGAACTCGCCACCAAACTGGGCTGATGTACACTGACTTCTCTGTACATAAAAATAAACTTACTCTGCCGTTAAAAAAAAAAGTCCTCAAAATTTATAAAGCCTTCTCTTCCAGCGTTACTGCACTTAAATCTAGGAAGTGTATTTCAAGTGGGTGGTGAATAAGCTGTTGTGTCCACAGATGATGTCAATCAGAGCAGTGAAGGACTTAGAGACTATGTCATACAAACAAGTATTAGGAGAAGTGGTGATGTTTGTCCTAGAGAGAAGATCCTACAAGATAGCTAAAAGAGAGAGTAGAGGATTGTTGAAGAACTCCAAGACTGCTGACACTGAATAAACTCAAGTTTAAATGCTGGTTCTGCCATATACTGTGAAATGGAGAATGGCTTCATTTCTCTGTCTCAGAATACCTATACACAAAATTAGTTTGGAAGTGGAATCTAGGGTGTGGGTGCAATTTTAAAAAGTAACTGTGATGTGGAATGATTCCTCAAGGAATGGTGGTGTGGTTGTCAAGGTCAGCACCCACTGTAGTGGACTAAGTGGTGCTGGGATTGATAAGCAGAAGGGTTTTTTACTGGAATGGCTGCGCTTAGGAGGATTCAAACCTTCGGACCTTTGCACACATCTCTTCCTCTATATGGAAGGCTCATCACTTCTTATTCAGCCAGTTGATTTGTGAGTTTCCTTTAAATATCATTCACAACTTCCCTTCTTCAGAAAAGTGTCCTCTGATTTCAGGCTTCCTTATTAAATGTCCTCCTGGTCACTATACCCACCTCCAGGGCACTATCACAGTGGACATTAAATAATGATACTTGTGATTGTTAAAAATCAACTTTGTTCAGACATAATACCATATAACAAAATGTTGTTGTTGTTATGTGCCGTCGAGTTGCTTGCAACTCATAGCGACCCTATGTACAACAGCCCTAAACTCCGCTCTGTCCCGTGCCAATCGCACTGTTTCTGACACTCCCATCCCAATTATCCCAGTCACTGAATCAATCCACCTCATAGAGGGCCTTCCTCTCCTGCGCTGTCCCTCCACCCTCCCAAGCATGATGTCCTTCTCCAAGGACCGGTCTCTCCTCACAACATGCCCAAAGTATGTTAGACGGAGCCGCAGAATCCTTGCCTCCAAGGAGCCACCCGGTTTAACCCTTTCCAGGACAAATCTGTTTGTTTTCCATGGTATTCTCAATACTCTTCTCCAGCACCACAGCTCAAAGGCATCAATTCTCCTTCTATCCTCCTTGGTCATTGTCCAACTCTCTGATGCATAACAAGTGATTGTGAAGACCATGGCCTGTATCAGACGCACCTTAGTCTCCAGAGAGACACCATTGCTCTTCAGTACTTTGGAGAGGTCCCTAACAGCAGACTTTCCCATGGCAATGTGCCTTTTAATTTCCTGGCTGCTGGTGCCAAGACTGTTGACTGTGGAGCCAAGCAAACTAAAGCTGTGTACAATCTCAATCTCTTCACCATCCATCCTGATGCTGCCAATTGGTCCAGTGGTGAGAATCTTTGTCTTCTGGACAGTGAGCCTCAATCCATATTGCAGGCTGCAGTCCTTGACACTCTGCGGCAGGCGCTTCAGGTCCTCTTCAGTTTCAGCAAGCAGGGTTGTGTCATCCGCATAACGCAGATTGTTGATAAATCGTCCACCAATCTTGACTCTACACTTCTCCTCATAGAGCCCAGCCTCCCGGATAATCTGTTCTGCATATAGGTTGAAAAGGTATGGAGATAGGATGCATCCCTGGCGTATGCCCTTCCCAATTTTGAACCATGCAGTGTTACCCTGCTCTGTTCTGACTACTGCCTCTTGGTCCAAGTATAGGTTTCGCATTAGCACAATTAAATGTTCTGGGATTCCCATTCTTCTCAGAGTCAGCCACAGTTTGTTATGATCTGCACAGTCAAATGTACACATAACAAAATGTACCCATTTTAAACTTAAATAAGTTTTGACAAATGTGTACTGGTCAGCCTACTTTATGCCCGGGTTCCAACACAGCCACTCTCTTGTAAGTCAGTTCTGATGTACGTTGGATACTTTTCCCCTTTAAGTTTTCATTATTTTTGCCTTTTAATTTTAATATCTTTATAAACTTGATCTTTGACTATCTGCAAGTGAACTTCTGAGAATGATGACATAGGCAAATCACATGCTAAAATATCTTATGTACTACACACACAAAAAAGTCTCAGAAGAGTTTAAATGTGGTTTCATGCAATTCAAGTATGCTGTTAATATACTGCCTCCATGTACTTCCTGTCCATATGTTAACTCATGCAACAACATCACAGTAAAGATACGATTTATTTGCTTCACCTCAGAAGGAAAATCCCACCCCTTTACTCCATTTCTAGTCTTTGACAATTACTGATCTTCTTTCTTCATTTTAATTTTGTTTTTTCTAGGAATTCATATAAATGGGAGCAGCATGCAGGATTTTGACAGGTGCACAACCAGATGTGTACGGATTCTCACATATTCACTCATAAATGTTCAAAGATTAGACTAGTAAAGATAAGAAAATAAGAGTAACAATGAAAATGAAAAAATATTAACTAATGTCAGAACCACTGGGCTGATTGACAGCATTATGATAGATGGTGAAGAGACTGAGATTGTTAGCAGCTTTAGTCTGCTTGGCTCCACAATCAACACTCTTGGTACCCAGGAAAGCAAGAGGGAAATTGCATGAGGAGAGTGGACTGTCAGGGACCTTTCCAGAGTATTGAGGAGCAATGATGTAATACTGGAGACTAAGGTGTGCCTGATCCAGGCCATGGTCTTTGCAATTGCTTGCTATGCAAGAGAGAGCTGGACAATAACTACGCATAATAGAAAGATAATTTATGCCTTTGAGCGGTGGTGCTGGCTAAGAGTATTGAATATACCATGGACTGCTAGAAGAACAAACAAGTTCGTCCTAGAGAGAGTGAGACCAGACTTCTTGAAGACAAAAATTCTGAAGCTTCGTCTGACATACTTTGGGCATGTTGCAAGGAGGGACCAGTCCTTGGAGAGGGACATCAGGCTTAGAAGGGTGGAGGAATAGCACAACAGAGGAAGACCATTGATGAGATGGATTGATTCAGTGACTGGGGTAATGAGGGTATTGTCTCTGACAATAAAGTTGGCACAGAATCAAGCAGGTTTCAGGGCTATTGTACATAGGATTGCTGTGAGTTGCAAGTGACTCGATGAAGCATAAGAACAACGATGACAGAACTAACTTAAACCAGAGTAGTGGTATTGGAACCCTATCATAAGATGGGAACTATCTGGATATATCTGTCAAAATCATTTAACTGAATTTTAAGATGGGTATATTTTGTAAACATATTCGTTATGGTGTTATTCATAATAGCAGAAGACAGAAACAACCTAAGTGTCAATGAATGAAGAATTACAATGAAATTGCCAAACACCATATAATACAGAGGAACCTGAAAGACATGGAGCTGAATGAAATTGGTCAATGACAAAAGGAAAAGTGTTGTATGAGAATATTGCCATTAAAAGTCATGGAAAGGCTTATGCAGAGAAAGCAGCAGTATTGGAAGGTTAGTAGGAGTGGGGAAGGGGGATTCTAGTGGTGTAGGCTGTAGAGAATTGTGCAGCTAACCCAGAGGCCGAGCCTCCCCATTGAGTCAGATTCACCAGTGACTCCACAGGAGAAAGACGGGCAATCTCCTTCAGTGTTTTACAGCCTCGGAAGCCCAATGGCAGAACCAGTGATGAGCTGGTTTTGACCCTAGGTTAACAAGTGACTGAGGAGTGGAAGGGGAAGAGAGAGTGAATCAGTAACTAGAGGGAAGACTTGAGGATACTACACCAGAAGGGAGAAGAAATCACTAACTAAAGGGTTATGAACCTGAGTGAAGAGAAAGAAAATATGAGTGAGAAATAGAAGAGCACAAGATGGTCCAGAGTTAAAAAGGCTACTCTTGCACACAGAGTTTTACTTCTTTTTTTACTTAACATAATGCATATGATTCATCTATATTGTATTAAGAATTCATTTCTTTTTATTGTGGCAATGGCATTTCAAAGGAGGATATTACGCTGAGTGCAATCGGTCAATGACAAAAGGACAAATATGAGAGAAACCACAGCTATAAAAAGCCAAGGAAATATTTACTTGGGGAAAGAAGCATTCTTCGAAGGTTAGTAGTGGAAGGACAGGGAGCTCTGCGGGCTTAGTGGGAAGATACTGTGCTGCCCACGCAAATCCACCAGTAGCTCCATGGGAGGAAGTAGGGCAGTCTTCTCCCATGCAATTTACCGCCTCTGATTACCCACTGGAGGGTCAGCTGTGGGTAGGTTCCACCTCAACATCACACAACAAAAGCACAAAGATAGTGAGCTGTGGTGACGCAGTTACTAGGGAGCTGTGCTGCTAACCTCAAGGCAAAGGCCTCACGCTATGGTTGCACAACTGGTTGCATGAGTCAAACCGTAACACTTTACAAGAAACTGCCAAACTTATTTACAAAGTGGTTCTATTGTTTGCCTTGTCACCAGCAATGAATGAGAAATCCTTGCTCCCTATGTTAGGGGAGACTTAGTATTGCCAGGTTTGTTATTGTTTTCGTTGTATCCATACCCCCAAGAAGATGGACTGACATAGTGACTTCAACAATGGGCTTAAGCAGCTGAGATTGTGATGACAGCATTGAAGTGGGCTGCGTTCCTTTTTTATTGTGCAGAGGGTTGTGATAAGTCGGAGCTGACTCAAAGGCGCATAACAACAACTCTAGAGTGCAGAGGCACTTCGCTGGGTTTTTCAGAGTGCCCCTGGAGGCAAAGATGATGAAGCTTCATCTTTGGGAATGTTGCTAGGAGAGGCTATTCATTGGAGAGGGACATCATGCTTGGGAAGGTGGCGGGACAACGAAGGAGAGGAAGACCCTCAACCAGACGTATAGGCAGTGCCTACAGCAATTGGCTTGAGTGTGTCAGGAAGTGTGAGGATGGCACATGATAGACCGGGGTTCAGATCTATTTTTCATGGCGTCACTTTGAGTTGTCCTTAATTTGATGGCATTTACAATTCCCAACGGTGTTGAGAATTTTTTCATGACATTTTCAGCCATTCATGTATCTTCTTTGTTTAAATCAGTTGTTGAAATAATTCTTTCAATCAACCGGGTTGGTTGGTTGTGTGGGTTTTTTTTTTTTAGTACTATAATTTTTTCAAATGTATTTTATTGTTGTTGAATATATGAGCAGTAAGACATATACCAACTCAGTCCTATCAGCACATACAATGCAGTGAAAATTATTGCATTCTCCCCGTTGCACTACCATTGTCAATCCCCTATTCAGAGCGGTTCCTTACCCTTCAATGTAACTGCACCATCCTGAAGGTACCTATCTAGTCTTTGAAGTTGATATAGTTCTTTTGATTTCTTATAGACAGAGCTTTAAAAAACATAGTGCTCAAGGCAGACCTTTTTTTTTTTGCTAGTTAAGCTAAACTCTTTGGTTTTAAGAAGGCTTCAGGAAATATTTTTGGTATAAGTTCTAAATCAGAACAATAGTTGCAGGGTTTTGTCCAGCATCCAGCTGCTTTTTTTTAGCGATGAACTGTAATAGCCAATACAACACTGTCTTGATTACTACAGTTTTTTGGTAATCCTTGAAGTTGAGAAATTTGAACCTTGTATTTTTAAATTCTGCTTTTAAAAGAATGTTTTAGATATTTAAAATTAAATTTACCATTAGCTTATTGATTTCTGCCAAAAAAATTAAACAAATGTCAGCTAGGATTTTGATAAGGTTTACAGATGGATTGACTCAGTGGCTGGGATGATGGGGTTAGGTGTGTCAGAGGCAATGAAATTGACTCGAGATAGAACAGGATGCACAGCTTTTGTACATGGGGTCACCATGAGCCACAGGTGACTCGATGACACCTAACAACAGACAACATTAAATTGGTAGATCAGTTTGGGAGAATATTGTCATCCGAACAATTTTAAGTCTTTCAGTCCATGACTTGGAATATGTTTCCACTTATTTGTGCCTTTTATTTCTTTCAGTAACGTTTTATAGTTTTCCATATACAAGTCTTAACATTTCTGTTATTAAGTTTACTCCTGAACATTCTTTTTTATACTACTGTAAATGAATTTTCTTAATTTCACTGAATGGATTAGTGGAGTGTTTTAATAAATAAAAAATACTTTATATCGGTTTGCTTGCAAAATTCTTATACATTGTGCTTCATACTACTCCTCATTCACATTGTGTTTCATATAATCATTCCCATTCACTGTTTTATAAAATTAATTGACATTGAACCTTGCCCACCATCGCTCTGTCTTTCCAGATTGCTGCCAGATCTTTCTCATTTCTTTTACTCACCCCTCTCTCTACCTACCAAACTCTGCAACCTCACAATTTCTTGCCCTCTGATTCTCACTCCTCTGCTCCTACCCTCCCTGCCTTGGATCCTCATATATGTTTTACTAGTTATCTATTTTTACAATAATGGTCTATTACAGTATTTGTTCTTATGGGACTAAGTTAGTTCACTTAGCCATAATGCTCTCCAGTCTCTTCCAAGTTATGTAGTATTTTTCAAAATTGTTGCTCTTGAGTGCTGAGTAGTATTCCATTGTGTGAATGAACCACAATTTCTCAGTCCATTCAATTGTGGCTGGACGTTTGGGCTGTTACCATGTTCTTGCAGTAGTGAATAATGCATCTATGAACATTGGTGTAAAAATTTCCATTTGTGTCTCGGTTCTCATTTTCTTGGGGTATATTCCAAGTACCTCAATGTAACAGCACTCTTCTCACCTTTTCTTTATGTTTCTTCTTTGCAGACATACTCATCTCCAGACCCTTCTGGGGCATTTCCTCCCCTATAGGTCATGGAAGGTTGATTGTACTGAGGAATACATTTCTCCTTGGTGGAATGATAATGGGTTTATTTATTTTACTTTGGGTGATTCAATCCTCAAATTGATGGAGACTTACTAAATAGTTCAAAACATAATCTATCTTGGTGAGTATTTCATGTGTACTTCAAAAAAATATGTGTCTTGATGTTTTCAGGTAAAACATTCAGAAGCTTCTATTCAAAGTACTTGATAGTGTTGTTCAAGTCTTCTGCATTTAGGGATTTTTTTTGTCTAGTTTTCTACCAACTACTGAGAAAGAAAATCTCCAACTTGAACTGAGATTTGCCTCTGTCTCCTTGAGATTTCTTCCCTGTGTTCTGAAGCTTTACCATTAGATGGGTCAATGATTATGATTGCAAAGTCTCCTTGATGAATTGGCCCTCTTAGTGCTATCAAATGTGCCCTCATATTTTAATAATATTCCTTGTTCTGTGCTGTGGCTGGTATTAATATTGCTATTACAACTCTCTTTTATCGTTATTTGCATAGTATATTTTCCATTTTACTTTCCCCACCTGTGTCTTTTTATTTAAAGTTGTATTTTTTTATATAAGCATCATATACTAGAGTCTTGGTTTCCTTACCCACTCTATCTAAGCTTTTTTTTTTCCTAACCCCCTCACTTGAATGTCTTCTAATATAATTATTTTAATTATTTTAGTTTGGTTTGCTTACAAAGTTCATATACATTGTGTTTCCCACTATTCTTCTTTCACATTGTATTCCATACAATCATTCCCATGCAGTGTTTTATAAAATTAATCGCCATTGGACTATGCCTACCAATACCCCATCTTTACAGATCCCTGCCTTATCTTTCCATTACCCCCTCCCTCTACCCACCAAATTGTGCAACTTTGTGGTTTGCCCCTGTCCATCTTCACCTCTTTCCTCCCACCCCTTCTCACCTTGGATCCTCATATATGTTTTACCAGTTATCTTTCTATTTTTACAATGTCTTATGCAGTACTTATCCTTATAAGACTGAGTTAGTTCACTCAGCATAATGTTCTCTAGTCTCTCAAGTTATATAATATTTTTTGAAATAGTTGCTTCTGAGTGCTCCATAGTATTCCACTGTGTAAATGTACTACAATTTTAGTCCATTTGTAGTAATATAATTATTGATTCTATTGAATTTAGTCTATCATTTTGCAGTTTGTTTTCTGTGTCCCCTCTACTCCATCTATTCTTTGTATTTTCCCCACATTGTTCCAGTCTTCCTTTGGATAATTGGAGTAATTTATTTTATAGTTGTATATTTCCCACATTATCCATTTATTGGTTATATGTCCTTATTGGTATGGGTTATGGGTTAAGGTAAAAGGACTGAATCAGGTGTTCTGAAAGGCTGCTTCAAGTGTCGGCATCCAGTTAGTGGCCTTGTTGATGTTCTTGCTGCGGCTGCCTTGGGTTCTAACTCATAGCAACCCTGGGCCAACAGAATGAAGCCTGCCCTATGCTGCGCCACCCTCACAATCCCCTCTGTGCCGAAACCCATTGTTTCAGATACTGTGTCAATCTGTTTCATTAAGGGGCTTCTTCCCCTTCTCTGGCCCCTCCTGATAGCATGATATCAAGAGAGACCTTGCTGAGAGAGAGCTAATAATTACCTAACCTGGTCCTCTAAAATCCACTGCCATTGTATTTACTTTAATAATATTTATCAAAACTACAAAGCTTAGCGACTAACTTTAAGCTCATATATCTTCTCTGACTTCCTGTTTATTCTAAAGGTTATCTTTTCAAACTGCCTTTGGGCTTATAAATCTCCTTTGTTTTCATTGCATTTACTAAGTGGAAAAAGAGCAGGTTTCAAAAGTGTGTGCATCTCATTAACAGCAGCAAATGTGTTTGTTTATGCTTCGATGTACACTTATGTTTATACTTATAGAACTGAAAGAAGATATACTACAATGCTAGATATGATTACTTTTTGGAAGGTGAAATGACCAGTAATTTTTTTTATTATGACCAGTAATTTAATTTTTTTTTCTGTATACATTTTTATCCTTAGTAACTTTTTAATAATGAAATTGCATATATTTTCAATACTTAGTGCTTCTAAATGTTAAGCCAGAAAACCAATAAAAAACATCTCCTTTGGAATTAGGAAAAAGATCCATTAGCATAGAATTCGGTTAAGAAATTTAGTCATTAACCAAAATATCAAAGGTACAAACTCATGGGTGACTCTGGAAGAAAGATGAAGCAGTGTACCTCTATAACAGTATTTTTTTTTAATGTGAATTGAGTGAAAGTTTCTAAAGCATATTGATTTTTCCATTCAACTATTTGTACATATTTTATTTTATAACATTAGTATTGTATACCAAAATGTAATCACCTTTTTCTACTTCCTTCCTGTAATTCTCATTCCCATTAACCTTTCTATCCTACCCCTTACTGCCTATTGGGTTTTATTCTGGGGCAAATGTTGCTCCTTTGGCATTAAACGGTATGTAATCCACAAAGATTTACAGGGTTAGGTATTCTGTGGGGAGGTCTATTGTGTCCAGGGTTGCTATGTATTGGAATTGATTTGATGGCAGTGGCTTGATTTTAGTTTGGAACCCAGACTCTCTCTGCTCCTTTACTGTCGTCTCTGAGGGCAGTCTTTTGGTCTTAAATAATAGGACAGTGGGGGGGGAAAAGGTATTGCTTGGTCCTTCTGGAACCTCAGCTTTTAATTATTTCCTACTTCCCTATTAATTCATCCTTTTCTTCATTCACTCTCCAGTTCATTTCTTTCCTTTTGTGGCAACATAGATGGAAAGTACCCCCAACTGGTCTTTGCACTTCTGGCTCTTCCAGTTACTTCCTCTCTCTCAATCTTGAACGATCCCAGCATTCATTCATTCAAATCATGCATAAATTAGAGCAGTAATGGAAAGACTGTGGTCGTTACAGTCGAGGATAACCAAGATGATATGAGGAGCCTTTGGAAAACTGCAAAGAGCGTATCAGTGGGATCTGCTAAGGTGGTTGTAAGCTCTGAAGGGAACTTAATGAAGAGGCAGCTCTCTGTCCTTAAGGAGCTTAGAGTTATTTCAGAGATTCAAGATGTAAAAGCAAAGTGAGGGGGTGGAGGCAGGAAAGGATACAGAGTTAATATCCGGAGACAAGGGGCACTGTGAATCCTGCAGAAGAGGAAGAACAGGAGTCAAGAATTACTACAAGATTTGAGGCAAGAGTGATTTGAGAAAATAGTGGCACCATTAACTGATTTATCAGTTAATCCATTAGTCATTCAGTCCACAGACACATGCATCCAGTTCTGTTGCTGGGGCTGAGGTGCAGCTGTGAGTACCTCCCACCTGCTCTGCTTTGCTTACATTGAAAGGACAGCTAAGAGCAGGAAAACAAACAAGTCTATAAACAAGATCACTGCCCATGGTGCTAAGTGCTATGAGGGAAAAACAACTGGGTGGTGTGTCAGAGGCACTGAGGGAGGTCACACTTGTGTCATTAGCTGAAATCGAAGCCTGGGACTGGTTTGAGGAAAACGATGAATTCTATGTTGGAGCTGCTGAATCAGAGAAGCCAAGATTCCCCTCCTTGTGAGAATATTTTAACTTCCTCTGATCTCCACATCATATCATTCTCTGGATCACCCAACTTTCTTCCACAGAGCACCTGGTAGACTCAAATCACCTACTTCTGAGTTGGCGGTGCAACTCCTTACCACTAAGCCCGCATAGCTCCCTGTTTAACATCACCGTTTGTTGTTAGGGGCTGTTGAGTCAAGTATAACTCATAGCGACCCTGTGAATAGATCTGAACCCTGTCTATCTTGTGCCTTTCTCACAATCTCTGACACATTTGAGCCCATTTTGCCATGCCTCTACCTTCCCAAGCATGGTGTCCCTCTCCAAAAAAAATCCCCTCTCCTAACAACATGCCCAAAGTATGAGAGACAAAGCTTCGCCATTTTTGCCTCCAAGGAGCATCCAGGCTTTACTCTAAGACATTTCTGTTTAGTCTTTTAGCAGTCCATGGGATATTCGGTATTCTTTTCCAATACCACAGTTCAAATGCATCATTTCTTCTGTCATCCTTATTCATTGTTTGGCTCTCAGCAGTGTAGCAAGTGATTGGAAAAACTATGGCCTGAATCAGGTGCACCTTATTTGTCAAACTGACATCGTTGCTCCTCAATACTTGGGAAAGTCTCTAACTGCAGACTTCCCTAGTGCAATATATCTCCTAACCTTCGGACTACTGGTAACAAGTGTATTTGCTATAAATGCAAGTGAGATCAAGTTGTTGACAGTTTGAATCTTTTCCCCAACTATCATGATGTTGCATCATAGTGACACATGAACCTCCACTGAGAGATGATGGTGATTGCAAATGAAGTGTATTGGCTGGGAATTAATCACATGGAAGGCAAGAATTCTACCACTGAACTATCACTGTGCCTTACCTGTCCCTCTCCCCCACTGCTCTTAAGTCAACTCTGACTCATGCTGGTCCTGAGTGTGAACACTGGAGAAAGGTGTGCTTCAGACGAAATGTGCGCTCCGTGGGCTTGCCTCGACTGTAATCTTACTGAAACAAACTACCCCATCTTTCTCCTGTGAAACCACAGGGGAGATTCAAACCCCCAACCTTTCAGTTAATATCTTGAAAGCACATCATTTGACCAACCCATGAACTTGTCATTCCCCTTAGATTATTTCAATATCTTATATGAGCAAGGGTCCACCTCTCCAATGAGGGTGCACACAGTCTCCTTGAGAGAAGGGCCAGCCCCTCTGTAATTTTCTCTCTTTCCTGGATTTGCTCCACATATCTGTGCAGAAACACATTCATAGCTTTACAGATTGACATATTCTTGTAGGAAATGAAGATGGGAAGGCATAATGAAAAGAGTCAAAGACTCTTTCACCCACATTCACATAGCAAGGAGTCAAAAAGAACTAAATGGAGACCAAAATGCTTGTAGAAGCGATAAACAGAAATTAAATTCTGCTTGCTAGATGAATGGATTCCACTTGCCTCTAGGATCTAAAGACAAAGCTCTCTGGCATTTGCATGACTTTAGTGCTGAAATTCCTCCACTCTTTCAATCTATAAGAGAAGGAGCATACTGGTCCCTGGGTCCTGATTCCCGGGTCCTGGAGCAGGTAAGGGCTAGATCCAGTATAACTCACCACCCCCTCTTCTCCAAAGCTGCCTTCCTCAGCTTCCTTTAACCTGAGAGGAAGGTCCTGTTAATGGCTGTGAACTGCAGAAAGATAGAGGGTCACCTGTCTGCTCCCTGCCCTTCCCTCCTTCCCTTTAGTGACATTGAACACTGATGTTCAACTTTGGACTCTTTGAAGCCAGGATGTTGGGCAGTCCCAGAGGTGGAGGGAGGGACACGTGAGTGTCATGAGCGGGTGTTGGAGATGAAAGTCAATACTGTAAACACGCATTCATCAGACCCTCCTGCCACATCTTTCATCTGAGACAATCTAAAAGCCCTGGACAAACGGTAATTAATTTTCACAACAGCTTCCGCGGGAGGATACAGTGCAGCCTGCCAAGGGCCAGAGGGACATTTTCCCAGAATTCCTCCCCAGCCCTTCCTGTTCATTCCCAGTCTCTACCAGCCCCCCAAGGTGACGGTTTCAGACAGATAGAACTCCAAGGTCATGCACTTGCTCACAGGATTTTTGTCCCTAGAAGCCACCAGGGTGGATGGAGATTCCTCACTTGCCTCCTGCCCCCAGCCTTCACCTTGTGCTCCCAGGAGATGACTAAGAGAGAACCAGGGCAGGAGTGGGAGCATTTCCTGCCTCCGCGGTAGGCTGGGGCCAAACAACTAGTTAGTTGACTCAGCAGGAACCACATGGCTCCCAAAATACAACTGCCACTGCCTGCCCCGTCCACCCCGTGCTCGCTTCTTCGCCCTTTGGACACTGTCACCTGCTTTTCCTCCCTCCACCCCCATCCCAGAACCATCTACTCACTGAAGAAAACTTGGAAAAAGATGCAAAGAAATATTTAACCAACTCATAATCTCACCATTCCCACAGAGTCATTGTTGAAAGCCTGTTGTCATTCCTTTCTAAATGTTTTTGGGTTTATGTTAAAGCTAATACATGGGGAGCTCTGGTGGCCGAGTGGTAAGGAGCTGCACTGGCAACCCAAAGGTATTTGGTTCATATCCACCAGCTGCTCAGTGGGAATAAGATGGGCAATCTCCTCCTGTGGGATTTACAGCCTCTGAAAACCCACTGGAGGGTCAGCTATGAGTGGGTTCATATTTGACAGCACATAACAACACGTTTGGGGGAAAGATATAGAATATGGAGCCCTTGGGACACAATGGACTAAACAGCTTCCTGAAAGGTGGCATTCGGAACCTACCCAAAGGCTCTGGAAAAGAGAGAGAAAGTCTGCTCCTCGAAAGACTTGTTGTTGTTGGGTGTTGTTAAGCGGACTCTGACTCATGGCGACCCTCTACGTACAAAACAACAAAACTCCGCCTGCTGCTCCCACACCCTCCCCATTGTTGTCACGCTCCGGAGTCTGAGCACAACTTGTGAAGAGTCAACAACTCAACAACTCAGCTCATTGCTGCCAACTTGGAGCCGCCACACAGCTGGACCTCCCCCCAGCCCCCGCAGGTTTTCAGAGGCTGTAAATCACACGGAAGGAGGGTGCCCGTCATTCTCCCTCAGCCTCTGGTGACTTTGGTCTGGCCTGTAGATTAGGAGACAACCGCCTACGCGCTGGAACCGACGCATAGCCGACCCTCCCTGCATTTTCCGAGGCTGTAAATGGCACAGGAAGCTGGTCATCTGGCTCCTTGGAAGCAGCTGGTGGATTCGCACACCCTGCCTTTCGGTTGGCAGCACAACTCCTTACTCACTAAACCTGGTGGGGCAGTGCCGTTCTGACATGCGAGGTTGCTATGGTGAAAAGAAACTCCCTGGCATATCACAACAATGCATGCGTGTGTCTAAGAAACAGAAGGGCCGTAAAGTGAAATATCACTTGCCCAGGAGAAAATCAGTGTGAAAACTTTCCCGGGTACTCTCCCCAAACCTGTCTATTGCATGTACAAGCGTGCTCTGCACGTGCATTTTGCATGAGTGAGGTCACACTGTGTGAATAAGTTAGTTTTCTCTTTACTTCATATGAATACACAAGCATTTTCAATGTCAATATGAATTATTGTTCAAACAACATTTTTACTGACTGACTAATGTTTTATCTACTTGATTCGCCATTGTTTGCTTAACCTTTAGCTTATTGTTGTGCATTTCAGCTCAACTAAGGGTCAGAGAGTGGCCGCCAAAGCAGGAAGAAGGAAGGGAGTCCGATGAAGTCTTGGGAGAAGGAAATAGTTGTTAGGTGTCATTGAGTCAGCTCCGACTCATGGTGACCTGTGCACAGCAGAACAGAACCTGCCCAAACCTATGTCATCCTCACCACCTTGGCTGTTTAAACCTGTTTTTGCAGCTTGCTACCTCAATCCGTCTCACCGAAGGTCTTCCTCCCCTTCCCTGAACCGCCATTTTTCCGAGCATGAGAACTTAAAAAAAAAATTTTTTTTTATTTTACTTAATTATTTTTTTTGTGTGTGTACCATCAAATTGGATCTACAGGAGGTGATTGTCCTTCCTTCTCCAGCAGAGCATCTGGTGGATTTGAATCGTGTGCCTGAGCATGAGGACTTTTTCCAGGGTTTGGCCACTACTGATAACATCCAAAGCAGATGAGACAAAAATATCACTATCCTTGCTTCTAACAGGAAGAGCGCCTGTACTTCCTCCAAGACAGGTCCGCTTGTCCATCCTGCTACCTGGCCATGGGACAGTCACTCACTATTCTTCACAGACACCACAATTCAAAGGCATCTTATCTTCTTCAGTCTTCTTTATTCATTGTCTGACTTTCATATGCGTGTGAAGCAATGGAAAAAGAGCATGGCTTGGGTCAGGTCCACCATGGTCTTTATATTCCCACCCTTGCTCTTCTGCATGACCATTCCCTTGGTGAGTGAATAGGGCACTACCTTCTAACTGAAAATGAAGAAATTGAAGTTCAGAAAGGTTAAGTGGCAATCTGCAGTGGGTGAGATGGGCAGGATTTGAGTAAGGTCGGTCAGCTGTGAAGCCTGTGGTTGGTCTATTTTGCCAAGGTGTCTTGGCAAAGTCCCAAGATTTACAGTTGACATGGAGGTGGGGGAAATCCTTCATTCATTCAGTCTCTCCTTTGTTCCAACGGCATTTATGTATCAGGAACAGGGCTATAAGGGTGAGAAAGATCCCATTCTTGCCTTGATGGTTGCAGAGGAGTATAAACAAGCATTTGCAACCTGGAGTGGGAGAAGGAAGTGGAAGGCACTACGGGAATGCACAAGAGAGTTTCCTCTTCCGCCACAAAGGTCAAGAAAGACTTCCTGGGGAGGGGTCCCCTGTGCTGAGTCAGTTCTCTGGGAATCAGCCAGGAAATGCCAACTGGGCCTGAGACTCGCCTCTGCTTCCTGTCCTCCCCAGACCTGTGCCCCAGTCCCTGGGAGGCCTGGCTTGGCCTTCTACACTTCCTGCCCTTCCACAATGGCTTCCCAGGCTCCCACAGCACAAGCGTGGGTGGTGGGCTACTAATGCCATCCCCAAAATCTTCTTAAGAAGGTGCTTATGGTCCGTTGCCTAGAAGTTCAGAAGATGTTTCTCACGCTTTGGGGAAAGGATGGGAGCGTCAGAGCATTGGTTTAAGAGCTCAGGCTCAGGACGGGCCGAGGTGGATTGGAGCCCCGCTGCCACCATTTTCTCTGGCATGCTAGAAAAGTTACCAAGATCAGTGAAGGCTTTTGCCACAGAATTAAGCCCTCACGGGCACAAACAAAGGACAGGACTCAATGCAACAGAATCAGCATGGGCTGACTGAGGCCAAGAGGTTGGTCATCTTGCTCCTTGGGAGCAGCTGGTGGATTCGCACATCCTGCCTTTCGGTTGGCAGCACAACTCCTTACTCTCTAATCCTGGTGGGGCAGTGCCGTTCTGACATGTGAGGTTGCTATGGTGAAAAGAAACTCAGTGGCATATCACAACAATGCGTGCGTGTGTCTAAGAAACAGAAGGGCCATAAAGTGAAATGTCACTTGCCTAGGAGAAAACCAGTGTGAAGCTGTAGGAAGTTTAAAACCATCATTTGGCCAGGAAGTATCCAGTCGCTATTCTGATGCCATCTGCAGTGAAATATCACAACAAATGAAGCTTTTAACCGTCAGCACTCAGGGATCTCAGCATCCAGGCGCCAGGCAGGAGCGTCCACCAGGATAAACCTTAGTCACGTGTCTACACCCCTGCCAGGAAGCTGGAGAAGGAAGGATTGGCCCCTGGAAGGAACTTGGTATTGGGAGGTGAGATTCATTCTCCATCCAGGCCAACAGATAAGGGTTACCCTACACCCTAGTCAGATAAGACCTTGGGATCCCGGACAATCAAAGACTCAATGTCCAGAATCTGCTGTCCAGCTCAGAGCTTTGGTTTCCTCATCAAAATAGACATCACTCAGATGCATCACAGTCAAGTAGGAACTGATTCATAGCTGACCCTCTGGTGGGTTCTCAAAGGTTGTAAATCATAGAGGAGATTACCCATTTCTATCCCTTGGAGCAGTGGGTCAGTTCAAACCACTTGCCTTTACGTTGGCAATCCAATCCAATTCCTTACTCTCTAGGCCACCAGAGCTCCGTAAGGCAGACATAGTGAAGGACAATAGAGACACCTCACAGGAGTGCTATGAGAATTTTAAAAGCAAACAAAAGAGCTTGGGATTGTGCCAAACAGTCAGCAAATGCTCATTGTTAATTTATTCTTGTTCTTGCTGTTGTCATTACGGCTATTAGTATCCACTTTCTCTCTTTTAAAAGACTGAAACATTTTACTATCAAAAGAACATATGTGATGATTGGTTGAGAAATACAGAAAAATGGAAAGAAAAAAACACACACCAGTGCTTACCACCCACTGAAAACCACTATCCACATTTTGATGTGTTTCCTGCCAATCTTTTTTCTATATATAGGTTTGGGTTCTTTCAAACATCTGTGATCACCCATGTATACAGTTGTATATCCTTCCTTGTAGTATACATATTTCCTCCTGTGATTAAAGACCCTTTTTTAGGCCTTAGTCTTTTGTGGAGTGGACAGAATCACTCCCAAGTGGTTTTTTTCCCCACTTTGAAGTGGAGAGGAGTAATGCATTTATAAATGATGAATGTCTTTTTAAAAATACTTTTCAGTTCTAGAATGCTCCTTTTAGACTACAGCTTGATTCTTGATTGTAATGCCACTTTTATTACAAGGGGCTTTGAAGCAGCTGTTTGTCCCCCCCCCCCCCCCCAAAATTCTCACAATTCTAATGTGGGCCAGGAAGCGGCGACTCACTTCATTGTATTTTGAGACAGCATCTTCTCTGTCACCAAGGGCAATAAGAGTCTCATAGTTCCGCTGTCACCTGGCTGTCACCCGTCTGCCCACTGCTTTCTCACGTTCCTAATCTGCTCAACCACTGATTAGACTGGGCTGGTTCATCCTGCTGTCAAATTATCTGCCATGAGTGAAGTGGAAAGTGTCCCAGCTCTTCCTCCTGCCAGCTTGGGAACGGAGGCAATGTTCTTCCATTCCCCCACCTCTTCTGGAAAATGAAGAGAATTGTCTATTTCAAAGGGCTAAAGAGAAAGATACTGAAATGCATTTGCGTTATTGTTTTTCCTTAAGAGTTTCATAGTTGCCTCTGCTCCCCAGGATTCTCCCTCAGATCAGGGGCTCCCCTTTCCTGCCTGTCAAAATATACATATATCCCACACACACCCCCTATATGTGTGTTCCAGGCTGGTTTCCAGGAAGTGGTTGGCGCCAAAGGCTGGCTCAGAGCAGCTGGGGCGTCATGTGGCCCTGCTCGACACAGGGTGACTAAAAGGCCAGTGATTCTGATTATTTGGACTTCCTGGGCAGGGCCGGCCCCCGCCGGTGGTGGGGCTTTGGAAGCAGCAATAATTAATATTTGGTTGAGTGTGATTCTGATCACGGCACTGAGGAGGGTCCCACCCCGAGCTGGGAGCCCCGTGAGAACTGGCCTGGCTGCATTCCGGACAGAGCTTGTGTAATGGGCACGGGCCGGCCCACGCCGGCGGGCAGGTTACCCAACAAGTAAGGTAAACAGAGATTTACTTAGGTTTATTTACTAATCCAGAGTAAACAGTTTCCCATGTCTTTCGCTGCATGTCTGTAGTGAACAGTATTCCACATTTGTCATCATATCATGTAGTTAAAAGAAAAAAACCAAACACCACACTAAACAACAACAACAACATCCCATGGGAAATGGTTGACTACAGATTAATAAATAAACACGAGTAAACAAACCCCTGCTTTTCTGCTAACCGGGTAATCCCTTCCTGTCAGGGACTACAGATATGAAAAGAGGCTTTGATTTTGTGGAAGGGTACTGTAGGATTGAGAGAGAGAGACAGATGCTATTCACATCTCAGGTAAAAGCAGAAACTTTTTTTTTTCTATAATTATATTTTATTAATTTTCATAAACATTTACAGAGATTTTGGGCTTCCACTCATTTTTGTTGCACTATTCTCTCTACCCTCCTCCCAGTTTGTTCTTGTCCAAATGCCACAGTGCTTGTCAAAGCCAGTTCTGATTAATCTTCTTTGTCAGTGTGTCCTTTGCCATTCCCTACCACTCCTCCCTGAGAGAGACTTCACCCTGAGCCATAAGGAAAAGGGGATGGCGTATTCTCTTAGCTACTTCCAAAGCAGAAACTTTGATGTGGTGAAAAAATTGGGCTTTTTTCCCCTCTACAGATTCGAAAATAAACACAATAAAATCACTGGTCATCAAAGTAATTGGGTAACGTGACACTAGATGGAACCCTAACCTTTGACCTTCTGGTCTCCTGGACTAGAAACCCAAATGGTCCTGCATCATTCACACACAACTTCCTCCACCCTGGACCCTCCCCACACAGCTCTGCTCTATTCAGGGAGGGGTGGGCACAGGATGGGACAGGGCAATGAGAAATGAAGCCCTTCCTTCCTTTCCCACCTACACTCCCTCCCTCCCAAAGCACCATTAGAACTTGAAAGACAGAGGGGCTTCCCATGTCTTCTTGCCTGTTTACTCCATTTCATGGAGGAGAAAACTGAGGTTCATGAAGGTATGAATTGCATTAAGTAATGGCCAACTTAGGAGGGCAACTGGAACCTGAGGCCATGTTCTTCCATCTCTCAACCCCTTCTGGAAAAGGAGAATTGTCTGTTGTGAAGAATTCAAGAGTGGCATCTAAATACATCTAAGTTTTCTTTCCTTGTGAGTTTCATAGTCTCTTCTTTTCCATTGTACTCCAACAGCTCCAAGGATCACCTTTGCTGCCTGTCACAATCACTATACACGCATGCGCGCGCACGTGTGTGTGTGTGTGTGTGTGTGTGTGTCCAAGGGTGGATTCCAGGAAGCGGCTGGGTTCCAGGAAGTGGACTAAACAAAGACCATTGACATTGTTGAGTGAATGCGATTTCAGAAGCCTGCCCTTCCCTAAATCACTCTGCTCCTTCTCCATCCCAGGATGTCCCTTCTTTTCCTATAAGACTCTGATGTCTGTTTAAGGTTAAGCTAAACTGGGCTCACCTTCCACTTCAGTATTCAGTGTTTCTAGTCCCTTCCTGAGGGCAGAGTTTAGCAGAGAGAGGGGGAGAAGAGCACAGAAAACTCCAGGCTGCTGGAAACGGCTTTCTAAGACCTGCAAGCATGACTGTTTTAAGGAGGACTCTGAATCATTCATTTCAATTCAATCTCTTGCTGAGAATTTCCATTTCCACCCCAGAGACACTGAATTAGAATCTACATTTTAACAGGATCTTCAAGTTAGCTACAAGGTTCTCATGCCCTCTATCTGGGGTAGAAATGTCTATTCTTAGAAGAGGGTGGAATCAGAATGAACTCTTTGAAAGCCTTGCTTTCAAGGCACACTTGCTAGGTCATCTCCAGTCCTGTAGGAATGGCACTTTGAGATGGCAACATTGCTTTCCTTCTGCAGAAGAACAAATGGAAGCCTGGAGAGGGTAAAAAAACAAAACAAAAAACAACCCACCCAAGAAAACACAGTTAGAAGGTGCCCACGAGCAGGGTAGAAGTGTCTGTTGATATTTTTGTCAGTCATTGTATAGGACTGTTTGAATGCAAATCTTGAGGACCCAGCTTTAAAGAACTTGGAATAATGCAATGTAGAAACTTTCTTTCCTTTAAGACTTACTGCACTCTTGGGCAAACATGGTTCCATTTTAGAGACTCATATCACCCTGTTTTACAAATGGGGGGGGGAACCCAAAACCCAAAATGCTGAAATTGTACTAAGTTGCAAAGAGTGATCCCTACCTATCCAAAGCAAAAAAGTGTAAAGAAAATCAAGAATAGATGGAAATAATTAGTTCAATGGACCACAGAAACTTCAGTCTATTGAATATACCATGGACTGCTAGGAGAACAAACAGGTTCATCCTAGAGAGGGTGAGACCGGGCTGCTCCTTGGAGGCAAGGATTCTGAAGCTTCCTCTGACATACTTTGGGCATGTTGCAAGGAGGGACCAGTCTTTGGAGAGGGACGTCTTGGTTGAGAGGGTGGAGGGACAGTGCAGGAGAGGAAGACCCTCAATGAGATGGATTGATGTAGTAACTGGAGTAATGGGGGTGGGTGTGTCAGAGACAGTAAGATTGGCACAGGATAAAGCAGAGTATAGTGCTGTTACATATAGGGGTCTCAAGCAACTTAATAGCACATAACAACAACTATGGGACATGACATCAGAAGAACTAGATGGTACTCATCTGCCTTTGCTCACAACTCTGAAAGAAATCACAATGGTGGGTTCTGGATGGAGTTGGAGAAAAACATGGACTAAAACTGAAAATCATAAAAGGGAGCACTTATTGGTCTGATCGAGGCTAGGAAAATCTTTAAGGATGACCCTTTAGTCACTCTTCAGTTCTGGAACTGATCTCATCTCTGTGACTCAAAAATGTTCTACCAGTCTGTAGGACATAATTTACCAATTTTTAAAAAAAAAATATATATAAGTAAAATATTATTTAACTTGATAATGAAAACACCACGGCTTGGGTCAAGTGCACTTTGGTCTTTTTTTTTTTTCGAAATCTTTTATTCTTCTCCCCCTCCTCTTGTTGTGTACCATCATTCGGATCCAGTTGGCACAGGAGGAGATTGCCCCTCCTTCTTCATCAGAGCATCTGATGGATTTGAACCACGCACCTTCGGGATTGCAGCACAGCTTCTTGCCACTAGGCCACCAGAGCTCTGACCTTAGTCTTTAAATTTATTTCCTTTCTCTTTAGCACTTTGGAGAGGTTCTGGCATCAGATTTTCCCAGTGCAACATGTCTCTTGATTCCTTGACTACTGTTACTGTGGGTGTTGATTGTGGATCCAAGTAAAATGAAATCTTTGACAACTTCATTTTTTTCCTATCATAATGTTAGGGAGCTCCAGTGAACTAATGTATGTAGGATATTGATCTGCCAACCCAAAGGCAAGGTGGCTGAAACCCACCAGCCCTCTGAGAGAGAAAGATGGGCAGTCTCCTCCTGTGCAATTTATAGTTTCTGAAAACTACTGGAGGATCTGCTATGAGTCAGTTCCAACTTAACTACCATGACTTTTTTGTCATGATGTTACCTATTGGGGCAGTGGTGAAAATTTTTTCTTCCTTGATCTTGAGATGTAATCCATATTGAAGGCTGTAATCTTTGATTTTCTCCAGTAAATGCTTCAAGTGTTCTTTAATTTCTGCAAGCAAGGTTTCTATCACCGCATTGCATAGGTTTTTGACTACTCTTCTTCCAATCCTTATGTGGAATTCTTGTTCATATAATCCACCTTCTCAAATTATTTGCTCATCATACAGGTTGAATAGATGTGGAGAAAGGATACAACCCTGATGCACACCTTTCCTAAAATATTTAGATTAGTGATTTTTTTGTTGTTGTTGTTGTTGCCCTTAGATTTTGTGTCCAAAGCAACTGCTTCACCTTCCTCAACCTAGTCTCTATGTTGCTTATTTGCATTTCCAGAGCCCAGCATAGTACTTTAAGTGCAGCAATTCATTTTGCAACGTTGGGCAAATAGATGAAGGAATGAATGAATTAGAAAGGACTTCAGACAAGAAGTAAGGAGTTCTGAGGTCCACAAATTGGTAACTATGTAATTTGGCCATATTTCTTCACTGCTCAGGACTTCAGTTTAGTCATCTATAAAATATACAGGTTATGATGGGTCATCTTACTAATTCTCTCTACAAAGACTGAACAAACATACATAGTAAAATGATGACTCAAACAGAGGAAGAGCGGCATGACTCAGTTTCTTGCCCTGTAAGTACTCACAGTTGCATGACTTTCTTAGCTGTTGGTTGTTTTAGCTTTTTATTTTTATTTGGCTGAGCATTTACCAAGCAAATTGGTTTTCTGTTCAACAATTCATACACATTTTGGTTGGTGACCTTGATTGCAATTCATATAGTCTAAAAGCTCCCTTTCAAGTTCCTTTCTAAGTTTACCATTTCTGACCTTCCTTTTTTCCTATCTCCTTCTGAGCTTTCACCCTTCCTTAGCAAATACTGCCCTTCTGATTTCCTATGGTTGATTTTTCTTAGGAGTGTCATACCTCCAACTTTTTGGTTAGTGGCTAAGCATGTTGAGCTTTTGAAGTACCAACAACACTCGTATTTAAAGATGTTGTAGTTGTTGTTGTTGATTTCTGTCGAGTTGAGCACGACTCATAAAGACCCTATGAACAAAAGACCTGAATGAAACCTTTCTATAACTATCGTCGTTTATCAAAGTTCATAGAGTCTCTAGAGGTGTGTTGTTTAGGAAGTGGATGCCACTAATGTAAATTATGACCAAATGCACAGTCATCAAGAAGATACTGACCCATAACAACCCTAGAGGGCAGCACATTACTGCCCGGTAAGGTTTCCTTGGCTGTGATGTTTATGGAAGCAAACGGTCTCCTCTTTCTCCCATGAAGTAGTTAGTACCTCTCAATGGCTGACTATTTCATGAGTAGAAATGTGCTTTTATCATCACTCCACCAAGGCTTCTAAATCTCTTAGGACAGGACCTCATATAAAATGCTTGGGAGATATTATGACCATCACTACTTCATAGTGAAAATGTATTATTATTATTATTAATAATAATAATTTTAATGAAAATTTACAGAGACTTTGGATTTCCATTTATTCATTGTTGCACTTTTCTCCCTGCGCATCCCTCCCCCCCGAAAATACTTTTATAATTAAAAAAAAAAGATGACTTGAGAGACTGCCATGTTTGCAGACCTTGCCCCTTCTTGTGGGGACTGTGTCGCTTGTGGTGGTTGTGAAAGGATCTGCTAGCCCAGAGTGTAGCGTAAGAACTGACAGTTTCTGTTATTGGGAAGGATTAGAGCCCTGAGGGAGGTTCTTATCCAGGAGAACTTTCGGAGAGGCAGAATTTGGAGCAGAGCTCATAAAAGATAGATATTGATGAAAAGATGAATGGAAACCTTCGGACATGGCATCTGAAAGATGGATATAATATAAGAATCCCTAGTGGCCTAGGCTAAAATGTAGGGGTTAAGTCCTTCCTCAGAAGAAAGACAAGGCAATCTGCCCTGAAAAAAGATTCATAGCTTTAAACTCTATGGAGCAGTTTTACATGGTCCTACTGGCTCACTGTTCTGGAATTCCCATCCTTCTCAGTGCTGCCCATAGTTTGTTATGATCCACACCGTTAAATGCCTTTGTATAACCAATAAAACAAAACTAAATATCTTTATGGAAGTCTTTCAAGATCAATCTGGTATTAGCAACGATACCCCTTTTTCCATGGCTTATTCTGAATCCCCCTTGAATTTCAGGCAGTTTGCTGTGGATACATAGCTCTTGTTGTTTTTGTAGAATCTTTAGCAAGATTTTACTTGCACTTGATATTAACAATATTGTTTGCCAGTTTCCACATTCTGTTGGATCATCTCTTTTGGAATAGGAACACATATGAATTTCTCCCATTTGGTTGGCTAGGCAGCCATCTTCCTCCAATTTTGTTGGCATAGACTGATGAGTACATCCAGGGCTGCATTTGATTGTTGAAGCCCTTCAATTATTGTTACATCAGTACCAGGAGCCATATTTTTCACAGGTGTCTTCAGCAGCTTGGACTTCTTCCTGCAGTACCATTCTTCTTGATCATATGCTGCTTCCTGAAATAGCTCAGTGTTAACCAATTATTTTTTTTTAGTACAGTGACTATGCATAGCTTCAATCTTCTTCTGATGTTTTCTGTATCATTAAATATTTTTACCATAGAATGCTTTAGTATTACAACTTGAAGCTTAAGTTTGTTCTTTAGTTCTTTCATCTTAAAAAATGTCAAAGATATTCTCCTTTTTTGATACTCTAACTCTTGCACTTTGCACATTTCTTTATAGTGTTTTTCTTTGTCTTTTCAAGCCGCTGTTTAAAACCTTCTGTTCAGAATTCTTCTTCCCCTTTGTTTTAACTTATTTTTTGTTCCAGTCCAAGTTTCAGAGTCTTCAGTCTTTAACTTTTTTTCTTTTCTAGCCAAGTTTAAGAGTCTTCAGAGACATCAATTTTGATCTTTTGTTAATTTTCTGTGTTTGTAATAACTTTTACTTTTCTTCATGGGTGATGTCCTTGATGTCATCCCACAACTAGCCTGGGTGTTAAATGCCTCAAATATTCTTGAGATGGTTATTAAATTTGGTTGAGACGTACATAAGATTGTATTTTTGTTCTTGTGATTCTTGTTTTCATTTTCTTCACCTTCAGATGAGCTTGAATGTGAGTAGTTGAAGGTCTCTTCCACAGTCAGTCCCTGGCCTTATTCTGACCGCTGATGTTGAGCTTCTCCAATGTCTCTTCCACCGATGTAGTAAATGTGATTCCTATGTAGTCCGTCAGGTGAGGTTCATGTGTAATAGTCACTGCTGATGTCCTTGTCAATGACGTCAAAGACATCATCCATGAAGAAAGCATAAGGTCATCATAAAGACAAAAAAGAAAGAAAATATTAAAATGAATGTCAGAAGAGATTGTGGATCATAAATTATAGGTAGCAAAATTATTAGAATGGGAATTTATTAGACTAGGAAACACGGAACTCTTAATTGTGCTCATGAAAAATCTATGCATAAAGAAGCAGTTGTCCAAACAGAACAAGGGAACACGGAATGGTTTAAAATCAGGAAGGATGTGTGTCAGGGTTGTATTCTTTTTTCCTTACCTATTCAATCTGAATGCTGAGCAAATCATTCACAAAGCTAGATTATAGGAAGAAAAATTAGAGGAAAACTTATCAACAACTGGAGTTATGCAGATGACACAACCTTGCTGGTAGAAAGTAAAGACTTGAAGCAATTACTGAGATCAAAGACTTTGATATGAGTTACACCTCAGTATCAAGGAAACACTTCCTACTGGACCAACTGATATCATGATATATGGAGAAAAGAATTAAGTTGTTGACAATGTCATTTTACTTGGATTCACAAGCAACATCTTGTGTTTTGGGTATATAAGTATTAACTGAGATAACATATAAAATGATTGGCATATAACAGGTGCCAGTGAATGGCAGATGATGATGGGATGGAGGAGGAAGCAAGGGATTGGGAAGCAGGGACCCAAGTGCTAGGTACATCTGTGCCTGATGGGCTATATGAAACCTTCAGGGCAGCACAGTGCTTCTTGACACCTGGCTTTCTTTTCTTTAAAATAGATGCCATCTGACAGTCTTCAGTTACAATAAACTTAAGACAGTAGCCATCATTGTTTACTACATACTTAAGTTCCTACCAGTCTCTCTTCTAAGAGACTTACAAGTAACATCTCATTTTCACAACTTTGTCAGTGGATTCCACTATTCCTTTCATCATATTCAACTCATTTACTTGGGGCTTATTTTCAGAAGGAGCCAGTCCTTGGAGAGAGACATCACACTAGGAAAGGTAGAGGGTTCATGAAAGAGAGGAAGACTCTCAATAAGCTAGACTGACCCAGTGACTACAAGGGGCTTGAGGAGAATGGAGATTATAAGGATGACATAGGATAAGGCTGGGTACAGATCTGATGCCCATAGGGTCACTGTGAGTCATAGCTGGATTGAGGGCATCGAACAACAACAGTTACATTAACAAGGACGTAGAGACTCTGAGAAGTATGGTAACCTCTCCAAAGAGTAGAGCTGACTTCAGGAAGACAGAGGGATTCTGCCTCTTGGGGGCTGTGGTCTCTGGAGAAGCATATCTTCAGGTGGTTGAGATCAGAGTGGGCCCCAGTGCCCTGGACATGCCCACATTACTACTCTGCTTCCTGGTTTCACTACCCAGTTTCTGTGGCAGCAGCAGCCCATATCGTGAACCTCCTCCCACCCACCCACGCTCCGATCTCAGCACAGTGACTTTCCTCAAAGCTGTGTCACTCTCAACGGATGACACTCAGGAAAAAGCTCTGTGGTTGAATCATTGTGACCACTTCCTGTTCCTTTGAGGGTCCCCTGCCTTCCAGAGGCCTCTTCTGCCCGGCCCTATTTAGGAATAAGAGTTACAGTAGCCATGACCCCTGGGCTGCTAGGAGTGCTGAGTCACGCCTTCTGACACCCTCTCACCCTAGACTAAGGGGCACCAACTCTCAGTTCCAAGCCTTGCTAAGGAGAGCCTGGGCAGGTGACCCTGGCCATCCCAGGCTGTGTCATGGAGTCAAGGGAGAGATCGGCGTCCCACTAGACTGATGATGCAAGACTGACGGGGCAGGTGGGTGGGACCTCAAGCCTCAGCCATGAAGCAAAGGCAGTAGTAAGCCATCCTGTGGAAATGTCATAAACACCTACTCAGAGGATGTTGTTGTCTTCAAATGCTTGGGGTCAGGACATCAGATGGAAAGACACACCCAGAGGGGCTTGCGTGTCTTAGGGGGAAACCCCAGTCCTCTCCTACTTGCCCATAAAGGGCTTTCTGGAGGCAGACTAACCGAAATCAGTGTTGAGTCTGAGAGCAGACGGTGTCATCAGATGCCTGAGGGTGGCGTGGGGGAGATTTCCCCTGGGTAAATGCAGATAGCAGAATTAGGACTGTAGGGTCAGATTAAGATCTTTTAAAGTCCTAGAACTCTGAGATTATGATTTCTTGTCCCTCTCTAACCTCCTCACTCAGTCAGTCATTGTCACGGAGTCAAAACCAATTCCTAGCTGACATCTCCAGCAGGGTTTTCTGAGGCTGTAAATTGCATGCGAGGAGATTGTCCATCTTCTCCTGTGGAGTGGCCGGTGGGTTCCAACCACCAAGGAGATGCCATCTTTGGATTAGCAGCGCAATTCTCTAGCTCCTTCCTCATGGCTGATACAAAACCAAAAAAATAACCAAAACAAGAATCTCATTGCATTGGGTTAATTCTGACTCATAGCAGCCCTACCGGACAGAAGTTGGACAGCTCCCTAGGATTTCCAAAGTTGCAACTTTTACAGCCCTAGTGCTGTAGCATGTAACCTGCAGGCTTCTATCAGAAAGGCCGGCAGTTCAGATCCAGCATGGGAGAAAGGTGGGCAGTCTTCTCTGATAAAGACTTAGAATCTCAAAAATGCAGTAGAGATTTGCTAAGAGTCAGAACCACCTAATGCAATGGATTTGATAATCTTTACAGAGAAGACGTCTGAAAAGAAGGAAGAAGTTCAAGCTTCAGTGAAGGCACTGGCAAAAAAAAAAAGTCTCTGAGAATCAGTAGGATACCAATTGACATGTTTCAATGAACAGATGCAACCCTGGATGTGCTCTATGTCTATGCCGGCAAATTTGGAGGACAGCTGCCTGGCTGACTGACTGACTGGAAGAAATTCATATTTATTCCGTTTCCCAAGAAAAGGGTTCCAACACAATGAGAAAGTTAATGAAACAATATCACTAAAGTCACATGCAAGCATTTCAAAACCAGCTAGAACAGTACATTGGCAGAG
Source organism: Elephantulus edwardii (assembly GCF_000299155.1). Classification (NCBI taxonomy): domain Eukaryota; kingdom Metazoa; phylum Chordata; class Mammalia; order Macroscelidea; family Macroscelididae; genus Elephantulus; species Elephantulus edwardii. The sequence goes on along the minus strand of NW_006399756.1, from coordinate 20,669,918 downwards.
AACTGCCAGAAATTCAAGCTGGAATATGAAGAGGCTTTGGCACCAGGACTGTCATTACTAATGTCAGATGGATCCTGGCTGAAAGCAGAGAATACTAGAAGAATGTCTTTTTGTGCTTTATTGACGAGGCAAAGGCATTTGACAGTGCGAATCATAACAAATTACGACTAACATTGAGAAGAATGGGAAAACCAGAACACTTAACTATGCTCACACAAAACCTATACATACAGCAAGAACTTGTTGCCTAAACAGAGCAAAGAAACACTGCATGGCTTAAAATTAAGAAAAGTGTGAGTCACGGTCGTATCTTTTTTCCAAACTTATTCAAGCTGTGTATTGAGCAAATGATTTGAGAAGCTATACTCTGTGAAGAATAATGTGGCATCAGAATTGGAAAAGACTCATCAACACCTGTGTTCTGTGTCAACCTGACTTCAATGATGGGCTCAATCATGGTCATGGCCATGGCTCTGAGGATGATGCAGGACGAGGAAGAGTTCCATTCTATTGTACTTGTTGTTGCTCTTGCTGGGTGCCTTTGAGATGAATGCAAAACATAGAGACCCTATGAACAACAGATCTGAACCTTACCCTCTCCTGTGCCAGCCGCCCAATCTCTGATATGCTCGGGTCTGTTGTTACAGTCACTATGTCAGTCTATCTTGTTGAGAGTCTTCCTCCCATCCTCTGATACTCGACTTTTCCCAGTGTGATGTCTTCTTCCAAGTATTGGTCCCTCCTGACAACATGGCCAAAGTATGTGAGATTTGAAGTTTCACCATTCTTGCCTCTAAGCTGCACCTTGGTTGCACTTCCTCCAAAACTGGTACAAAAATCTTCTCATGGACTGTGGGAGTTGGGCACTTCCTCTACAGGTTAACATAGAAACCCCACGTGACCCGCTATTCCTCTGCTAGAAGGTGCTCTTCACCATTTACTGTATTGCCTTTCCATTTACAAGCAACTTTATGAACTCGACCACATTGCTTTTCCAGTATAGAGCTCATTGTTGTTGTTGTTGTTAAGTGCTGTTACGTCAAGTGTGGCTTTTAGTGACTCTATTAACAACCATAACATCAACATAGAGAGAGATCACTTGGCCCAGTGGACAGAAAGTGATGCTACCAAGCCAAAGGTGGGTGACTTTTAATCCGCGGCCCTTGGGCCTGTCTTTCCTTGTGTTTTGTTCAGACTTTCCTCTAGTTCGTATAGCCCTGGTATTTCCACTTGCCGTACAGAGGTAACTCATGGTTGCTGTGATGCTGAACACTGTGACACTGATGTGCCAAATGTGTTAATGGTTACCCATGGAGGACAATGTTTGTTGGAACTCCCCAATTAAAACAAGCTTGGAAGCAGGAGTGGCAACCACTTCCAAAATAGCTTGTCTCTGGAAACTCTATGAACCTGGAGAAAGGATGAAAGTCACACAAGCGTTGAGGACTTCTGTTCATAGATTCGCTATGAGTCGCCTACGATTCGATGGCACTTAACAACAACACCAAGGAGCACTCTGGCTGGACTTTCCCCAAGACATATCTGTTTCTTTTCCTGGCATTCATGTGATATTCAGTATTTTTCTCCAACACCACAACTCAAAGGCATCAGTGGGTCTTCTGGCATCTTATTCATTGTCCAGCTCTCAGATGCATAGTAAGTAATTTAAAAGAATATGACCTCGATCAGGCAAACCTTAGTCTTCAAATTGACGTCATTTTCCTTAGTAATTTGAAGAGGTTTCTGACAGTAGACTTGCTCAATGCAATATATCTCCTGACTGCTAATACCAAGATTGATGATTGTGGATCCAAATAAGATGAAATCATTGAAGATGTCAATCTTTTCTCCATCTGTCATGATGATGTCTATCTGTCTAGTGGTGAGGAGTTTTGTCTTGTTGATGGTGAGATGTATTCCATATTGAAGACTGTACACTTTGATAATCTGCACTAAGATAGAACTCGTTAAAAGCATCAAGTACAAAGCAAGCACATTTAACCCCAAGAGAGGAGCCAGAAAACCAATCCGCTTCATTTTGGGCACACCAATGAACATTTGCAAAAGTGACCACAAGCTGTCAGCAAACAATGACATTGTGTCATTTTTTAATTATTATTTTATTGTGGTAAATATACATATAGGATGGGCGCTCTCCTCCCATGCAATTTACTGCCTCTGAAAACCCACTGGATGGTCAGCTATGAGTCGGTTCTAACTCGATGGCACATGGCAACAACAACAAATATATATGTAACACATAACAATTACCAATTGAACAAATTCACATTATATACTTCCTGCTAAAGTCAGCAAGTCCGAACAAGTCGTGCATTCTGAAACCTGTCAGGTAAGCAGGAAAGATAACTCACCAGTTCCAGCTAAATCGAAATTCCTGAAGGGCTTTATGGAAGCCTGCAGAGTAGACTTCAGAGACTGCCATGAGTGGGTGCCCCAGTGTCTCAAACACCCACAAGAAAAGGGCCCAGGAGAGCAGTGTGTGCTGCACCCAGCCAGCGCTGCACCCAGGCCTGCCCCCAGCTCCCTCGCATCAGTCACCTGCATTAACATCTGCTTCATTCCCTGTCAGTCGTGTGATGTTGAGGCGTGGCTCAAACTCTCTGGGCCTTAATGTCCTCAACAGTCAATTGGACACTAAATTCCTAAGCTTTATGCTGTGTCCTGATTTTGATAAGAGTTACATGACTATCTTATCATTGTTAGGTACCATAGAGTTAATCTACTCCCAGCAAGCCTAGGAAAAACAGATCTAAACTTTATCCCTTCCTGCCTTATTGTCACAATCTCTGATATGCTCCAACCCATTGTTATAGTCACTGCATTAATCCATCTCATTGAAGGTCTTCCTCTCTTTCTCTGACCCCCCACTTTTCCCAGCACATCTCTTCCCAAGGATTGGCCGCTCTTGACCACATGCCCAAAGTATGTCCTTGCCTCTAAGGAGCACTTTAGCTCCCCTTCCTCCAAGACAGACTTGTTGGTCTGACATGTGTCTCTACATACATTAAAATGTAGAGGCCCGGAGGAGCTCTGGTGGCCTAGTGGCAAGGAGCTGCAACTACAATCCCAGAGGCAAACGGTTCAAATCCACCAGATGCTCTGCCAGGGAAGGAGGGACAATCTCCTCCTGTACCAGTCAGATCTGATTTGACGTACACGCACACAAAAATAATAAAATAAAATAAAATAAAATAAAATAAAATAAAATAAAATGTAGAGGCCCGACTTTCACATCAGCCTAAGAACCAATCCTGTAAGCTTTTAATCTATGTATTTTTTTTTTATTTGATGTTTTGTATCTCAGTTCTGGTCTCTAGCCCGCACCTGTAGTCATACGTGCCACAGCGATGGTTTCCACCTGCCTCCAGTTAGGATCTGGTGATGGTTTCCTTTGTTTCCAATCATGTAAATTAGGAGGCCAATGCCTTACCCATTGGACTACTGGGGCTTCTTCCAATTATGTAAATTAAAGCCATGGCTGATGGTTTCCCTCATTACTTATTTCAGAATGTCCTGTCTTTTTTGTGTAAAAAGAGTTTTTACTGGGAAAAAAACACACTTAAGAAACATGGGAATGTGCACCAGGAGGGGGAAAAAGTCGATTTTTCTGTATGATCCCTGCCCAGTCCGTTTCAGCGCAGTTCCTATCTTGCACTTGGCAGTTTTGCGGGCTTGATCACCAGTTCCCCGACCCTTATCACATATGAGGGGCCAGTTTGTACTAATTAACCAACAAGCATGTTGTTGTTGTTGTTGTTATGTGCCATCGAGTCGCTTGCGACTCATAGTGACCCTATGTACAAGAGCTCTAAATGCTGTTCTCTCCTGTGCCAACCTAGCCATCTCAACACACTTATTCCCACCGCTCCAGTCACAGAATCGATCCATCTCACCAAAGGTCTTCCTCTCCTTCCCTTCCCCTCCACTCTGCAAAACATGATGTCCCTTTCCAAGGACCAGTCCCTCCTTGCAACATGCCCAAAATATGTCAGACGAAGCTTCAGAATCCTTGACTCCAGGGAACACTCTGGCTTCACCCTCTCCAGGACAAACCTGTTTGTTCTCCTAGCAGTCCATGGTATATTCAACACTCTTCTCCAGCACCACAGCTCAAAGGCATCAATCCTCTTTCTATCAGCCCTATTCACTGCCCAACTCTCTGATGCATAGCACATAACTGCGAAGACTATAGCCCGGATCAGGTGCACCTTAGTCTCCAGCCTGACATCATTGCTCTTCAGTACTCTTGAGAGGTCCCTCACAGCCGACTTTCCCAATGCAATTCGTCTCCCGATTTCCTGGCTGCTGTTACCAAGAGCGTTGACTGTGGAGCCAAGCAAATTAAAACTGTTAACTATCTCAATCTCCTCACCATCCATACTGATGCTGCCAATTGGCCCAGTGGTTAGAATCTTTGTTTTCTTGACATTTAGCTTCAGTCCATATAGGAGGCTGTAGTCCTTGATCTTCTGCAGCAAGCGCCTCAGGTCCTTCTCAGTTTCAGCAAGCAGGGTTGTGCCATCTGCATAACGCAGGTTGTTGATGATTCTTCCACCAATCCTGATTCCACATTCCTCTTCGTATAGCCCAGCGTCTCGGATGATCTGTTCTGCATACAGATTGAAAAGGTATGGAGACAGAATACATCCCTGACGGACCCCCTTCTTGATTTTGAACCATGTAGTGTCTCCTTGCTCTGTTCTGACAACTGCCTCCTGGTCCAAGTATAGGTTTCGCATTAGCACAATCAAATGTTCTGGGATTCTCATTCTTCTTAGAGTCAGCCACAGCTTGTTGTGATCCACACAGTCAAAAGCCTTTGCATAGTCAATGAAGCACAGATAGACATTCTTCTGGTATTTTTTGCTTTCTGCCAAGATCCATCTGACATTAGCTATAATATCCCTAGTTCCACGACCTCGTCTAAATCCAGCCTGCACATCTGGCAGTTCTCTGTTGACATATTGTTCCAAACGTTTTTGGATAATTTTCAGCAGAATCTTGCTTGCATGTGATATCAATGATATTGTTCGATAATTTCCACACTCTGTTGGGTCACCTTTCTTTGGAATGGGAACAAATATCGATCTTTTCCAGTCAATGGGCCAGCTGGCTGTTCTCCAAATTTCTTGGCACAACAAGCATGAGAACACTGAAATGGGAAAATTTGTTTATAAGGCAATTCCTTCAGTGGGACTACTGCAGACAGCTGTGTTGTTCTCTCTTGATAGAAAAGGCAACTTGGGGCTCCAACAGAAGCAGAAGGTTGCTATGAATTGGGAAAGAGCACATATAAACCTAAAAGTTCTTCAAGTGGTGGAATCAGATGGAACTGACTTGAAATTACGACTTCCACACTTAACTGTGGAACCTTGAACAATTTACTTAACATCCCTCTGTATCTGCTTCTCTGTAAGTAAAATTGACATGTGTTTTGGAGGCAAAACTGACGCATAGCTGACCCTCCTGCAGGTTTTCAGAGGCTATAAATCATCAGAGAGGAGACTCCTCACCTTTCTCCTGCCGAGCAGCTTGTAGATTTGAACTGCCTGACTTTGGGCTGGCAGCACAACTCCTTACGACTAGGTCAGCAGAGCTCAACTTCAACAGCTCTGAAATAGACACATGAGATAACTCATGGGAAACTCAAAGCACAAAGTAGATGTCACCGAGAGATCACTTCCTAGTCATTGTTCCTTTATAAACAGCTTTTATTTGCAAAGATAATACAAGCCCATTACTGAATATGGAAAAAAATATAATAAATCAAAAGGCAAAAATGAAACTTCTTGTTGATTCTATCATACAGAGATAACTTTTGGATTTTTATTATTTGTTCTTTCAGACTTTTTGATTTGGTTTTTTTTTTTGGGGGGGAGGGGGGAAACCCGTTCATGGAGCCCTGCCCTAGCCCTTCAACTCCATGGCACCTGGATTCAACAACAACAACCACTCCCATGCTGTTTGATAATCTTCTCTTTGCATTGGCAAATGTGCATCAACATCTCATGACTTTGAATGTTCTTCTGCAATATCATTTTTCATTCTTTCTACAATATCTTTTAAAATTCTTTTTAAAAAGTGGTTTTTCCCATCAACAAACAAATGGATAGAGAAGCTCTAGTATATTCACAAAATGGAATACTATGCTGTATTGGAAAACAAGGAACTCATGCAATATTATACAAAATGGGTGACCCTAGAGGACATTACGCCGAGTGAAATATCTCAATTACAGAAGAACAATTATTGCATTAGGGCCACTATTGTAAAGCAGGACTGACATCATAGTTGGGGGGGGGGAATAAGAGGGGATAAATAATGTATACGCTTTGAAACAGATGAGGGAGAGAACTGTTTAGGAGGAATATATAATTAGGTATTATTGTCATGACAAGAGTCCAGAATGGTGCATAATGGAATGGACTGGAGGGAGCGGGGATTGTATAACAATGCAAGAATTTTTTTTTTTAAATTTTCAAAGAGAAAAGTGAACTGGGGGTAGGGGTGGGCAGGGCTTTGCAACTATGAATTAATGGAAACCTAAAGTCTCTGTAAACTTTCATTAAAATAAATTTTTTAAAAAGTGGTTTTCATGCCATTATTCATCTATATTATGAATTATAACACAACATCATTTTTATCATCCAGCAGAGTGTTCACACTGTGACATATTTCAGGAGCTCCAATGGCATAGTCTATACGGAGATGTGCTGCAAACCCAAAGGCCTCGGCCCTCTGGGGGTTCAAATCCAGCAGTGTCTCTGAGGGAGAAAGATGAGCTATCTCCTCTGGTGCAATTTACAGCCATGAAAACCCAATGGAGGGTCAGCTCTGAGTAGATCGTGACTTTACAGCAATGCATTTAAGTTTTTTAAGTATCATATATTTAACAAAATTCATAATGTGGAGCATTCTGACCAGTATAAAGAATATAGAAATGAACATCTTTGCAAATACAGCTTTTAATCCTCCCCTGTGATGATAAATTCACTGCTCTGTAGGGTCACTCTACATCAGAATCGACTCTACTGCAATGAATTCAGTGTCAGGTTGACTGTGTCTGATGGTATCTAATATCTTATGTCCAGGCCATTGGGGGTGTAGGGCATAAGAGATCAGGTTGCTAACTGGAAGGTCAACAGTTCGAACCTACAGTGTCCTCCTGCAAAGATTTACAGCCTCAGAAACCCAAGGAGTCAAAACTGTCTACACAATTGTGGAGGTGGGTGGGTTTTTTTTAAATGTTGTGAAATGTCTCTTATATAGAACCCAGGTCAGTCTTGGGTTTTGTCAAAGACTTCTTCCCTCATGTTCAAGGACATGGATTTGGTCTCCTCCCTCAAAAGTCACTTTTGTTCTAGAGATTCAAGCTCTGAAGATTGTCTACTGCCCTTTCCCATCTCAACCGCTGAGTCAGTCTCACAGAGGACTCACATAATCAATTAGAATCCTGCTTATTTATCTTCTATTAGCGACATTCCTCAAATCTTATCAGCCTTGCACACAGATCTCACAGGGGTGAAATCTTTCCTGAGAAGATTTCCACAGATAGCAGGTATCACTCATTTTCTCTCTGTGCTCCTGGTTTCCGTTTCCAGGGGTGAGGGGCTGTGACCTCATCCTTGTACCTGGAAGGCAGGGCTGGGGAGGAGGGCACACTATCAAAGCTAAAAAGTAGCAGATTTAATTCCAGAGACAAACAGCAGGAAATGAAGACTCAGATCAAAGGAAGGGCACCTATGGTAGTGAGGAAAGGGGTGTGGGGAAAGCAGAGGTCCCTGGTCAGTCTTTGGCCTTGAGTTCCTGTTTCCATTTCCACCGGCTGTGAGTGGGAAGGAGCGTGCAGTGGACAGAAGCCAGGACAAAGCCACGCGTCCAGAGAAGGTGGTGAGGCTTCTGCTAAAGGTGGACCAGAGGAGTAAAAAAGCGGTTTAGTCTTCCAAAATCAGAATTTCTCATCCTGGCTTCTGACAACTTTTAGTGTCCTGGGCAAACCCTGCCCTCAGCAGTGGAACAAGACCAAATGGTGCTCAGGGTTTTTCCCTCTCACCATGTTCTACTCAGGAATTTGCCAAGAGCAGCATTTTCTCACTGTGGTCCTACCCCACCTCCCATCACCTGGTTTTCATGCCCGTTTATCTCTATGTTTCAACTACAGAGACAGCCTGGAGATAGCAAGGGCTCTAGGGCTTGGGTTTTAGAATAGTAGTGCTGGCTCAACCACAAGTGCATGAGCCCTCTTACTCTTGTGTATTAGCTCCTGATGGCTACTATAACAAATCACTGCAGCCTAGTGGCTTAAAATAACACAAGTTCTACATAACCTTACAGATCTGGTGGTCTAGAATCTTAAGTGAGTTAACTGCATTTATTCTAGACACTGTAGGGGTAAAACCACCTCTTTTCCTTTTCCTATGATCACTAACTCACTCAGATCACATGAGTCAATTGGGATCACATAGTCACAGGTCTTAGGGATAAGGAACTATGGATCTTTGGGGACCATTTTTCTGCCCACCACACCTGGGCAGGCTGCTTTCTCTCTCTGGCCTCAGTTTCCTCATCTGTAAAACATGAGTTGTTGACAAAAAGTTCTTCTGATTCTATCCCAGGTTTGGAAATGCGAAATCCAGGAAAGCTGAAGTATACAAAGTACATAGAATCAGTTTCTCTGGCTCCCTCTCTAAGACTCTACCCTCACTTGTGGATGCCACTGGTATTTGTATTTATGATTTTGTTAATTGAATAGAGTTATGAATGAAACCCCATAGACAGTTAACTATGTACAAAGTCCTGTTCTAAACACACTGCAGGTATAAACCCACTTAACCCTCATAACAGCTGTGGGAACAGGTTCTGTGATAAACCTCGTTTTATAGAGGCACAGAGAGGCTAAGTGACTTGCACAAGATCACAGAGGGTCAGAACTGAGGTTCAACTCAGTGGTCCAGCTCCACACTCCAAACTCTCAGCCACTGGCTACTCAGATTTTCATGAAAGCCCTTCACCCAGAATCACAGGGCTATTGCGTTTGTTCCTCTCCTGGGCTGAGGGCCATTCACAAGCAGGCTCCACATCTAATTCTGAGTGTCTTTGGCTCTGTCAAATGGCATGGAATACAAATGACCAAGTAAATGCGCAGAGGAATGCTCAGGTGGATGGATGCACATGACCGTGACTGCTCATCTACTTGAGTTTCCTGTAGACCACAACCCTGGTCACCAAAACGACTAATACTGAGATGACCTGTGAGATTTCACTCAGATTTTGGTTTTTCTTTTTTTTTTTTTTAATTTTTAAAAAAAGTTTATTATTTTTGTGTGAGTGTACTGTCAAATCAGATCTGACTGGTACAGGAGGAGATTGTCCCTCCTTCCCCGGCAGAGCACCTGGTGGATTCGAACCGTGTGCCTCTGGGATTGTAGTGCAGCTCCTTGCCACTATGCCACCAGAGCTCCCCAGCTTTTGGTTTTTCTTAAACCAGCATCATCTAATTTTTTTTTAAATGTGTCAGACTCTGTGCCAACTTCATGTACATTATAAAATGTCATCCTCTCATCAAACCTTTCCTAACCAGTTGAGTGCTTAAACATTGTGTCACTAGAACTCCTTTTCTGAAGTGCTACTGTTGTAGCCCCTTTATAAATGGGGAAACTGAGGCATGGGCATAATAAAGGTTATTAACTGACCAAGGTTACACTGTTACCATGTGACTCGGCCTGTCTGAATAGAGCCCAGCTGGATTATCAAGCCTGGCTCTTGTTCGTTACCCAGTACTGCCACCAGCAGTCTGACAGGCTATGGAGTAAGAACATCCCATGTTCCTGCAGAATGAGAACAAGGCAGGAGAGGACGTGGATGAATACCTCAGTGTGGGGGCCCTTTTCCCTTTAGACTTCAAATCTTAACTTCCATGAAGTCCAAAGGTGACGTCCTTCCCTGGTTGGCCCAGGTGGAGTGTCCTGCAGCAGGACCTCAGCTAGCCGTTTCTTTCTGATCATGTAGCCAGGGCATCCTTGGGTCTCTCTTCAGTTCTGTATTGTTCTCCGCTTTGCTTCCTTCTGTTTCAAGAAAACACTTTAGAAACAGCAGCTTCCAGCATCCCGCTTGCCAGTGACTGAAGGAGATGCTGATGTGAACTGAAAACAGTTCGTAGGGCCTTCATGAGGGAGTTGTGGTGGCCAAGTGGTGAGAAATTGTGCTGCAATCCTGAAGGCAAGTAGTTCGAATCCACTAGCTGCTCTGCGGGAGAAGGATGGGCAATCTCCTCCCATGCAATTAAACTGCCTCTGAAAACTCGCTAGGGGGTCAGCTATGAGTCAGCTCTAACTTGAACAACAACAAAGGCTTTCATGACCTCTACTTTGAAAGGGCTGTATCTCTAAACATGAAGCAGATAGATGTCATCTCTATCTCACTCATGACTGAACCTAGTGCCTCACAGGTACCTGGGACAGAAGGGGTTACCTAGCAAATGCTGAATGCATGAATGAAGTGATTGATTTAGCTAAGAGAAGTTGGTTCTAGGGAGCTCTGGTGACCTAGTGGCAAGAAGTCTCTTTATATGCTTGTCTCATTTTTATCTAGTCTTGAATTTGAACTACAAATACATATGGACTGGGTTTCGAACACTTTATTGAAGCTTAATTTGGTTCAGCCCAGCATTTGTTGTTATGTGTGGTTGAATCAAAGCTGACTGATAGCTGACCCTCCAGTAAGTTTTCAGAGGCTGTAAACCCGTAAGAGGAAATTGCCCATCTTTCTCCCGCAGAGTATCTTGCGGATTCAAACTGCATACATTCATGTTGGTAGCATAACTCCTTACCACTAGGTCATCGCAGCTCTTTACTACACAATACAGGTGCTCAATAAGGGAACGTTGATCTATTTTGACGTGTTGTTGACTGCCTTCGAGTCAAGCACGACTCATAACGACCCTATGAACAAAAGGCCTGAAGCACCTCTACATCTATCGACATTTATCAAAGTTCATAGTTTCCAAAGGCAGTTTTTTTCTTGCCTGCTTCCTTGTCTTGACTTAGGAACAATTTAACTTATACGATGCTAAGGACTTGACTGCCCTCTAGTGTAAAAGATGACGAAGTGACTCTAAGAATCCTCGGTTCCATTCTGCAGCTAATGTTTGAAAAGGCTCTTTTAAAAACAAAACCCAGACTCACTACCCTCACTCTGTCCCCACTCACAGCGACCCTCCACTTGTTTCCGAGTTGGTAAATACTAATGGGAGGAGATTTCCTATAAAACTCAATAAAAATGAATTTTTAAAGTATAAAAACAGAACTACAAAATCCAAACTCATTTCTATTATCAAATTCAACAGACACAAAATACCATTTCAATAACTAATTACAATATATGCACATGTCATGAAAAGGGTTTTTTTAAAATTGGTTTGCTTACAAAGTTTGTATATATTATATGTCACACTATTCTTAATTCACATTATTTTGGGGATTTTATTACTTTTTCTTTTTTTAAATTTTAATGAAAGTTTACAAAGACTTTGGATTTCCATATTCACACATTGTTGCACACTTTCCTCCCTACCCATCCCTCCTCAGTTTGCTCTTCTCCTTGAAGAGAAAAAAATTATTTCATTGTTATACAATCCCCCCCACATTGTTTTTCTGACAATTATGTCTTTTAAAATTAATCATCATTGGATCTTGCCCATCTTTTACCCTGTGTTTTCACCTGGATCCTTTCCCTTTCCTTGCCCCCTCCCTCCACCCACCAAAGTGTACAACCTGGTGGTTTTGCCCCACCTGTCCTCCGCTCCCACTTTCCCACCTGGACTTCCCATACAACAGCAGAGACAGAGACAGAGAGAAAAAGCAGTTGGCCTAGCGAACAGAAAGTCATGCTCCCAAGCCAAAGGTGGGTGACTCTATTCTGCGGCCCTCAGGCCTGTCTTCAATTGTTTTTGGTGAAACATTCTTCTAGGCCGTATAGCCCTGGTATGTCCACTTGCTGTACAGAGGTAACCTGTGGTTGCTGAGAAGCCAAACACTATGACACTGATGTGTCAAATCTGTTAATGGTTACCCATGGTGGACAGTGTTTCGTGGAGCTCCTGATTAAAACAAGGTTGGAAGCAGGGGTGGCATCCACTTTCATAATAGCTTGCCTTGAGAAACCCTATGAACCTGGAGAAAGGATGAAAGTTATACAGGAAGTGTCCAGGACTTTCGTTCATAGTCACCTACGACTCGACGGCACTTAACAACAACAACATTTTCTGCTCCCACTTTCCCACCTTGAGTTCCTATACATGTTTTAATAGCTATCCTTCTGTTTTTTAATAATGGTCTTACGGTGTATTTGTCCTTATGAGACTGTAAGTTTACTCAGCATAATGCTCTCTAGCTTCTCCCAAGTTATGTAGTATTTTTCAAAATTATTGCTCCTGAGTGCTACATAGTATTCCATTGTATGACTGTACCAGAAATTCTCACCCCATTCAATTGTAGTTGGACATTTGGACTGTTTCCATGTTCTTGCGATGGTGAATTAATGCTGCTGTGAACATTGGTGTACAAATCTCCGTTTGTGCCTACTGACTAGTAACAAACATTTGGCAATACCATCTTAGAAAAGGGTCTAATCCTGAAAGTTTATAGAATACTCCTGGGCCTCCAGAAGGAAAAAAAAAAAACTACCCGATAACTCAATTACAAAATGGGCAAAAGACATGGAAAGACTTTTCACAGAGGAAGACATCCACGTGGCCAACAGACACATGAAGAAATGCTCAAAATCACTAGGAATAAGAGAGATGCAAATCAAAACAATGCGATAACATGTCATCCCAGTAGCAGTGGCAACAAAGTTTGGTAGGACAGCAAGTAATAAATGTTGGAGAGGATGTGGAGAGGTGGGAACTCTCATGCACTGTTGGTGGGATTATAAAATGGTGTAACTACTCTGGAAGGCAGTTTGATGTTTCCTCAAAAAGTTGAACATGGGGAGCTCTGGTGGCCTAGTTGCAAGAAGCTGCACTGCAATCCCAGAGTTACACAGTTTGAATCCACCAGATGCTCTGCTGGAGAAGGAGGAACAATCTCCTCCTGTACCAGTCAGATCCGATTTGATGGTACACACACACACAATTTTTTTTTTAAAGTTGAACATAGAAACTCTGTATGACCCAGCTATCCCACTACTAGGAATATATTCTTCAGGTCTTGAATGCATTTCTTTTGTCCTGTAATGGCAACCAAAGGTTTGATGGCTGCATGTGTTAACTTTATTAGCTAGTTGTCATTAGGTGCTGTCCATTCCAGGCTGTATCACAGCAGCTCTACACTGCAGGAGTAAACCTGCTCTAGAGGTGCATTAGGAGTTCCATTGCTGACCTGAACGCAGGTGGTTCGAATCCACCAGCTGCTCCACGGGAGAAAGATGTGCAATCTCCTCTCCTGTGATTTACTGCCTTTGAAAACTTGCTGGAGAGGCAGCTCTGAGTCAATTTTGACTCAACAGCACATAACAATCTTTACAAATGTGGAGTGTCAGGTTTTTCTCCTCCCAGAAACTCAGGGTTAGTTAGTCTCCAGCCTTTCAGTGAGAAGTTAACTATTTTTGCTAAAAAAACAAACACACACACACACACACACCCAACAACCCGCCAAAACAAACCAAACAAAAACCAAGGCCATTGTCATGAAATCAGTCCTGACTCATTTGCCTTTTACTGTTACTGAATTGGGACACGTGAGTTCTACTTTGCTCAAGATTTCTGTAGGTATTACTCAAGGGAGTTCTTGTGGTGCAGACCATTAGTGAGCTACGCTGCCAACCCAAAGGCACCGTGATTCCACCAGTTTAAAGCCCCATCCCGGCCACCCTGTGAGAGAAAGATGGGCAGTCACCTTAGAGTGACTTAGAGTGACCTTAGAGTGACTTAGGCAACTTAGAGCCTTGGAAAATGCAATGTGGATCATCACTGGAGCAGATTTGGTGGCAATGAGTTTGAGTTGAGTTTTTAGCTCGTTACAGCTCTTTGCAATTCTCTGTTCTTTTAAGAACAACCTCTTCTATTTATGCAGAGAAGATTGTTGGCATTTTGATAGGAATTGCATTGACTCTATTGATCACATTGGGTAGAACTGACCTCTTAGCCATACTAAGTCTTTCATCTCATGAACAGAAGATATTCTTCTATATATTTAGGCTTTAATTTCACTTTGGGGGGGGGCTTTTTTGCATTGTTTTAATTTTTGACTAGTTTATTTAGAAAATTTGAATACAAATTCGAACAAATTTTTCCATTTCCCTTACTCCCACCCATCAAATTATACAACCCAAAGATTAATTTCCCCCCACACCCTCCCCCCCACATCCACATTTCCAGCTTCTCCCCCTCTTGGATCTTTACACTCATTCTACAATAATGGTTTTATACAATATTTAACCTTGTGGGATTGAGTTAGTCCACTCAGCATAATGTTCTCCAGTCCCTCCCAAGTTAGGCAATAATTTACAGAATCATTGCTCCAGCATGTATGTTTTCATTTCCCTGGTTAAATTTGTTGTTGTTGTTGTTGTTGTTGTTGTTGTGTACCATGGAGTCGGAACCAACTCATAGGTGGTCCTCTGGAGGGTCTTTTGAGGCAGTTGATCACACGGGAGGAGACTGTCCATCTTTCTCCTGCTGAGCAGCCGGTGGCCTTTGGGATTGATACCTTTGTGTTGTGGTGTTGAAGAAGAGCACAGAATATCGCATGGACGGCCAAAAGAACAAGCAGATATGTCTTGGAAAAAAGCATAGTCACAATGCTCCTTGGTGGCAAGGATGATGAAGCTTCATCTCACATACTCTGAGCATGTTGCTAAGAGAGGCTATTCCTTGGAGAGGACATCATGCTTGGAAAGGTGGAAGGTCAGTGAAAGAGACACAGCCCTCTAACGAGATGGATTGACATAGAGACAGCAGTCAGGGGTTCAAGTGTATCAGAGATGATGGGGACAGTGTAGGACAGGGTTCAGTTCCATTGTTTACAGGGTTACAATGAGTCACAGTCGACTCAACAACTATTGGTGCATGGTGAGGACTTTGAAGTTTGTTTTTTGTGTTGTTTTTTTTTTTTTTAATGTTAAGACATAATCCATATTGAAAGCTGTAGTCTTTAAGTGCTTCAAGTCTTCTTCACCTTCTGGAAGCAAGGTTGTGCCATCTGCATAACATAGGTTGTTGATGAGTTTTCCTACAATCCTGATGCCACATTCTCCTTCATATAGTCCAGTTTTTTATTTGTTCAGCATACATATTGAACATCTATGGAGAAAGAATACAACCGTGATGCACATCTTTCCTAATTTTAAACCATGTAGTGTTCTCTTGTTCGATTCAAACAACCGTTTCTTGGCCTGTGTTTAGGCTCCACTCAAGCACATTTAAGTGTTCTGGGATTCCCATTCTTCTCAATGTTATCCATAGTTTGTTATGATCCACATAATCAAATGTCTTTGCATAGTAAATAAAACATAAACAAACATCTTTCTAGCATTACCTGTTTTCAGCCAAGATTCATCTAACAATAGTAATGATATGCCTCATTCCAAAGTCTCTTTTGAATCCAGCTTGTATTTCTGGATGTTCCAGCTATTTCTTGTTGCAGACCGAGGGTCCCAAAGAATGGAATAATTTTATAATTATTAATAAAGAGACAAACAGCCAGGAATG
>NW_006399756.1:20642871-20649698 GCF_000299155.1 Elephantulus edwardii | reverse complement strand
CTGATATTGAGCTTCTCCAGCGGTTCCTTCCACAGATGTAGTTGATCTGATTCTTATGCATACCATCAGGTGAAGTCCATGTGTAGCCTAAATACATGTGTGATCAATTTAAGACTGCAAAAGTTGGTTGTTGTTATGTGCTATCGAGTCAACTACAACTTATAGTGACCATATGCACAATAGCTCTGAACACTGACCTATCCTGAGCCAGTCTCACTGTTTCCAACACACTAACACTCATTATCCCAGTTACTGTGTCAATCCATCTCAACCAAGGTCTTTCTCTCCTGTACTGTCCCTCTATCTTTCCAAACATGATGTCCTTCTCTAAGGACTGGTCACTCCTGGCAATATGCCCAAAGTATGTGAGGAGACAGAAACCTTGCCTCCAAGAACAACTTGGTTTCACCCTTTCCAGAACAGACCTGTTTGTTCTTGGTGGTCCATGGTATGTTCAATACTCTTCTCCAGCACTACAATTCAAAGGCATTGTTTCTTCTGTCATCTATAGTCATTATCCAGCTCTCTGGTGCCTAGCAAGTAATTGCAAAGACCATGACCTGGATCAGGCACACCTTAGCCTCTAGACTGACATCATTGCTCTTAAGCACTCTGGAGAGATTCCTGAGAGCAGAATTTCCTAACACAGTTTATCTTTTGATTTTTCTGACTTCTGTGCCAAGAGTGTTGATTGTGAAGCCAAGCAAGCTGAAATTGTTAAGAATCTCAATATCTTCTCCATTTATCATGGTGGTGCAATGGCCCAGTGGTGAAAATCTTTGTTTTCTTAATGTTTAGCTTCAATCCATATTGAGGAGTACAATCCTTGACCTTGTGCAGCAAACAAAGCAAGTTTGTGTCAACTGCATACTGCAAGTTGTAATAAGTCTTCTGCCAATCCTCATGCCACATTCCTCCTCGTAAAGTTCAGTCTCCCGAATAATCTGTTCTTCATAGAGACAGGATGCATCCCTGAAGTAATCCTTTCCTGATTTTGAACCACTGTTTCCTGGCCCAAGTATAAGTTTCACATGAGCACAGTGAAATATTCTAGGATTACCATTCTTCTCAATGTTAGCCGCAATTTGTTGTGATCCACACAGTTAAATGTCATTGCATAATCAATGAAACACATACAGATATTCCTCTCATACTTTCTGCTTTCAGCTAAGATCCATCTGGCATGGCTATAATACAGATTAGTTTGCTTGGTTCCACAATTAATGTTCTTGGTACCAGCAGCCAGGAAATCAAGAGATAAATTACACTGGGAAAGCCAACTGTCAGGGACCTCTCCAGAGTACTGAAGAACAATCATGTCAGTCTGGTCACTAAGTGTGCCTGATCCGGGCCATAGTCTTCGCAATTGCTTGCTATGTGTCAGAGAGCTGGACAATGACTAGGTATGATAGCAAGAGAATTGATGCCTTTTATCTGTGGTGCTGGAGAAGAGCATTGAACACACATATCATGGACTGCCAGGAGAACAAACAGGTTCGTCCTAGAGGGGGTGAAACTAGGCTGCTCCTTGGAGGCAAGGACTCTGAGACTTTGTCTGACGTACTTTGGACATGTTGCAAGGAGGGACTGGTCGTTGGAAAGGGACAGCATGATTGGAAGAGTCGAGAGACGGCGAAAGAGTGGAATAACATTGATGAGATGGATTGACACAATGAGGTAGTGAGGGTAAGTGTGGCGGAGACAGTAAAGTTGGCACAGGATAGAGCAGAGTTCAGGGCTGTTGTACATAGGGTTGCTATGTGTCGCAAGTGACTCAACTGCACATAACAACAACATATATATCTTAATTGTGCTGCCAACCCAAAGGCAAGAAGTTCATAGCTACCAGCTGCTCCTGTGGAAGAAATTCTGCAATTTACAGCCTCTGGAAACCTGCTGGAGGGTCATCTATGAGTAGATTCTGACTTTATGGCAATGAGTTTGAGTTTGATGGTTGCCCCAATTATCTAGTATTTTTCAAGTGTGGGTGTTTTAGAAGTAGTTTTTAAGTTCATGTAGTAAGTCTTTTTTGCTTCAATTGCACATATTTGCCTAGATTTATAACAAATGGCAAAGAAGTAACAGCTCCCGGGGTATTAATTGTCACATCATTAAAGTTAATGTTCCAGTGTCGACAAGTCCCTTCGGAGTGTCCTGTGAGTGGGCAGTTCTGAGCCGGGGCGAGGGGTGGGGGGGCGTTGATCTCAGCGCGTACGTTTCAGGACTGATGGGTCATAAGGATCAGCAGAGACTGCACAACTCGAGTGCCATGCGCGCCCTGGGTTTCCAGGCGGACTTCCGGCGCCCTGAGCGCGGGCCGTGCATTTTTAAAACAGCTCGGGACCACGTGACGGCCGGCCCGCTCTGTAACTGGCTGTTCGCGGCTCTGTCTTGGTTTGGCGCCGAATAGTTCCCCTTTGTGGACGCGACCATTGTAGTCACGCTCGGAGGGGGGCACGGACCAGCCTCACGGCCAAGACTTACCCGGATGGACCTCCTAAGTAAGTCATAGGGGTTATTTATATTTTTAAAAATTGAAATGGAATCCACCCAACAAGGGCGAGGAGGGCCGGTTTCGGTGGGAGGAAAGCGCAGCCTCGCTCCGAGTCCCTCCTGCCCCCCCGCGGGGCCGCGCACGTGGTTCGGCCCGAGGCGCGGGCTCCGCCTCCACGGGGGCCGCCATTTTGTTAGGCTGGAGGGGAGTGAGCGGCGCTCCGGGGGAGGGGTCTCGCCGGCGCCTCACCTGAGCTCGCTGCCGCCGCGCCGCCGTTTCTCTGCTGGGAGGCCTTCTCCCCGGCCGGGGGTTCGGAACCATGTACATCAAGCAGGTGAGGCCTGCCCCGCCGCCCCGTCCCTGCCTGGCCGCTGCAGGGCGCTCCTGGGGGCGGGGGTGTCTCGGCGCGCGCACCTCTGGGCGAGCACGGGGGGACCCGGGGCTGGACCGCGGCCTGCGGGGAGGGGGACCCAGGACCGCGGCCTGCGGGGAGGGGGGCGGGGCCTCGGAGAGGGGGGCGCACTCCTCCGCAGCCCACCCCCTACCCCGCGGGGCGCTCGTCTGAGGGAAGCGGGACGGCGGGGCGCCCGGGAGGGTCGGCGATCGGGCGGGGACCGGGCCTGGGGGCGCCGGGGTCGGGGCGGAGGGGGTCCAGGCCGGTAGGGGAAGGGCCGTGTCCTGCGGAGGGGGGCCGGGGAGCGCGGCGCGAGGAGGGTGGGCGCCCCTCAGCCTGGGGTGCACCCCACTTGGCGGGGACCCCCCCGCCACCCGCGGAGACCTCGCGGGGACCCTCCTCCTGCAGCCCCTCGGCCACTTGTTTCCTTCTGTCAAAGTGGCCTTCCCGCGCTGGGTCCCCGCGAAGACGCACCCCTTCACACTTTGGGGGGGAGGCTTTCCCGTGGACGCGAGGTGTGCAGCCGTGGCTGGTGTCGGGCCGAGGGGCACCCCCGGGGCTTGATTAGGGGGTCGGGGAGCCGGCGCCCCCCCATGCTGCACGCGTCCTGCACCCTGCACCCCCGCGTCCTGCACCCCGCACCCCGCACTCCGCGGGGCTGTAATGTCCAGCGTGGCCGGCGGCCAGCGCCCAGCAGGTCTCTAACAGCGATCGCGGGCGCCAGGAGGGGCTTACGGCTGCCGCAGCCACTGGGGAGCCTGGTGGGAAGGCGCTGCGCTGCCGACGCAAAGGTGTGCGGTTCGAATCCACCAGCCGCTCCGAGGGAGACTCGTGGATCCCTTTTTTTTCCCCCCCAGATAATCTTGCAAAACTTATTTGTATGCTATTTTATATTGACGGCCTGATAATCAGTTAAAAGTTAATTTCAGAATTTTAAGACAGCAGTGCATTGACCCTTGACAGTTAAAGAGGTGTTAATTATCATTAAAGTAGTTGGTGTTTATCATGGATCATTTTACAGCAGTTACTGCCCCTGACGACCCAGTGGAGGGTCAGCGCGCTGGTGCTGGATGGCCACACATTTCAACCTGAAAACACATTGCAATTTTAGGTTGTGTTGGGGTTTTTTTTTAAGTCACTTTTAGAAACTATTCCTTTTTAAAAATGTCTACTCAAAATTACTTCTTTTACTCACTAGGTCATTATCCAAGGCTTTCGAAGTTACAGAGATCAAACGATTGTGGATCCCTTCAGTTCAAAACATAATGTTATTGGTAAGTGTTCCAGTTTGTGTGAGATAAGAATTATGTAGACAGCCCTATGAATTCTGTTTCAGCCATTTAACGGGTTTGAGTAGTTAGAACTGTAATGTATATGTTTCTCCTTTTTTTGAAAAAAATCCCCATTGATGAATTGTTTTGTAAAGTTGATGTTATTTGGTTATGCTTTGGTAAGCTACACTCATTTGTTTTTATTTGTGTGTGTGAAAATGGGTCTTTGTACCTTTGAGAACTAGTCTTTATATGTATATATGACATTTAGTTCAGGGTTTGAGCTTTTCTATTTTTGATAATGTCATAGATCTATCTGTTGCTGTGACTCAAAATGAGATTGGTTGTTTTTGTTTTCTTGTCAGTGGTTAAGGGCAGACAATGTAGCTTGTTGGGAAGAGCATACATGTTGGAGTGCAACAGAAAGGTGTTCATATCACAGTTACTTTTCATATTTTACTGTCTGAGAGGCTTTTTTTCTCTTGTAAAGTAAAAATGACATCCATTTCATAGGACAGTTAGCAAGATTAAATGAGGGAGTGTAAATGAGAGAGCATATGTAAACATAAGGAAAAAGAACTAAGCAATTAGTGGTTGCAGTTAATAAAATATTTAGTTTTCAGATTATAATGTTTATTATGCTGAGAGTCAACTAAAATGTGTTTTATCTTCTGAACTGTTAAAAGATGAAATGAGTGCTTCTAAACACGTGCTTTTATAACCCAGTATTTTGATAGAGCATCGTCCTTACCAGATGAGACTCAATAAAAGTTTCAGTGAAGAGTGATTGTTACATGGGAATTCTCCCAGAAGACCCTTGGAGAATCATACTTCCTTATTTTGTGTGAGGTGGCCTGGGGGCCTAGTGGCAAGAAGCTGCACTGCATATGCGGCCTCTCTTGCACCACAAGAGAGTGGGCAGACCTTCCTGCACAGTTAACTGCCTCTGAAAACTGCTGGAGGGTCAGCTGTGGGTTGGTTCCCACAGTTTTATATAAACTCCGTATATCAATTGCAGTGTTCTAACTGGGAATAAAAATGTTTCTTCAGTTTTCTGTAACACCTCAATTGATATTCCACCAGTTCTTGGGAACTTACTTTTTGCTATGCTTTCAATGCAGCTTGGACCTTTTCCTTAATAACCATTGGTTCTTGATTTTATGCTGCCTCCTGAAATGGTTCTGTGTCAGCCATTTCTTTTTGGTGCAGTGACTATGTGCATTTCTTCCATCTTGTTTTGCTGCTTCCTGCATCATTCAAGATTTTGTTCATTGCATCCTTCAGTATTGCAACGCGAGGCTTGAATTTATTCTTTCTTCCTTTCAGCTTGAGAAATGCCAAGTGTAGACCCTTTTGGTTTTCTAACTCACTGTCTGCACATCTCATGATAATGCTTTGCTTTGTCTTCCAGAGCTACCTTTTGAAATCTTTTTAGCTCTCTTATTTCATAATTTCTTCCCTTAATCTCCCTTCTCTATGTTGAAAAATAAGTTTCAGAATCTCTCATTTTGAAAAATGCAGGGAAGACGAGACGAAAATGCACTGAACATGAGTATGTGTATATTTATTCATGTCATCAGCTCTTAGTTCTTTAGGATAGATCTCTAGTAGTAGGGTTGCTAAATTGAATTGAATGGTATTTCTGTTCCTGTCTTTCTTCAGGAAGCACCATATTGCTTTCCACAGTGGTTGCATTATTTTACAGTCCCACCAGCAGTGGATGAAAGTTGCAGTTGCTTCGTGCTCTGGTGGCAACCATTTGTTTGCTGTCTTACCGAACTTTGCTATTTGTTTAGTATTTCAGTTGCATAATTTTGTAAATAATCTGTAAAATGACCGTTATTTAGAATGATTAAATTCTGTAGATCTTTAGAAGTCTGTAGAATATTCTGTAGAGAGTCAGCAAAGAAGAGAGACCCTTAATGAGGTAATTGATATTGTGACTACAGTGTTGGGCTCAAACACAGCACTGATCCTCAAAGGGGGCCCAGGACTGGAAGTGTTTTGTTTTATTGTATGTAGGATTGTTATGAATGGGAAACAACTCAATAGCACGTAACAAGAATCTATTGAATAGTATTGTTTTAGTTGTTATCACTTGGCTATTTTACTACCAACATTGGCATGGTCAATTGCTACTTTTACAAAAGTATTAAGTGTTGCTTTAATTAAAACCAACCTGAACTATACAGTTTTATTAGTTAAACAGATTTGAACATAAAATAGCAGGTCCAGCTACCTTAATGTAAGAAAGACCAAAACCCACGCATATTTAGTGACCCTAACAGAACTGATCCATAGCTGACTCCTGCAGGTTTTCAGAGGCAGTGAATTGCGTGGGAGGAGAGTGCCACCTCTTTTCCTGTGGAGCAGTAGGTCGACTTGAGCCTTTGGGATCACAGTGCAGCTTCTTACCACTAGGCCACAAGTCCCATTTTCAATATTATATGATTTTCACCCTTTAAAAAAAAAAAATTTAAAAAACCCTAACAATTGGATATAAATATTTTTGCACTAATCTTAATATGCCAGACATAAAAATTCCAAAGATTTCCCCCCCCCCAACCTTTTAACAAAAAGGAAACACATAAGGTATAGAACCTTATGGAAGAGCAGGAAAAGGTAAACTACAATCCTTTTACTTAGTGATAGATGTTTGGGTTTTTTT
>NW_006399756.1:20640630-20642771 GCF_000299155.1 Elephantulus edwardii | reverse complement strand
ATTAACCTTGATGCCTCAGGGTGAACTCTAGCTTAGGAAGCAACACTCCCTCTGTAGGGGGCCCCTTGCTGTCTCCTGTCTGCAGGGAACAAACAGCTCATTTTCTAGGATCTGCCACAAGAGAAATCCCAATTTATAAATCTGTAATTCCTTCAATTCCTGAACAAAGGTTTTCATATAATATTTGGTATAAAGTTTGGCTTCCCATAATTTCTGAATAATCTTCAGCAAGATTTTATTTCCAAATGATGTTAATGCTTTTTTTAAAAAAAAATCATTTTCATGCTCTGTTGGATGACCTTCCCCCCCCCCTTTTTTTTTAAATGGAACAAATAAACATCTTCCAGTTGGTTAGCCAGGTAGCTGTCTTCCAAATTTGTTGGTATAGACTGGTTATCACATCCAAGGCTGCATTTGTATCCCAAACCACCTCAATTCTTATTCCATCAACTACTGAGGCCTTATTATTATTTTTTTTTAGTCAATGCCTGAAATGCAGCTTGAATTTCTTCCTTTAGTATCATCGTTTCTTGAGCATATTATACGTCCTGAAATGCTTCAGTGTTGAACAATTCTTTTACAGCGCTGTACTCTTTCCATTTTCTTTCTGTATGTCTCGTACGATTCAGTATTTTTTCTATAAAATTTTTCCATATTGCAACTCGAGGCTTGAGTTTGTTCTTCAGTTTTTTCAGCTTAAGAAATGTTAAGCATGTTCTTCCCTTTTTGGTTTTCTAACTCCATTTCTTTGCACATTTCATTGTAATATTTTGTCTCCTCGAACTGCCCTTTGGCATTTCCTGCTCAGCTTTCTTATTTCAGCATTTCTTCCCCTTGTTTTGGCTTCTTTCATATCAGTGCAAGTAGAATCTCTTCTGACATCCATTTTGATCTTTTTCTCTTTTACTTATTTGTAACGACTTTTGGTTTTCTTCAGTCATTTATTCATTGTCTCAAATCTATTCTTCTTGTTGTGTATCATTCAGTCGAACCGACCCATAGCTGACCCTCCGGCAGGTTTTCAGAGGCAGTTAATCTCTCGGGAAGAGACTGTCTATCCCTCTCCTGTGAAGCAGTTAGTGGCCTCGAACCACAGACCTTCGGGATTGCAGTGCAGCTTCTTGTCACTAGGCCACTCATTTTTAAATGCAGGTGGGATCTACTCAAGATTATATTTTATCTCTTATAGAGTTGTTTTCATTTTCTTCAGCTTCAATTTGAACTTGAAAATGAGTAGCTGATGGCCTGTTCCATAGTCAGCTCCTACTTTTCTTTTTAAAAAAAATATTTTTTTATACCAGTTTATTTACAAAGTTAAAATACACTGTTTCCCTCACTGGATCATTCCCATTACCCTCAGTCCCCTCCAGTTATCAAATTGTGTGACTGTAGGGATTACCACGCCCCACCCGCTGCCCCTCCTCACCCCTCTGCTTCCACCTTTCCCACCTCCTTGGATCCTCCGACTCATTCTACAATAATGGTTTTATATAGCATTTTCCCATATGAGACTGAGTTAGTTAACTCAGTATAATGCTCTCCAGTCCCTCCCTAGTTAGGTAGTAACTTACAAAATCATAGCTCCTATGTGCTACGAAGTCCGAGTTTTCTTGACTGTCAATACTGTGCTCTCCAGAGATGTAAGCAATCTGATTCCTGTGTAGTCCATGTCTGTGTGGTTTTTTGTTTGTTTGTTTGGTTATTATTTTTTTTTTATAAAAGGTACTTGCAGGCAGGGAGAAAAATGCAACAATGAATGAATGGAAATCCAAAATCTCTGTAAATGTTCATTAAAATTAATTTTTTTTTAAAAAAAAAGGTACTTGCAATGAGTAAATCTTTAACTGTATAAAATTCTATCAGGTAGCAGGGTTTAGGGCTGTTGTGCATAGGGTCACTATGAGTCGGAAACGACTCGACGGCACATAACAACAACAACAAGAAGACCATATTTTCTAACTACCATTCCTTCTTGTTTCCAACTTTTGCATTTCAGTAATCAATGACTATTGTTGTTGTTGTTGTTATGTGCCATCGAGTCGTTTCTGACTCATAGCGACCCTATGCACAACAGCTCTAAACCCTGCTCTATCCTGCACCAACCGCACCGCCTCTGACACAACCATCCCGATTACCCCAGT
>NW_006399756.1:20545318-20630904 GCF_000299155.1 Elephantulus edwardii | reverse complement strand
GCACCAAGTACATTCCCCTGTGCAACCTTAATTGTGGACTCTTATGGATAGATGTTCTTACTTGATGATCTATACTTGTATTAGCCTTGGATTCCCAGAAAACAGAGGCAGAAGCAGGTTTAGCTTCCAAGGGTAACAGGAGGTGCAGTTCACGGACAGGAGTGAGGGAGAAAGCTGGTCATAGCTTTATAAAGAAGGCAACTGGTTTGTGGTCATGCTGGAAAATTTCCAGGTCAACTTTGTTGACCCACTATGCCCTGGAAAGGTCAGAAGTAGAAGGAATTTCTTGACTTCTATCTTTCACTGATTAAGGTTTACTACCCACATGAGACAATTTCTCCATGCTTCATCGATATTGTATTACTCTGAAAGTAGTCTTTCTTGGGTGGGGATTTATAGATCTAGCTTGAATGCACTCCCAGGGCAGATGGCAGTTAACAGAAATGTGAGGGAATTGAGGATGTTCACTGCTAGGCAGCCAAGACCTAGATGAGTGTCGGCAAATCTGGGAAAATGTAAACTGGGTCTACTTGAACAATAACTCTCCAGTTTTGTGCACAGCCATCCACAAGTATGCCTGCTTTTTTTTCTTTAATAAAAATGGTGTGATTTGTTGGTAATCCCTTTTTCTTAATGAATAAATTGTGATGGTATTTAATTAAATGTTTAGCATGCTTTAAAATTGTTAGCGTTCCAATCTCTGGGTAGGACTAAATCCTTTCCTCATCGCGTGCCTTTTCCATCACTGTTACTGGGTTTTTTTGTTGCTGTGTTTTGAGTTGGTTGTTTTGTGTTTTTATTTATATATTTTTTTGAGTGATTCTTGAAGAGACATTTTTTTAAATTTCTTCAGTTACTTATAAGGATTATTTGAAATATTTATAATTTGAGCACAGATAAGTTAATTTCTTAAACTTTTTTGAGAATAGTTTTAATTTTACAGAACTTGCACAACAGTATAGAGAATACTGTTGTATCATTTGCTCAGATTCAGCTATTCTCATTTTTTCTATTCAATTGTCTGTACTTGCTCTACCAATCTTTCTATTGTTGTTTTTGTATGATGTCAAGTCAGAACCCAATAGTTGACACTCCAGCAGATTTTCGGAGGCAGGTTTGGGTTTTTTCTCCCCCTTTGAAGGAAGTTATCATCATCGTTCTGTACACCTAATTGTGTCACTGTGTATATTCTAAGACTAAGGGTATTCTTTGACCTAACCCTATTGTTGTTGTTGGGTGCCATCATTTCAGAACCTATTGATAGCTGATGCTCTAGCAGGTATTCAGAGGCAGTTTGATTGTGTGGGAGGAAGTTGCACATCCTTCTCCCACAGAGAAGTTGGTGGATTCAAATAGTGTGCCTTTTGGATTGCAGCACAGCTTCTTTCTACTGGGCCGTCAGAGCTCCCTTCATAACCATAGTAGTGGACTCAATCAACTTCAGTTAACTCAACATTAATGATCTGACTCAGTTTTAGTTATTGCTCTAGAAATTTTTTTTTAAGTAAATTTCTTTTGTGGTCTAAGTGAAAGTTTGCAGAGCAGATATTTCATTCAATAGTTTGCACATATTTTGTTTTATAACATTGATTACGTCCCCTTTTTTCTCTTGTGGATCTTGTTTCCATTCATTCCTCTAGCCTCTCCCTGCCTTCTGAATTTTATCTTTGGACACATGTGGTACTGTGATCCTATGTGGTTTTTTATTTTAAGGACCGAATACCTCCCTTGGGTTATTGTTCACCTTACAGATTTGGCTGCAAGGTTGTGCTGTAGGAGTGAGTTCGGAAAAAAGTTCTTCGTAGAATTTTTTATTAAAAACCCTTTAGTACAGGATCTGATCCAGTTTTGCATTTTAATTGTAGTGTCTCCTTTAATTATTTCCATAGGCTGCTTAGTGGCAATAATGGTTAAATATTTGACCTTGAGCTGAAAAGTTGGATGTCTGAATCCACCCAGAGCCACCTAGGGAGATAGGCCTGGTGGGTTCTCTGCCTCCTTGGTGATCACAGCCCTGAAACCCAGGGAAGCAGTTTGGCTCTGCACTTAGGCCACCATGAGTCTGGATGAACTCAGTGGCAACTAACAATAATCATTTACATAGCCTTTGTCTTAAAACATTGTTACTATTTTTTTAAAGTAAGTGATGTGTCCTTAGGGTAGCATGAGGTATGTGATGTCTCTCCAGTAATTTTTTTTCCCTTTGTAACTTATAAGAGGAGACAGTTTAAACTAAAAAAAAAAAAACAAACCAAAACACCCCCCCCCACACACACACACACACACCAAACCCACCTTGCTGTCCAATACATACTGACTTACAGCAACTCTGTAGCACAGATCGAAACCATCTCCTAGGGTTTTCAAGGCAGGAAATCTTTATTGGAAGCATACTGCCTTCCCCTGTGTGAGTTTGAATTGCCAGTTAGTTTTGATTGACTGACATTGAGAGTTTTATCATCATTCCAGTCACACAAAGACAAGTCTAGACAATTATAAGGCATTTTTGAAAAGACCATCTAAATTTTTAAAAATAAGCAATTCTGTACATAAAAGAATGTAAAACACTCCTGATTTAATATTTGAATTTCTTATTTAGCAAGTATTTCTGAATTAAGCATAATGACAATCCCTATATATATATATAATGCCATGAACAAATTGTCCACTTAATTATAAATTATAACTTCTAATGCAAACTAAATCTTAAATATTTTATGCCAGAAGGACTTTTAAATTCAGAAAATGCTTTCTTATATATATAATTAAGCTAGAATTACATGTCTGTTGTAATGATTTTAAATTGTGAAAGGCAAGTGTTATGGTATTTCTATTTTAAAGTTGAGTAAAAACAAAATCAGATTTTTAAAAAAATAATACTATCTGAAATCTATAGAAAAATTATACTAATTCAGTGAATAAAAGTTTTGTTTATTGATCCTTTTGTTTATGGCTGTTGTATTATAAATATTAAAATACATGTTTGAAAATTCAGTTTATTAACTTTGTAAGTTTTATAAGTTTTGTTGGTTTTAATAAAAATAATATGTAATTTTAAAATCTTTTTAGTGGGAAGAAATGGATCCGGGAAAAGTAACTTTTTTTATGGTATGTATTCTTTTTAAATTAATAATTATGTTAAGATCTAGTTGTTTTTAAGTGTTGTCAAATTGAGCATGGCTCATAGCAACCCTATGAACAAAAGATCTGATCCCTGTTCTATAACTATTGTAGTTTCTCTTATGTTCATAGAGTTTCAGAAGGCATGTTGTTTAGGAAGTGGATACCACTCTTGTTTCCAAGCCTGTCTTAATCTGAGAGCTCCACTAAACACTGTCCACAATGGGTAACCATTACGGCATTTTACACAGCAATCAGTCAGCATTCAGTATCACGGCAACCCCAAGGTATTTCTGTATAGCAAACAGACAGACTATACCACTCAGAAGAATGTCCTTCCCAAACACAGTTAGTGGCCCCTCTGGCCCAAATGACTTTAAAATACAAAGGCCTGTCTACCAGGTCCTGATTGACTTAAATAAGAGACTTCCAGCCCACAGCTGCTTGTTAGCCAAATCTAGTAAATCCAGTCAGCTCACACTGTTGTGAGCAAAATAAAAACAACTAATTTACTCTCTACTTGGAACTGAAACGGGAGAACCTAGATAACATAATTTACTAAAATTTTTTTTGAGGTTTTGTCTGCATGAAACCCAAGAAATACTTATTCACACATGGTACATACAGGTTTAGTTGTCTAAAAGTATGGATTCTCTTCTAGACCTAGTGGCTTGCAGCTGTGTAAGACTTGGGGGGAAATATTGAACCTCTGGGTTTTTTCCCCACTGTAAAAAATGGAGATACGTCCTTTGTCTACCTCAGATAGGTTATGAGAAGCAAACTAAAATATATTTGCAAATGCTTTTAAAACCTGAATATAATATGTTTTGTGTTTTGTGTATTTCTAGCAATTCAGTTTGTTCTCAGTGATGAGTTTAGTCATCTTCGTCCAGAACAACGACTGGCTTTGTTACATGTAAGTGAGATTGCTTTAAGATGTTGTTACTGTATGTGTCCAGAAAACAATACAATTAATCCCAGTGGGCACAGTAGTTTATTCAAATGAACATGTGACAGTTTATTGCTTAGTTGTGTTATTCTGCTGTATATTATTAATGCAGGAGCCCATCTGTTCTGAACAGTTAGTTGACTGTCATACTAAAATAAAGGAACTCTGGTGGTAAAATGGTTAAGCACTTGGCAAATAGCCCAAAGATTGGTCATTCAAACCCATCAAATTGCTACAGGAGAAAAGATGTGGAGATTTACTCCTCTTAAAGATTATAGCCTAAAGGTAGGTCTTGCTTAGAGTGGGGGGGGGGGGAAATGTGGACTAAAGCTTGACAAAACCTTAATCAAGCTCACTAGTCTGCTAGAAACTGTTAGATGTTGTCAGATAAGGTTTTAGAAGCAAGCTGGCTGAGGGAAGAAGGATGTGGAATGAGTGATTAGGAACTATAAGAGAAAAAAGCTAGCAGTTGTGTGGTGTGTATACTGCAACTACTCTGCTAACCAAGTCAGTGGTTCAGACTCAACAGCTACTCCACAGTAGAATGATGAGGCCATCTGCTCCTAGAAAGATTTACAGCCTCAGAAACTCTATGAAGTAGCTCTACTCTGTCCTGTAGGGATGTTGTAAGTTAAAAATGACTCACTGGTTTTGGACGACCTAAGTATATCTATAACTTGGAAATGTCCTGTAATGTTATTTGCTGTTTATTGGTCGAGGACTGTTCTATCAAAATCCAGTGTCTGCTGTTGTTTAAGAGTATATTATTGTTGTTGCTGTTGTTAAGTGCTGTCGACTCAGAATTGACTTATGACTGACTCTCCACTGGGCTTTCAGAGGCTTTAAGTTGCACGAGAGATCATTAATTTTCTCTTAAGTAGCAGCTTGTAGATTCAGACTGCTTGCCTTTGGGTTGGAAGCTTAAATCCTTAACCACTAGGCTACCAGAGCTCCCTAGCTGTATAAACAAATTTCCTATAGAATTTTTTTTATGTAAAATCACTTTATGTTTAAAGAACATAAAAACACCACTTACTTTTCTGTTTTTCTGTATTTTAGGAGGGTACTGGTCCTCGAGTTATTTCTGCTTTTGTGGAGATTATTTTTGACAATTCAGACAATCGGTTACCGGTGAGTTACTGTCGTTGTTTCTGTTTTTTGTTTCTTTTTTTGGGTAGTGCTCAGAATTGTTTTGATGCACTTAATTTCTTTCTTACATGTAAACAGTTGTCTGTAATTGTGTGTTACCTTTTGTGCTTGAGATAATGGTAACATAACTATAGTTTATATGCAATGTTGTAATTAAAATGAAAATTGGCAAATGTGAATATGCAAACTGTTGGGAAAAATATGGGTGAGAATTGAGTAGTCATAGCATACATGTCCTTTGTGAGATAATTGAGATTTTAAATTAAAAAAGTAATAGTCAAGAAGTTTCGTATTTTTTTCTATTGAACAAATTTTGTGTTTTTAAATATTTTATTAGATTGATAAAGAGGAAGTTTCACTTCGAAGAGTAATTGGTGCCAAAAAGGATCAGTATTTTTTAGACAAGAAAATGGTCACGTAAGTATTTCCTTCACATTTACTTTTTTTTTTTAAATAAAAGGGTAAAATTATTCTTGTATGTTCCTCCCAGGAGGGCTACTTGCCTTCTGTCCTGTCTTACAATGTGTGAGCATCATAACAGTTTCTGAGGCTGACACATCAGGTGCTTTAATGATTGTTCTGTACTTTCCTGTAATCAGAGATTATTGTTGTTGCTGTTGTTAAGTGCCATCAAGTCGCAGGTGACTCATAGCGACCCTAAGAACGAAAGTCCTGGACTAATCTAATCAGTTATTAGACTTCCTATTTTGGTCATTGTTGGGGATTTAAAATTACTTATCTAACTGAAAAATTTTAACATTCTCAACAGGAAAAATGACGTGATGAACCTCCTTGAAAGTGCTGGGTTTTCTCGAAGCAATCCTTATTATATTGTTAAACAAGGAAAGGTAAAAAAAAAATTCTTGGATCTCCCATTTATAGGATTATTGTCTAAGTATAGTCTTCCTTGAATAATGAGTTTGGCTTTGGATTATTGAAATTAAAATGGACTTTATTTTCCACTTTTTAAAATGTTGTTGTTGTTGTTAAATGCTGTTGAGTTATAGGCGACTCATAGCGATCCTGTGAACTTTTCTTCATTTCTCCAAGTTCATGGTGTTTCCAGAAACAAACTATTTTGGAAGTGGATGCCACTCCTGCTTCCCAGCTTGTTTTAATTGGGGAGCTCCACCAAACACTGTCACCGTGGGTGACCAAAATCACTTGGCTCATCAGGGTCACAGTGTTCAGCATCACAAGCACCACGAGTTAACTCTGTAGAGCAAATCGACAGAGCAGTGCTATACTACCTAGGAGAATGTTAGATTTATTTCTGTTGAATAAGCATTATTTTTATATAACTGAAGTACCAAAGATCCATTGCAATATAAAATTATTTTAGCAGTTGTCTAAGTGGACCTTGTTACTTTAGTGACCTATAGTCACTATATTCCATTAGATATTTTGGCTTATGAAAATGAGTTATCATATAAGAGTATTACTGAACTTCTATAACAATCATATTTGAAAAAATTACCTTCTAGATTATGACAGAATTAAACTGCCAACAACTTTGTTATCAGAAATCTATAATAGTACTTATAGTTTTTCCTTTGTAAGATTATAATTTTTAAAATCTGTAACCAAGTTAAACTATAAAATTAAGCTAATTTTTAGTAGCACTTGGTATACTTTAAACTATTTCTGAGGTAGTTTCTTTTTCTCAGAGGTTACCTTGAAATGTTCTAGTAGTTTTCTGTAGTTGATTTTGTGGGATTAAGAAAGGAAAGGTTGGGAACTAGAAGAAAATGTTTGAAGAATGTCCAATTCGTAGTTCATCTTGAATGCTTTTTTAGTATATAGTAAAAAGTTACAAGTTTGTGTGGCATTTCTAATCTTTGGAAGTGTATTGAAAGAGCAGGTTTCTGAAAAGACCTTCTTTGGTATTTATTTGTGAAACATAAATTTTAAGAAAGAGGTGATCTTGAAAGAGCAGCACCTCCTGTTTTGTTCTTTTTCCATAACATTTAAAACTGGCAAGATAACGAGATGCCTTTCCCCCTAGAGTATAAGTTCTATGAGAGGAAGCCTTTGTGTTTTGTTCATTGCTGTATTTCTTAATGCCCTGAGAAGGGAACAGATGTTGATACAATAGACATTTGGTTAATATTTTAAGTGAGTCATTGAGATGAATGAGTGTATTTGATTGAAGTTTCCAATAGTGAAGATCTGAAACAGGATTCTTTGGTGTGTAAACTTTTGAGAGACCATCAATACTTTCTTACCTGAGAACTTAGTCTCCTTTTAAATAAAAATGTTAAGAGTAACTTTAGCTTTTTAATGCAACTTTTGTTGTTTTGTTACTTACTATTTTGGAGGAGTGTTTTGGGGTTTTTTTAACCTTTTTGCTTATCATTTCTCTTGCATGAAATTGCATCTAACTTAGGTTACCAGTTTTTTTTTGACATGCATTATTTGCTTTTAATTTTATAAGTGCTTTTCCTTTTTAATTCTCACACTTCTATAAGGCAATTCTTTTGATATTTAAAGCACATCGTTTTTGTTTATATTCTTTTTAAAAATTTACTGTCAGTGACAGTTTGCTCTTGAAAAAATTCTTTATTCTTTTGAAATGGAAATTTTTTTTTGTACTTTACCATATTGGCTAAGATAAAATTGTAATATGGGATACTCATCTATTCGTAATTTAGAGAGTTTTTAATAAAGGAAACTCATAAATGTATCAATTCTATTTTAGTTTTATTTGATAAATTCTATTTGAGAATAGGTAGGTGTATGTGCTATACAAATTACTTCAACCAACTCATAACCTGACTAAAACATGAAGAAGCTAGCATAGGAAGATATGTATTAAAACCTTATTTTAACTACATATAATTGGTTTGCATAGTCATTCACATAGAATGTTTTATGCATATACATTGTGTTTTATATAATCTTTTATATACGTTGTATTTTGTTCTTCTGGATTTCCCCCCCCCTTACAATTATCTTACTAATAACTACATTTGTGAGAGCTTGTAAGCCAGCTACTTTGTGCCTTGTGTCTTAATATCCCCATTTTTAGATCACCAATTTTTGATTTGCCCATCCTTATCAACCAGTTCTTTGAGGAAATAAGACCTTTTGCTGAAGAGTCTTCTGTTTGATTTGGAAACTTTGAGCATCTGCATCCACAAGCAAAGTCCAGTCCATAGCAAGCCATCTGGTTGCAGCAGTCAGCTCTAGCTCACAGCATAGATCGTCTTCATCCCCAGCCATCTGTGGCCAGGTTCACATAGCATCGCCTGAATACTCAGGAGTTTCCACTTCTCCCTGTGTTCTTCCTCTGTTAATCCATTCACTCAGCCTTAGTTGCTCCATAGGGCCAAGTCAATAAGCCAGAAGTCCTCTTGACTCCCTGTTCCTCAAACCAACATCTCTTTTTTGCTTATTCATCTGTGCATGCTAGGTGAACACTGTTGAAGGAACACTTCCAAGCTTAGCTTGTTTTTTCATTTTTGTATTTCTCAAAAGCCCTTTTAAGATAAGCTGTTGTTTCTAAAGAACTTTTTTTAGCTGTGCAGTCATTATTTTTCTCAAAATCATAGATCAATCAGATGGCAACAGCACCAGATTCTCAGAGACTAAAGCTACTAAGAGAAGTTGCTGGTACTCGAGTATATGATGAGCGAAAAGAAGAAAGCATCTCCTTAATGAAAGAAACAGGTAAAATAAAAAAATGGTTATACCTTGCACATTTCTTCATTTACCAACCATCCCACCGACCAGCATATTTTATGTGCAGAAGTAAAACATTTCTCTGATTAATTTGCACATAGTTTGGCAATAATGAATG
The DNA here is from genome assembly GCF_000299155.1 of Elephantulus edwardii. NCBI lineage: Eukaryota > Metazoa > Chordata > Mammalia > Macroscelidea > Macroscelididae > Elephantulus > Elephantulus edwardii. The sequence continues at coordinate 20,621,887 of NW_006399756.1, read as the reverse complement.
TCATGATGTGAGATGAGAGCATTGTGAAATTTAAAGTTATATATCAACTTGACTGGGCCGTGATTCTCTGTGATGTGGCAGGTAGTAATGATGTCATTCAGAAGATATATAAAGATGCAGTCATGTTTCCCATTTGTTAACCTGATGTGATCATCCTGCATTATCATATAATGCCCAATTTCGTTTAACAGTCTGGTCTTTAGGACCTAACCCTGTCAATAAAGTGAAACAAAACGAATCATTCTGGGCAAGATAGGGCATCCGTGAAGTGAGGTAGACCCTCAGGGAGATGGATTGACCCAGTGACTTAGTGAGTTCAGGAATGTCGGAGGTAAAGATGTTGCAGGATAGAGCATAGTTCTAATCTCTTGTTCATAGTGTTGCTTCAAGTTGATAAGAATACATTTTGTGTAATAATTTGATTATGTGTTAAAATTAGTTTAAATAAGTTTAAAGTTTGATATTCCTAGTAAATTATCTCTGTAAAAGATGTGTAGCTGTTAGAGATGAATGCCCTTATAGACTCATTGCTTTTAGCCTCTGGCTTCTTTATCATTATTGTTGTGTGCCATTAAGTTGCAGTGGACTCTCCAGTAGATTTTCAAAGGCAGTAAATCAAACAGGAGGGAATTGCCCATCATTATCCTATAGAGCAGCTGGTGGGCTCAAACTGCATGCTTTTGGGATTGCATTGCAGTTTGTTTTTGTTTTTTTAAAAGGAAATTGTATTTTTTTATTTATTAGTTTTTGTTTGTTTTTTTTTTTAATTTTTGGTGTATGTACCATCGAATCAGATCTGACTGCTACAGGAGGAGATTGTGGTGGATTCGAACTGCACACCTCTGGGATTGCAGTGCAGCTTCTTGCCACTAGGCCATCAGAGCTCGCTGCATTGCAGTTTTTTAATCCTAGGCCACTAGAGCTCCCTTTACCATTACTAGTGAGGACAATAAATTTGAATGCATTCTTTTTTTTGTTTGTTTGAATGCATTCTTTTTAAAAAAGAAAAGTAATTACTGGTCTTTCACTTGGCAGTAAATTTTAAGTTGCTAAGAACAGGTAAATGCAAAACTCAGACTTGAAATCTTCATAGATATATTTATGACAGAAAACTTGCTTTATTTTTAAATGCTGTGTCATGCCAGTTCAGAGTGAGAACTGAGTTCAAAATCTGACATTTTGTGATCTTACAGAGCTATAGAATCCTCTTTCATAGTTTATATATTGATGAGTAGGGTAACAGAGTAGCTTTCTGATTGGAAAATAGTTGTTATATATCAATCATCAACTTGGAACTAACTCACAGAGGCATTAAGTTGCACAGGAGGAGAGTGCCCATCTTTTTCCTGTGTAACACTTGGTGGATTTGAACCATGTGCCTTATTGTCAGTAAAACTCTTACCATTAGACCACCAGAGCTCTAGTTTCTCTTCACATTAGAAAAATAAGAGCCAATATTGACAGCTATGGATAATGCTGTATAAATTGCAAATCAGCTGGGTTTCGTTTGCTGAGTTTGTTTTTTGAATTGTGAGAGTGCCCACTGGTTTGAAAAGAAGCTTAAACTAAAAACCTTGGTACATATAATAATACATGAATTATTGTCATTGTGTGTTGTCACTGATGCTTTTCATATGAAAGTTTCTTAGTTGCTATTTTAATATCTTAATTTTGGATATCATGTTTGACATTTTGCTAAAGTCAGGTTTAATTCATATTCATAAACCGTTTGTTCAACTCCTCTCTCCCCATCCTTATTTTTTTAAGAGGGCAAGCGGGAAAAAATCAATGAGTTGTTAAAATACATTGAAGAGAGATTACATACTTTAGAGGAAGAAAAGGAAGAATTAGCTCAGTATCAGAAGTGGGATAAAATGAGAAGAGCCCTGGAATACACCATTTATAATCAAGAACTGAATGAGACTCGTGCGAAACTTGATGAGGTAGAATATTTTCACTTGTCATTAAATCACACTAATTTGGGTTTTTAATAAATATGTTAAAATCTATAAACTGTATACTTTTCAGTGATTTTTAGATAGAAGCAAAAAATTACCTGAATGAATGAATAGGTCAGTGTTTATTTCAGTCTACCCAAAGGAAATTATTTAGACGTATGTTATCCTTACAGTTTTATCTGAAATACAGCAGGATGATGGTGTAAGGCTAAGAGGAAAGCCACGCTTAAAGCTCCTTAAATTCCCCTCCTTCTTTGACTTCTTAAAAATGTATCTTGCAATTAGTATTACATTTTTGTGAAAATTTAATAGTTTTAAATAAAAATAATGCTTAAAAGTAAATTTTCTAAGAAAGCTATTTGTGTGTGTGTGTGTGTGTGTGTGTGTGTGATTAAAAATAAATAGTAAGCACTTGACCACCAGCCAAAAGGTCTTGTGCTTTGAACCTACCTGCTTCTCTGCAGGTAAAAGAGATTATAGTCTTCTTCCATAAAACTCACAATCTTGGAAACCTTTAAGCATGGTTTCACTCTGTCCTCAGGATTCCCTGTGACTTGGAATTCAACTTGAAATGAGGGTTTTTTGTTTAATTTTTTCATTTTTGTGGAAATAATTTCTTTTAGCTTATTTGAACAGATAGAACATTCTTGTTAGATGTTAGTAAATACTAAAAAGATGGATTAGAAATTGTTGTTTGCTTGTTTTTCCTCAGCTTTCTGCTAAGAGAGAGACTAGTGGAGAAAAATCCAGACAATTAAGAGATGCCCAGCAGGATGCCAGGGATAAAATGGAGGTAAGATTATAAATTAACTGAAGACTGGTGTATTTTTGTTCTTCGTGAATCTTTTGTACAAGAATTGTGTAGTGATAATCACAGGCGGAGTTAGAGATTGTGTACTAGAAAACAGGCAGTCCCTGTTTTGAGCTGGATCTGTTCCTGGGGTATTTAAATTTGATTTGTAGGTAAATCAGAGCAGCTACACATGGTTTTTAGCTTTAGTTTAAGACAAGAAAAGCCTTAAAATTTTTTCAGTGATTTAAAAGCTAACCCTGAAGCAAATGAAAGTGATTGTGGTATAGACGTTAACTGCAAGGAGGTATGGTTCAGTTCTTTGAGAGAGCAAATAATAGTTGCTAATGTTAGTCACTTGAGGACGTAATTGTAAACGTGTAAGTGAAAGGGAAAACATATAGCATTAATGGTAACTCATATTCTGCTGTTGTACTTCCACTTGCATGACTCATTTCTGTTCTGTACATTTTGAATAGGATATTGAACGCCAGGTTCGAGAACTGAAAACAAAAATTTCAGCTATGAAAGAGGAAAAGGAGCAGCTCAGTGCTGAACGACAAGAGCAAATTAAGCAGAGAACTAAATTGGAGCTTAAAGCCAAGGATTTGCAAGATGAATTGGCAGGCAATAGCGAGCAAAGGGTAAGTGACTATGCTGACACTTGTCAGACAGTAGGAATTGTAGAAGGCAGTTCTTTCTATGACAAGTACGTACATTCCAGCATTGACTCAGTACAATCCATTTCTTATGTTTAAAAAAACCCACCAAAACAGTCTATGTTCCATTTTGCCCCCCCCAAAAAAAATTCTTGATTACCTTTCTAGGCTTATGAGTTTAAGAAAAAAATTTTAAGTAAGGTGAATTTTTCCTTATTTTGCTTTATTTACAGAAACGCTTATTAAAGGAAAGGCAGAAGCTTCTTGAAAAAATAGAAGAAAAGCAGAAAGAACTGGCAGAAACAGAACCTAAATTCAACAGTGTGAAAGAAAAAGAAGAGCGAGGCATTGCTAGGTCTGGGTTTTTTCACCAATATTTTCTACATAGTTCCTTTGTAGAATCTGTAGTTGCAAAGATACTAACATACTGAATCACTTGAAGAAACATCACTCAGTGTTAATTACTGTGGGCTTACTGTTTACTCATGTTACTCATACTACATGTTTTCCTATTCTGAAGCTCTGAGAAGTAACTTACCTAAGATAAATAGCTAGATAATGGGCTTTCAGAAGGACACAAGGCCTGTGCTTTTTTTTTTACTCACATGACATCCTACTAACTTTTTACTCAGTGCTATTTTAACATCTAGACATTTTCATACTGATAAATAGGATTTATCAGTGTTTGGTGTTTTAAATTAATGTATTACCATGTTTTTACAGCTCTTCTATTGTTTCAGTGAATTGTCTGCTTATGTCTTTTACCCATTTTTTCCTCTAGGGTTTTTTGTTTTTACTAGACATGTTTTATATAATTGAAACATTATTTTTTAAAAAAAATTTTACTGGTTTGCATGCATTCATTCATATACATTGTATTTTTCATTTACATTGTCTTTTATTTAATTTTTTGCTTTTATTTTAAATTGAAAGAGGAAAAGTTTATTAGACAGTGACCCAAAGGAATTCTTGTTCTAAACATCTGGGCCTGATTATTCACTTTTATACAGATATTAGTACACTTTGTTTTATTCTGGAACATTAATCTTTTTTTTTACTGTGTTGCAGAATATTCTTTCCAGATTTTTATTGCCATTTAATCTTTGTAGTGTCTTTCAACCAAGAAATTGAAAATGTTTATTTAGTCATGTGTAATTGGACCATTTTTGAAAGTTCTGACACTATAGATAATGCCAACTAAGCCAGGCCTACTCTGAGGTTGAGATCTGCCTGATCTGCTGTGTGGCTTTATTACATGTGACTTCATAATGTTGGGAGCTCTGATAGCTTAGTGGTAAGGAGCTCTGCTGCCAACCCAGAGGGCACATGGTTCAGATCCACTAGCTACTCCTTGAATGAAAGATTTACTACCTCTGAAAATCCACTGGAGGATCAGTTATGAGTGCTATCAGATTTGACAGCCTGTAACAACTCCTCAGAGGGATTCTATTGTATGTATAGTGGTTGCTTTTTCTATGGTTTAAAAAAAATTCTGTAATTTTGGAAAACGACTTCTGTACAGTTGAAATTATTGTTTTCTGTTAAACTGGGTTTTGTTTTTCATCTATACTCTAAATTTCTTGTTTTACGTAGATTGGCCCAAGCTACCCAGGAAAGAACAGATCTTTATGCAAAGCAGGGTCGAGGAAGCCAATTTACTTCAAAAGAAGAAAGGGATAAATGGATTAAAAAGGAGCTCAAATCCTTAGATCAGGCTATAAATGACAAGAAGAGACAAATTGCTGCCATACATAAAGATTTGGAGGACACTGAAGCAAATAAAGAAAAAAATCTGGAACAATATAATGTAAGAATTGTAAAGCTACTTTGTGACAGTTTTCAAACCGTGATAAACATCTTACATTTAGTGTATAGTTTATGCTTTTTATATATTTCTCTTTTTTTGTAATAGAAAAAGCAGTTTTATTATGAAGGTGTCAGAATGGCAACTTGAGATGAATGAAGCATGTCCTTAATATTGCATATAGTCAGTTTTACAGTGCGTCGCGCACTTTGTTGTGTTGGAACTGAATCAGAGCTGACCATTCAGCATATTTTCAGACGCAGTAAACTGCACTGGCGAAGAGCACTGGTACCAGCTGGTAGATTTGAACTGTGTGCCTTTGGTTTCCAGTTCAACTCCTTATACGAAATAACCTTTTTGTATCTTGGTGTGTTACTTTTCAGATGTATTCCTTTTCCACAGGAATTGCTTTTAAGTTATTGGCTGTGCCTTCAAGTTAGTTCTGCCTTAGAACAATCTTGTAGGACAGAATAGAACTACCTGTAAGGTTTCTGAGGCTGCAGATCTTCGCAGGAGCAAACGGCCTCATCTTTTTTCCTGAGGACTGGCTAGTGGATCCACACAGCAAGCGAACACTTTACCCACAGCGCCACAAGGGCTTCTCTGTTTCTTAATTTTGTAGTACAAAAAGTAAACTGTGTTTAGTGATTTTGTTGTGCTAATTTAATTTTAGTTTCATAACGTAGCGTCTCTAGAGGGCACTCTAGTGGCCTACTCAGTGGAGAGTAGCACTGTCCTTCCAAAGGCATGTGGTTAAAGTCCACCAGCTGCTCTGTGGAGGAAGATGGACAGTCTCCTCTTGTGCAGGTCTACATTCTGAAACATGCTGGAGAGTCAGCTATGAGTCTGCTGGCTTGACTCCAAGGTGTTTTTTGTGTTTATCTCCTGTAGACTTATCAACCTAAGTTCACATTTGCCTAATTAACGTTAAAAATACCTTGACTCTAGCAACTACTGCGGGAAGGATAAAGTCTTAGTTTTAAAGTAAGCTACAAAGTTTAATTTTTTTTAAAATTTTGTCATTAAATAAAAGCTATCAAACATACTATAAAAAGATCAAGGGCCACATGGGGATGGCCACCTTTGACCTTTACCAGCTCCACAAGGGAAACTGTCAACGCAAACCAATTCCCATGAGGTCAGAACTGTCCCTGTGCTGCTGCTCCTCTTTCTACATATCCCAACACCAATCTTTACTGCTTTGTTGTTCTTGATTGCCGTCTGGTTGCACACGACTCATAGCGACCCTATGAACAAAAGACTTGAACTGAAGCCTTTCTATAATTATCGACATTTATCAAAAGTTCATAGAGTTTCCAGAGGCATGTTGTTTAGGAAGTGGATGCCACTCCTGCTGGGTCTAAAATCTGATATGATGGCACACTGAACCAGAACTGGGAAAGTAAAAAAAGCTGTATTCAAGTTAAGGGAAAGCTCTTGGCTCTGGTTCTTGTGGGTTGAGCAGTGTCCAGGTGCACTCTGTCTCACCTCAATCTCTGGTTCTCTGCTGTGGCTGCGATGGTTGCTGCTCCCACAGGTGCTGGTCTCAAAGGACAAGTTGCATTATCTTGCTGCTTTGCTAGTGGGGCTCTAATTTGGCTGCTGGATCTCCTCAGTTTAGTGGCCAGACTAGCAAATCCCCTTGTGGCTAAGCTAAGGCCCTATTAACATATTCCTGTCCATCCACGTGGCAGAGTCATTCAGTGGCTCAGGAAACCATCTTGAACAATAAACCCTTAACACCACACATACAGTTTTACAGGTGAAGTGCTTTATTCCTGAATATCATAACATTTTGTTAGAAAGTTAGCCATTTCTGTGCTTGGAAGAAGAAAGTGGCATTTTAGAAATACTGTAAACTGTATTGCTAATTATTAACACAGTGTAACATTTAGAGTACTGACTCAGCAGGGTCTATACTTTTACCTATGAACAAATACATTTAAGGGAACAGTTCTGTCATTGTTGCTATTTACTTTTAGGGTTTCAAATAGGATGAAGTATCAAATTTTTCATGTGTAGAATGAAGACAGTCTATGTTAGGTTTTATGAGTCAAAAATTTTGACAAAATTTTTTTAATCTAAAAGTTAAAAAAATAGATAAATATATATTAAAAGACTATAGTTTAGATTCTTATTTATCATATTTTAATCTCTAGTTTAATTTTGTTGGCATTAGAAATCCTCAAATAGTTATGTCTGTTTGATTTACCCCCAGCCCTCCCCTTCACCACTCATCCTTTGGCACAAATTCTAATGGAGCAAAATATAGCAAGCATAAGATAACTTCCTTCTCCTGCGGAGCAGCTTGTCTTTTCACACTGCGTGCCTTTGGAATTGCAGCACAGCTTCTTAACCACTAGGCCACCAGAGCTTATCTCCTAGAAGGCAAGAATATTGTTTTGATCCTTGATATTTGGCTCATAGTAACTAGAAACTTTCTAAACAGATTAGTGCCACTTTCCCTTAAACTTTATGCAGAGGGTATTGGGTTTATTGTCTTTGATTCTGTGTATATAATTCATTAACTCTTCTTTTAAAAAGCAGTACTTTCCATACTTAAAAATTCTGCCTCTTGAATATACCCTGCCTAGTGGTAAGGAACTGCATTGTCAATCCAAAGGCATACAGTTCGAATCCATCCACTGCTCTGTGGGAGAAAATGTACAATCTCCTCTGGTGTGATTTACTTATTACCTCTAAAATCCCACTGGAGGGTGAACTATGGGTCAGTTCTGACTCGATAGTAAATAAATAACAGCAACATTGCTCTTGGTTGTAAAATAATAATCTAAAATAGGTTCGTTTTGCATGTGTGTAGGTCATTTTGAAAATTGGTCATGGCAGTATTTTGAGAATTTATGAATATATTTTCTCCAGTTCTTTTGTGTTAAAGTTATAAGGTTTAAAGCATTATAATTTCATTTTTGCAGAATTTCCTAAAATAGACTATGAAGTATATTCTTTAAAAGAATATTCAAAAAATTTGAAGTATATTGACATAAAATAAACTCATTTAAAATATATCATTTGGAAAAAAAATAAATCATTTGATAAGCTTTGATACCCATGAAACCCATCACGATCGTTAGTGATCATGTCCTTGATCATTTGTTTGCTTCCTCTTCCCTCTTTCTTTCTCCCTAGACAGCCGTTGATCTACTTATTGTCACTCTTGGCTTGTTTACATGCAATTGGTTTTTAAATTTGAATTGTTTTTACTTACATAGAAATTGGATCAGGATCTTAATGAAGTGAAAGCTCGAGTGGAAGAACTGGACAGAAAATACTATGAAGTGAAAAACAAGAAAGATGAATTACAAAGTGAAAGAAAGTTAGTATGTAAACTAAGTTACACCCCAGTTCTTTTGAGTAATACTAGTTACTTTTAGAATTTTGGTGTTAAAAATAATCTGTTCAAATTTTATTTAAATATTCTACTATCAACTGTATATTGTTGCTGCATCTTCATAGCCTTCTGAAATTAAGGGCACTCTAATTTTTATTGCTTAGTTATTTGTGGAGAGAAGAGAATGCAGAACAACAAGCTCTTGCTGCTAAAAGAGAAGATCTTGAGAAGAAGCAGCAACTTCTTAGAGCGGCAACAGGGAAGGTGGGCAGAGTTTTTTTTTATTATTCTGTTTACTGTGGGTTACTTAGTCATTGTAAAAGGATTTATTTTTCAAGCTGTGGGTTGTTGGTTCTAGGTAATAAATTGGAGAGTAGAGTATATGTTCCTTGTCCTTTAAATAAATATGAAATAGCAGTGACTGTAATCAGCTTCACAACAGCCTTTACTGATAGGACATTGGATTTTCAGATGTAGAGCCTCTTTTAATGCTCGTATTCTAGAACACAACATAGTACAAGGTGCTATTGTATCATCATTTCAGTAAGTGACCTGTGTGACTCACAGGAAGTTTCCTTTAATCTCCTAGGTATTTTAAATTGTGTGGGTAATAGACTGCTTTCTTACAAGTAGACTTTTTATTAGTAATGGCTATTTTAATATTTTGACTTCTGACAATTTAATAGGCCATTTTAAACGGAATAGACAGCATAAACAAAGTCCTGGACCATTTTCGTCGAAAAGGAATAAACCAGCATGTTCAAAATGGCTATCATGGCATTGTGATGAATAACTTTGAATGTGAGCCAGCTTTCTACACTTGTGTGGAAGTTACTGCTGGGAACAGGTAATGAATGCCTTTTGTTTGATCTTTAAAGTTTTTAGGGAAAAGGAAGCATAAAGGTAACAAGAAAAATGCCTTTTCATAGTTTCAGCATTAACAGTGTCTTCCGTTATTTTGTGCTTGTGGTTTTTTATTTAACCTTCTCATTAAGGATGTAGGGAGCTCTGATAGCTTAGTGGCAAGGAGTTGTACTATCAAGCCAAAGGCATGCATTTCATTCTGCTGGCTGCTCCTTGTGAGAAAGATGGGCAGTTTCTTCCCAAGGTATTTACTGCCCCTGAAAAAAACTCAGCCGGAGGGTTAGCTAGGAGTTGTTTCTGATTCAGCAGTACATATAGCAACAGCAGTTAAGAATGAAGGTACTGAGCTTTGGTTTCTAATTGCAAAAGGTACATGTTTCCCTTTTAGAACTTCCTCTCCTCTAACTCCATCCCCACAGTGGCATTTTCTAAATAGGTTGAGGGTTCTTTAGTAATATAAATGTGTTAACATGGGAAAAAAGTTGTTAATACTTGAATAATTTTACCTTTTTGATGTCTAGCAGTAAAGACATACGTTGTTCTGTTTGCATGTAGGTTATTTTATCATATTGTTGATTCAGATGAAGTCAGCACAAAGATTTTAATGGAATTTAATAAAATGAATCTTCCTGGAGAGGTAACTTTCCTGCCACTCAACAAGTTGGATGTCAGGGATACCGCCTATCCTGAAACTAATGTGAGTCGATGTGTGTTAAGATGGCTTGCTCTCTCTTTCATTAAGTTACTTTCTCTCTTTTCGGTACCTTCTGTGTCAGGCATTGTACATTGGGAGCCCCTGGTTAGCAAGAGAAACCTGCCGCCTTTTCATGGTGCATACTTGATAAGGGGGGAAAAAAATCACAGTGAAGACATGAAACAATTCCTAATGTGCAAAGTGTTAACAAATATAAGGATAGGACATTATTGGAGGATGTCAGATATTTTGACAACAGAACAGTAACTCCAGATATTACATAAGAATTGTAGGGAGCAGAGAGTTTAGATTATTGAGAAATGAACAAGTCAGAAAAGCAGGACGAGAACAGTTATATAACCTGAAGAATAAAATCACTATCACTAAATTGTACATGTAGAAATTGTTGAACTAGTATGTTGTCCTGTGTATAGTCTCACCAAGGTAAATTATAATACAGTGTACCGGCTAATAATAAAAACATTATGCTTTTGCATATTTTAAAAGGATAGTTTTTCATATAAAGACGAATAATTTTGAAATGTAATGCAAAGGCATTTGTGGTGATGTTTTAATTTCATAAATATGTCATTTATATTTCTAACACAAGTTTTTAAAAAATTTCTTTGCTTGCTGACAAAACATTTTCGCTTTTAGGATGCTATTCCTATGATCAGTAAACTGAGGTACAATCCCAGATTTGACAAAGCTTTCAAACATGTTTTTGGGAAAACACTAATTTGCCGTAGCATGGAAGTTTCAACTCAGCTGGCCCGTGCTTTCACCATGGACTGCATTACTCTAGAAGGTTTGTAGTATTGATGCTTAGCTTTGAGTAAATCAGTTCTAATAAATCATTTAACACTATGTTTGATGATCTTACATGATAATTCAGTTCATTTTAAGAGGACTTACAGAAGCTGAGAAAAGTTTTTAAACCTGTGAGCTCTTGGAAAAAAGGATGAGTTTTACTTTCTGCACACAAAAGTATTAGCAGTAATTCTTTATTAAATATTTTAAAATTAGCATTAATTATTCCAGTTATTTTTCAAATAACTTCTTTATTCAAGTCATGCTATAGTGCTCACACTTTGTTTAGTTGACATGTTTTTAAGTCTAATCATTTGGTCCATAGTAAAGATTCTTTACCTTTTTTTGGCACATGGATTTCTTTGACTGTTTGAAATCTATGGACTTTTTTCAAAATCATGGTTTTTAAATGCATAAAATGAATCAGTTCTTTAAAAAGGAAATTAATTACAATGATGTAATAATTTTACTATTCAGAAATATTATATAGTAATCTGCTATCAAGGACCTCTTCAGAGTATTGAAGAGCAGTGATGTCAGTCTGGAGACCAAGGTGCACCTGATCGTGGCATGGTCTTTGCATTAACTTGCTGTGCGTCAGAAAGCTGGACAGGACTAGAGATGATAGGAGAATTTATGTCTTGAGTTGTGCTGGAGAAGAGTATTGAATATATCATGGACTGCTAAGAAAATAAACAGGTTCATCCTGGAGAGGGTTAAAACAGGCTGCCCCTTGGAGGCAAGGTTTCTGAAGCTCCACTGACATACTTTGAGCATGTTGCAAGAAGGAACCAATTCTTGGAGAGGAACATCATGCTTGGGAGGGTGAGGAACAGCACAAGAGAAGAAGACCCTGAATGAGATTGATTAACTTAGTGACCGAGGTAATGGTGGATGTGTCGGAGACAGTGAGGCTGGCACAGGATAGAACAGGGTTCAGAGCTGTTGTAGGGTCACTGTGAGTTGCTAACAACTGGAAGGCACACAACAACAATTTAAAGCAGACTTTAGCTGTGGGTCAAATATAGTGAAACATGTAAAGGGTATTTCTGTTAATAAGAAAACCACAGGTATTACTCTGATTCTTGTTTAATTGATTATGGAGGAAAACACTAAATTCTAGTTAAACGTTAATAAAAATGAAAGATGAAAATCCTCACCCCTGCAACAAAATCACTTTTTTTGTGTGTTGTTTTTGTTTTTTGGGGTTTTTTTGTAATCCAGATTGAGAATCCTGTATTCCCCTGCCCTTATTATTTGTTTACAGTTCATTTGTTGCAGATAGAAAGTAAGCCCACAATCCACCCTTTTAGCTATGTGTATATATATGTACATTTTTATTGTGCTGTGTGAGAGTAAGTTGCAAAGTGCCATTTTCACTCTAAAATACAGTTTATCTCTTATGAATAAGAATTTTCTATATAACCTCAGTTGTATCATTATTATACTTGAGCTTTTTGTTTCATATTTTATATGGAAAATAGGTGTGTATGTTGTTGTCAATTCTTTTGATTTCTCTTGAACCAAATAAATGTTTCCGTTTCCAGCATTCCACAGAATCAGCTTTTTATTTCAGTGTTTCATTTTTCTCCCATCTGTCCACTGTGGTTCTGTTCAGAGGAGTCAGGAGTAGTAGCGAGGCACTCTTTAATTCTTCTGGTGTCAGGGTGGGTGAGGTTGTGGCATGTATAGGCTCTTGACTCTATAGACAGGTGTCATCTTTGAGACTAGTTTCCTTCTATTGATCCTGACAAGTAGAGACCACCTGATGTATCTTAGATGACTACTTAGAAACTTTTACAACTCCAGACACTACACATTTCACAAGGATGTGGAACATCAGCTTTGGGATTATAACATTTCGCTGAGTTGTCCCATGAGACAACATGAGTCATAAGCCTTTTTTTTTTTTTTTTTTTTTTGAGTCATAAGCCTTTAAACTCAGAAAATACTTAAGAAATTTGCCATTAGCTTAATTATATCATCGAAGTTGTCAGATTAAAAATCAAGGATGTTTACACTGCATCTGTAGATTTTTTTAATATATGATGTTTCCACTTATTCCCTCTCCTTTGGCTTCCCATAATGCTTATTCTCTGGTAGAATGTCACATTTTCTGGACGTGTGCTATTTTGTTACGATTAAATTCAGGTATGACATTGTTGTCACAACTACTCCATGAGGAATGTGTACTTTCCACATCGTGTAATACCAGTTTCTCTCAATAATTAATGTTGCTGAGTTTGATCACTAGCACAACTCTCAGCTGAAGTGAATTTATTTGTAATTAATAAGTAATTATTATCAGTTAAAGACTTATATTAATTATTTGATTGTAAGTTACTTTATTATTGAATAAAGAAGTTGTTCCACAGAATTACTACCTTCCTTTTGTTTTGGTTTTTTTAAAATAGGTGACCAAGTTAGTCATCGCGGTGCTCTGACAGGAGGGTATTACGACACCAGGAAGTCTAGACTTGAATTACAGAAAGATGTTAGGAAAGCAGAAGAAGAACTCGGTGACCTTGAAGCAAAGCTCAATGAAAACCTGCGTAGAAATATTGAAAATATCCTTTTTTTTTTGGTCTTGTATTTAATTAAGATAGTCTGGATAAGGAGCTGTTTTGGTTATAATAATTTTTGCATATGAGGTGTGTATTTCTTATCCAGTGAGGAAAATTTCTATGTCTTTCACATTGTTGTGTGCCCTGAGTCAGGAAGGAATCATAGCTGACCCTCCAGTGGGTTTGCAGAGATTGCTTATCTTTCTCCCCTCAAGCAGCTGGTGGATTCTGACTGAATGCCTTCGGGGCATTAGCACAGCCTCTACCACTAGACCACCACATTAGCTGCTTATTCCAGCACTTAAGCTGTTTGTCTGACTTCTAAAAACTGTGGCAAAACCCTGAAAACTTTTAATATAGACCCTTTGCTTAGCTATTTGTTATATAGCTAATTCCAGTGATGACACCTTTTTTTGGAGAAAACTACCTATGTAGTTTGGGGGAAAAAATCTTTTTAGTGTGTTTTATCTACTGATACGTAAAATATTAAATATTAAAACTGAGAAAGTTAAAATATTAACTAACTTTAAAAAATGACAGCATTGCGTGTTACTATGCATATTATTTATGAAAAGCATTTTTTAAAACATTTGGTAAGAATGACTTTGTTTTACATTTTTGTAAAGTTAGACTTTCTGACTTAAAAGACCAATTCTCAATCATATATTTCTGCAGTCTTTCATGATATGTTGGGGTATTTTGTTGTTTTTGAGAATATACACAAAAGTTACATACAGATTCAGTAATTTCTACATGTCCCATTTAGTGACATGGATAGCCTGTTATTTTGTTTGATCTGAAGAAAATTTGACCTGTATAGATAAAAAGCTTTTTCAGATTATTATGAATAATCTTCTTTGATATGACAGTGATTATAACACTCAGTAATAAGTGAGTTCTTAAAGATTAGTTTAATACAGATTTCATACATGGCTGCATGGAAATCCATTGGTATTGAATGAAGGTATCATACATAGTGGTGTGAAAATCTGTTGATCTGTTTATATCTAGAACCTGTTTTTTGCTTAGCCGTGCATGATTTGTAACATGCATTTATCATGAGTTGCGTAGATCTTCCAAGTGCTGACTTGTTTTATTATACAGTATCTTTTTTAAGTATTGGGAAGCTGTCAAGTTCATGGTGTTGAAGAATATTTTCTAAATTTCTCACTTTCATTTGAAAGCGAGTTTATGATTGACAGCAAATACTACAGTTGTTTTCCTTGAACTGAGCTTATTTCTTTATTTTCAAGGAAATTTCTGTCAAATGACAAAAGTCTTCAGTAACTATATTTGGTCTTACAGTCATTTTTGTTGTTACTTTTTTATTTTATTAATTTTTGTGTGTACCGTCAAATCGGATCTGACTGGTATAGGAGGAGATTGTCCCTACTTCTCCAGCATAGCATTTGGTGGATTCAAACCATGAACCTCTGGGATTGCAGCACAGCTGCTTGCCACTAGGCCACCGGAGCTATACAGTCATTCTTTTAAATAAAAATGTTATTGCACAAAAATGGCTAGTTTAGCTCATAAATAAAACCATTTTGTCAGTGCTTTTTCTTAAAATAACCATGGCCTTTAGAATAGGGTGAAAATATATGTACTTTTCATCCTGTCACATTACTAAAAATATAGCCAGTTAAACATAAGCATTAAAATAAAGTTAATAATTTTTATTCTTCCATGAAGGAAGTCTTAACACTGGCCTTTTTAAAAAGTTTTCTTTGAGTTTATAGCTTCTGCTTCACCAAGGCACCTGATAGCATAGAAAAAAAGGTACCTTGATTTTGATTTTGTAGAAATCTACAAGTTTAAGAACTGCCCAAATTTGGGAAGTTTTAAGTACAAAAAAGTATTAGAAAATAATAAAGAAGGATACTAGTAAGAGATTCCTTCCCATATTTAATAATCCAGCTAAGTTTAGTTCTCTCATGCTGAGAAAGGCCTATTCTTCATACAAAACTCACTAACATAGTGCCTTAAGCATAATAGATTATGTAGTTGGTATTTATTGTGTAACACTGTGACACGGATGTGTCAAATGCGTTAATGGTTGGCTACCCAGTGCGGACTGAGAGTGGGGTGGAGCTCCCCGATTGAACAAGCGTGGAAGGAGGAGTGGCATCCACGTCCATAATAGCCTGCCTCCGGAAATCCTATGAACTTGGAGAGGGGATGAAAGGCACCCAAGCATCGATGACTCTCCTTCATAGGGTCGCTATGAGTTGCCTGCAACTCGACGGCACTTAACAACAACAACAACAATTTGTTGTGTGGAAAAATGGTAACAATAACTAATGTTAGATTTGTTTTGCCTTCTTTTAATGTTTACCAAGAAGGAAGAGGGACAAAATAAGCTTATCTAAAGGTTTTCTTCCCCAAGAAAAAAAAACTTCTAAAACACAGCTGTTAGTAAAATTGTGTCCATGTTATGTTGGAAGCAAAATAATGGTGTGAAATACTTTAAGCTGCTTTCATGATTGAACTTGTTCAGTCTGTATTTAATTCAATATGATTACGCTCCACAATCTGAGGAAATAATTGGGGAGGGGGGGAAGAATGGTAAACAATGTTCCCTTTATAAGGACTGATGAGAATTCAGAACATAATGATACATTAACAACCTGGAAAGTGTTTTCCTTAGCCTTGTATATGGATTAATAATGAAATTGATCAGCTGATGAACCAAATGCAGCAGATAGAGACTCAACAAAGGAAATTTAAAGCATCCCGAGATAGTATCTTATCAGAAATGAAGATGCTGAAAGAAAAGAGGCAACAGTCAGAGAAAACCTTTATGCCTAAGGTTCGTAACTATGTATACTAACTGTTGTAGAGTTTTAATTGTATAGAATTTAAAAAATTTAAAATAGCTCATGTGTTACCTGGGTGGGTTTTTTAAATTTGGTTTTTGGACAATCATTTATGTACATTGTGTTTCAGTATATATGTTGTGTTTTATACTGTTAAATACTATTGATCAGATAGATATGCCTTTTATCACTCATGGGTTTCTTGAGTATATGTTCCTTATTTGTTTGAGCCCATACTTTGGCTATATCTACATCTGTCTGTATCACATTTGTTCCCAGGTGCACTCACCATCTTTTTCTGTAGGCTACAGTTGAACTTTAATGGACTAATAGACATTTTGAGCTATGGCATAATAGTACTGTCTGTCAGTATCTGTTTTTGTCTGTAAGACAATTACTTATAGAGTTGTTTGAATATTTATTATTTTGTTCAGATAGTATTACAATGAATGATAGAAAGAAAACTTGGTTATATTAGTCTAATAAATTTGAAGTTTTGACCAAAAAAATGAAAGTAGTGCATTTTCTTTTTCTGTAAAAAAAGAAAGGAAAGCCCAGTTCCTGTCAGGTTAGTTCTGGCTTACAGTGACTGTGCGATAGAGTGAAACTGCGCCTGAGGCTTTTCTTGCTTGTGAAGCTTTTAGAAGCAGTTAGCCACAGCTTATTCCTGCAGAGTAGCTGATGGATTTTGATGATGGAGTAGCCAGTCTTCAGATTAGCAGCCAGGTAATTAACTACTGCATTAAACCACTTTCATCAAGTTGATTCCAACTCATAGCAACCCCCCTTTGGTGAAATCAAATCACCAGCCATTTGGTTACTAGTGCAACATATGCACTACACTATCAGAGCTCCATGTGGAGTGCATAAATAATATTAAAATAAGCTTACAAAAAAGAATCAGTCACAGTGTTTACCATCTTACAACATATTACAGTTTTCCCTTGTGTTCTTATGAATAAGCATGAAGGCTTTGTGTAGTTTGATTGTAGAGTATGATCTATTCTCCATACTCCCGTAGTATTACTCTTAAACATTTTTCTTTTTGTGATACAGTCCTAATAATAAACTTTAATAACTAACATATGAGTTGGTATGAAAATTTACTTGGCTCACGTTACATGAAAGAGATAATTTCCAGTTTTTCTTTATTTAATATATGCAATAACTAGTGCCTTTATTAATAAATTGTTAATTTATCATACAGCAACGGAGCTTGCAAAGTTTGGAGGCAAGTCTGCATGCTATGGAGTCTACACGAGAATCATTAAAAGCAGAACTGGGAACAGATTTGCTTTCTCAGCTTAGTCTAGAAGATCAGAAGAGAGTAGATGCACTAAATGATGAGATTCGTCAGCTTCAGCAGGCAAGTACAATTGATGGGAAAAAATCTTCATTGATATAGGCAATTGTATTAAATGTCTTTCTTACAAGATAAAGAAATTTGGAAGAATGGAGTATTCAAATATAAAACTGAGACTTAAACTTTAAGTATAAATTGTTTTGTTGTATACCACTGAGTTGGAACCAACCCATAGCTGACCCTCCAGCAAGTTTTCAGAGGCAGTAATCACTCAGGAAGAGATGGCCATCCTTCTCCTGCAGATTAACTGTCAGATTTGAGCTTCATGCCTTTAGGATTGCAGTGCAGATTCGTCCCACTAAGCTACCAGAGCTCTGTTGTGTGCTGTAGAGTAGGAACTGATGACCCATAACTGACCCTCTGGAGGGTTTTCAGAGGCAGTTAATTGCATGGGAGGAGAGTCCCCATTGTCCCACAGAACAGCTGGGGGTCTAGAACCATGTGCCTTTGGAATTGCAGCACAGTTTCTTGCCACTAGGCCACTTCTTGCCACTAGAGCTGCATTAGAGTAAATAAAATTCAACACACTTTTCTAAACTGATTGGATATGTTAAGAATATCCAAGAAATCTTTCTTTTCTTGATCTTATTTAATACACATTTATCATTTGTAGGTCTGAACTTCTTAGCTTTGTGTTATTCTTCTGAGTACGTTTAGGTAATTAATAAGTTTTGGTCACACATTTCAACAACATTTAATTTCTTAAAATTTTTATTTTATATTGGTTTGCCTACAAAGTTCATGTATATTTTGTTTCACAGTATCCTTCATTCACATTGTGCTTCATATAATCATTCCCATTCATTGTTTTATAAAATTAATCACCATTGAACTATGCCCACTATTACCCTGTCTTTCCAGATCTTTCCCATTTCCTTTATCCCTCACTCCCTACACTCACTAAAGTTTGCAATTCTGTGATATCCCCCCTGCCCATCCTCACCCCTCTGCTCCTATCCTCCCCTCCTTGAATCCTCATACACATTTTACTAGTTACCTATTTGTGCAATCATGGTCTTATGCAGTATTTATCCTATGAGACTGAGTGAGTTAGTTCACTCAACATAATGCTCTCTAGTCTCTCCCAAGTTATGTAGTAATTTCCAAAGTCATTGTTCCTAAATGCTACATAGTATTCTGTTGTGTAAATGTACCACAATTTCTCAATCCATTCAATTGTGGTGAGATATTTGGACTATTTCCATGTTCTTGCAATGGTGCATGCTGCTGCTATGAACATTTGTGTACAAACCTCCATTTGTGTCTCAGTTCTAATTTCTTCAGGGTATATTCCTAGCAGTGAAAGATCTGGGACATAGGGAATTTTCTGTATTCGGCTTTTTTGAGGAAATTTCAAATTGTCTTCCAGAGTGGTTATACCATTTTACAATTCCACCAACATTGTATGAGAATTCCTCTCTTTCCACATCTTCTCCAACATTTGTTGCTTACTGTCCTGTTAAACTTTACCACTGCTACTGGGATGAGATGATACCTCATTGTGGTTTTGATTTGCATCTCTTATTGCCAGTGATTTTAAGCATTTCTTCATGTGTCTGTTAGTGATCCAGATGTCTTCCTCTGTGAAAAGTCTTTTTTTCCATTTTGTAATTGAGTTACCAGTCTTTGTCTTCTGGAGGCCCAGGAGTATTTTGTAAACTTTTGTTAGGAGACCCTTATCTGAGGTGGTATTGCCAAATGTTTTTTTTTCCCCCCAGTCAGTAGGTTTTCTTTTCAGTCTGTAGGAAAAAGTTTTTGATGTGCACAGGGAAGGTCCCATTCATCAGTTTTATCCTCTCCTAGTTGTGTATTTCTGACTGTAATTTTCAGCCTCTTTATACCATAGGCTAGGCGTTCTAAACTTGGTCCCACTTTGTCTCTTATGATCCTTATTGTTTGGGGTTTTACTATTATGCACCTTGAGTTGATTTGTGTGTGGTGAGAGGTGTGGATCCTGCTTCAGCTTTCTGCAGGTCGTAGTCCAGTTTGCCAACACCATTTGTTGAAGAGGTTGTCATTTTCTCATTTTAAGGTTTTGTTTCCTTGTCAAATGTTAGTTGACCACAGGTAGATGGGTTAATTTCTGAGTTCTCAGTTCTGTTCCGTTGGTATATCTGCCTGTCTTTGTAACCATGCTCTTTTGGTTATTACAGCTGTATAGTAGGTTTTGGGATCAGAGAGTGCTATGCCTCCACTTCATTCTTACTCAGTAGTGCTTTGCTTATTTGGAGTCTCTTTCTTCGTATAAACTCAACAGATGCCTTTTCTATTTCTTTGAAAAATGAATTTGGTATTTGTATTGGGATTATATTAAACAGATTGCTTTTGGTAGGATTGTCATTTTCACTATAATGAGTCTTTTATACATGAGCAGGGGACATTTTTCCATTTAATTTTTTTCTTGTTTCTCATGGAAGAGTTTTTGTAGTTTCCTTTCTAAAGATCTTTTGTGTCTCTAGTTGGGTTTATTCCTAGGTATCTCAATTTGTGGTTGGCTATTATAAATGGTATTGCTTTTCTTATCTTTCTTCTCTGTGTTATCTTTGTTACTGTAGAGGAATCCACCAACTTTTGTATATCTTTTATCTTGCTATTCTGCTAAATTGGTCCACTAGCTCTAATAGGTTATTTGGTTGAGTCCTTGGGGTTTTCTCTGCACACTATTATATCATCTGCATGTAGGAACTATAAGCCATCTTTTTACCAGTGTGGATCAAGTAAACCAACTACCCTTAATCTAGATATATAGAACATTCCACCCCAACACAGCACAATGCAAAGATATAAACATGCAAAATAGAGTCCAAAAATAAAAAGCAAGAAAATCCTACTACTTTCCAGAGCATACCTTATAGTCTTTTTCATTGCCACCGAGTCTCACCTTACTCAGTGCTGACCCCTCGTTGGGTTTCTCTGGCTGTAAATCATGTGGGAGGAGATTGCCCATCTTTCTCCTGAGAATCCACTGGTTGATTCGAACCATCAGACAGGTGTAGCCTTTGGGTGGGCAGCATGTCTTCCTTCTGACTAAGTCACCAGAGCTCTCTGTAAACAAACATAGGCACCAAAAATTGGTGGTTGACTAGATAAGGGAGTGAAGACATGAAACATAAGGCTTTTTAGAAAAATATAAGAAGTCATTTTAGCACTTATAAGCACCAGTAATGAAAAAGACTGGTTGTATGAGAAATGTGCATTCTTGTGTGGAGAAGTAATTTTTCTTCTTGATTCTAGGAAAACAGACAGTTGCTGAATGAACGAATTAAATTAGAAGGTATTATCACTCGAGTAGAAACATACCTCAATGAGAATCTGAGAAAACGCTTAGACCAAGTCGAACAGGTATGTTGTTTTTGAAGATTCTTTGGTGACTGTTTCTGTTCAGAGTGGTTATATTAAGTCTCTGATCTCAGGTGTTTAAGGACAGGAGGTCTAGCAGTCTGGCCACTTGAGTTTTTAGTGTGTGATCTTGGGCAATTTGTTTAAAATTTTTTTTGTTTTTAGCTTCCATTCTTCCAGTATAAAGCAAGCCATCCTCCTATATTGTAGATGTTTAATAAACATTAATATTTTCTCAGTAGTAGTCATATGTGAAAATGTGTGGTAATGATACCATTTTTTTAAGTGGATACTATATTTGGTATTACGTGAAGTGTATTGGTTTTCTTGAGTCTTTAAACAAAGCTATAGAAAAGATTGTCAGTCTAAATATTTTGAAGCAAACAAGATTACATTTTGTGGTTGAATGTTCATAAGTTCTTTTTGGTTGAAGGAACTTAATGAACTGAGAGAAACAGAAGGGGGAACCGTACTCACTGCCACAACATCAGAACTTGAAGCCATCAATAAGAGAGTCAAAGATACTATGGCACGGTCAGAGGGTAAGGGTTTTTGTTCTGTAAAAAAAAATTTATATCGTCGTTAGTTTTTTTGTTTTATAAAATTATTGGATACAAAATGATCTTCATCCAAATAGGCAAAAGCTTTATTGTATGTTTTCCATCATTAGGAACATTTTGTGGTGAATGGAGTTAGTTAGGATGTTGGTTACAAATAATAACCTTTATTTTCTGAAGTAACTTCATAGAGATCATAAGTTACTCATTTAAATACATGTTCAATTCTGAAGCTAAAATTCTGAATTTACTTAATATTTAATTGATGAGAAGAAATTATTTCCCATACATAAGAAATAGTAAATAATAGAAATTATATACTTTTTTTCTCATGTAGAGGTCTAATTTGGTACAAATTTAAACAAAAAAAAATCTAAAATGTGTTTCTTTAGATATATTTGATCATTAAAATAGTTTATTTTTTTTTAAAAAAGCAATGCTGAAAGAATATTTAGATAAATACCATGGCCACATTTTTTTTCCATCTTAGACCTAGACAATTCTATTGATAAAACAGAAGCAGGCATTAAGGAGCTTCAGAAAAGTATGGAGCGCTGGAAAAACATGGAAAAAGAGCACATGGATGCTATAAACCATGATACTAAAGAACTAGAAAAAATGACAAATCGACAAGGCATGCTGCTGAAGAAGAAAGAAGAGTGTATGAAAAAAATCCGAGAGCTTGGATCACTTCCCCAAGAAGCATTTGAAAAATACCAGACACTGAGCCTCAAACAGGTAAAACTTACTATTTTTAAATTAGCAGCCTTGTTGGAAACTTCCTTGTTTCAGAATCGTTAAAATTGAGCATATTTGTTGATCCAGACTTCTGTTTTCTCTCTAGTTGTTTAGAAAACTTGAACAGTGCAACACAGAGTTGAAGAAGTACAGCCATGTTAACAAAAAAGCTTTGGACCAGTTTGTAAATTTCTCTGAGCAGAAAGAAAAGTTAATAAAGCGGCAAGAAGAGTTAGATAGGGGGTACAAATCAATCATGGAATTAATGAATGTACTTGAACTCCGAAAATATGAAGCTATTCAGTTAACTTTCAAACAGGTATGTTTTTCTCAATAGTTAAAACACACATGCTAAATGAAAGTTGCCATTACTAACTAGTTTATAAAGATTTTAAACCTTCCCCTCCACTTATAAAAAGACCTAATAATACATGTGAACAAAAGCAGCATATAGGATGTTAACATATAATTTTAGTGTTTTACAAAGCTCTTAGACAGGATTCAATCTGTAGTTGTCCTTGTTTTTTGTTGGTTTTTTTTTTTAATTATTAATTTTAATACACATTTACAGAGATTTTGGATTTCCATTCATTCATTGCCTGTCCTTGTTTATAATTCAAAAAAAGTACTGAAGTTATTTTTGTATATTGTTTTGAGTATTACTATAAATAGTATATTTGAATACAGTCTTTTTCTTTTTTAAGGTATCAAAGAACTTCAGTGAAGTATTCCAGAAGTTGGTACCTGGTGGCAAAGCTACTTTGGTGATGAAGAAAGGAGATGTGGAGGGCAGTCAGTCCCAGGATGAAGGAGAAGGGAGTGGTGAAAGTGAGAGGGGTTCTGGATCACAGAGCAGTGTCCCATCAGTTGACCAGTTCACTGGAGTTGGAATTAGGGTAAAATATTCCACTTCCATTGTCCCTAGAGTATTATTTATATAGTATTTTGCAAATTATATACCATTTTAAGAGATAGTAATTGTTATATACTTCTTTAAGATACTAATTTATTAAATATTTTCTTAGGTGTCATTTACAGGGAAACAGGGTGAAATGAGAGAAATGCAACAGCTTTCAGGTGGACAGAAGTCTTTGGTGGCTCTTGCTCTGATTTTTGCAATTCAGAAATGTGACCCAGCTCCTTTCTATTTGTTTGATGAGATTGACCAGGCTCTTGATGCTCAGCACAGAAAAGCTGTGTCAGGTATAGTTGCCGTTTCCTACTTCTTAGTGCAAATGTAACTAAAATTGATAGCTTACCACTTGATTGTGGCTTCATGTTGCCTGAGGTATTTGGAAAGTTACTCTTTTTAACAGGTTTTAGAAAAATGTATCAACTGCTCTGAGAAAGACAAGGTTGCGATCTGTTGCCATGAGTCATAGTTAGCCTGATGGCATCTAACACCCCCACTTAAGAGAGAGATACTGCTAATTCATTTCTAAGATACCACCTTAAAGTGAATATTGTAATAAAACAAATCACAGCCATTATTTTATTTCCCGATGTGTGTGAAAGTTTTGTCTACAATATGATGTATTAAGTGTGCAATAATAGCATTATGGAAATGTTTGGAATATCATCATTACTAAAATATGACATAGATCAAATGAGTACATCTTATTGCAAAAAAGTGGTGCCAGTAGACTTGCTCACCTAGTCAACAGGGTTTGCCACAAACTTCCTTTTTTTTTTTTTTAAATGAATTATCTGTGGCATGAATAAAGTACACTAAAATGAGATGCCTGTGATTCTTGGAACTAGTTAAAAAATTCTCATCCAGTGAAGTCTCTTGCCATTACCAGACTTGCTTCTGTTTAAAGAATCTCCTTTTGTTTTTCTATATGTTGACCTATGGGTAGTTGGGAGCAGTGGGAAGGTTGTTCTTGTATTTTCTCTGGCATTTCTTATGCTGCTCTAGAAGTTGCTTCTTTCTATTAAAGGAAAACAGTATGTTGTAACTAAAATATTGAGGTTCAAGATCTCTTCCTGTTTTTGAAAGCAGGTTGATAGTTTCTGTACTTCTGTATTAATAAAAAAAGTAAAATAAAAAATTTGACAGCTTTGAATTTTAGTTTAAAGATTGCTTTTTAAATATTCAAGTCTCCTGAGAAAGGAACTTACTAAAATATTCCTTTTAACAGATATGATTATGGAACTTGCTGTACATGCTCAGTTCATTACAACCACATTTAGGCCTGAACTGCTAGAGTCAGCTGACAAGTTCTATGGTGTAAAGTTCAGAAACAAGGTAATACTGTTTTTACATTAAATTCTGTGCTGTGTTTAATCAGTTTTGTTTAATTCTGGTTTTGTCTTGAAAGAAAATTTAGTAAGTCATTACTTATCTAGTGATGATATCTACAAAAAAACCTTTAACACTATTTTGTGCCATTCATTTTACTCATTTCTCTTCTTTAATATTAAACAGTATCTTCCTTTCCAATCTATGTCAATGCTGCTTTAATATACAGTTTATAACATTTAAATACATTCTTTTATATTTGGCAGGGCCAAAGAGCTCTTCCTCCTCTCCCTATTTTTTAGGATTGTTTGATGAAATACCAAAGATTAATTTGGGCTAGATTTGAGGTATATAAAAACTGAGAAAAAGAAATAGTTAAAATATTTAGATATAAGTACTTACTCAAATATCTTTAGAGCATTAATGGACAGAATGACTTTTAAACCCATGCATTTTCCTACTGTAACATTGAACAAACACCATTTGAAGTAAAGTTTTAATAGTCCTTATAATGATTTGGGTTGATATGTAAATTTATAAAAGATAAGCTTAATATCTTAAATATTACCCTATTTGATTTCTATAACACTATTATATTTTTTGCTTTAATGTAAGATTTAACAGATTTTGTTTTAAATATTCTTTGTTCTTTTAGGTTAGTCATATTGATGTGATCACAGCAGAGATGGCCAAAGATTTTGTAGAAGATGATACCACTCATGGTTGATGGAAACTATTGCCTCCTGGGTTGGAAGATGTGTATAGTAATATGATTCTCATACCCAGGAAATGTAAATTAAAATATTTGATCATTATTAATAGTTTTCAGACTTAGAACATAAATATTCTTTTTATATTTCTCTGTATTTTATAAAATACTCTGTAATGTTACATTTCTACATATAGTTTAAGAATTTTATTTCCAAGTTTTTTGTAAAGTGTCCTCCTATTTTAAATCTTAAAATATGCTAAATATTCTTTCCTAATTATTTTATCAATTATACTGCCTCTTTTTTATAGCTGCAATAAAATAATTGGTTTTATGACTACTTTTATTTCGTATCCTTTATAGTTATACTAATTAGAAATATATTTTTTTCCCCAATATACTTTTTATTTTGACTCAGAAAACGTCAGCCTTCACCTAAAGGAAGATGAGAGAAGACTTTTTGTTTCATAGTCTGTTATATCAGATGGTTTTTAATTCTGATTATTCTAGTAGCAAATGCAAAATCAGATTAATGCTTTTACATACAAAACTCTTTAGAAATTTAGTAATATTTTTTCAAAATTCCAAGAAATCTCTATAAGTATTTATAAATGTATAATTTTGGGACCTTTAAAAATACATAATGATTACTGTGATAGGTACCTTAAAGACTTTTCTACTCTATTTTCTTAGAAAATCATGCAATTGTGGAACCGTATTTTACTGCAACAGTATCTTAACTATAGATAATGGTACAAGAAGCTGTAGAATTAAATTGTTTTTGTTGTTGTTGATTGCCTTCAAGTTGAGCACGATTTACAGTGCCCCTGTGAACAAAAGGCCTGAAGCCCCTCTACAACTATCAACATTTATCAAATTTCATAGAGTTTCTGGAGGCATGTTACTTAGGAAGTGTATGCCATTCCTGCTTCTAATGAGTTAAATTATAGGCGGACATATGAAAACTGACATTTTTCTTTTTTTCTTTAAATTTTAAAAGTAAGCAACAGTAAACCTGTTTTTGGAGTTTTTTGTTTTATTTTTGTTTTATTTAAATTTATTACTAATTTCAGTAAAAATTTATAGAGACTTTGGATTTCCATTCATTCGTTGTTGCACTTTTCTCCCCTCCCAGCCCTCTCCCCAGTTAACCTGTTTTTAAAAACATTTGGTTAATTTTTTTAAATAAAATTTTTAGTTTTCATTATGATTTTAACAAAAGTTTACAGAAAAGTTAAATTTTTATTCATTATTGTTAATACATTTTGCCCCATCTTCCTTCCTTCCCTCTCCCCAAAGTTGACTTTTTAAAAAAAAAAAAACACAAAACCACAACTCATTTATTGTTGCACAGTTACCTCCTCCTCTCCAGTAGTCTTTGCAATGTACCTTTTATTCTGGGCTGTTGTCATACATATACTGCCTAAGTCATATATTCCTTTTAAACAGTCCTTTCCTTCATCTGTTCCAATGCAGTTATCTATCCACTCTTATCCTGTTCTCCCTACCCCCTGTTTTATAACAGTGGGCTGTGCAGTATTTATCCTTTTGTGACTGAGCATAATGTCTTCCAGGGTCACCCATGTTATATAATTGTTATGAGTTCATTGTTTTTCAGAGCTACATAATATTCCATTGCATGAATATACCATAGTTTTTCTATCATTTGTTTGTTGATGGGCACTTGAGTTTCTTCTATCTCTTTGCTATTGTAAATAATGTAGCAATAAACATGGGTGTGCATATATCTGTTTGGATGGCAGTTCTGATTTCATTATGGTATATTTCCAGGAGTGGAATTGCTAGATCAAATGATATTTCTATTTACAACTTTTTGAGAAAATGCTAAACTACCTTCCATAGAGCTTGGACAATTTTATTCTCCCACCAACAGTGAAAAGGGGTTCCAGTCTCTCCACAACTTTGTCAGCATTTATTGTTTGCTGCTGTTTTGAACTTTGCTGTTGTTTCTGGGTGGTTAGTTCTGAAAAGAGATTTTTCAGCTAGCAACTAAAAGGGGACTAATCCTTTCTTCAATTTCTCATAAAGAGAAAATACTGATATATAGAGGTGTGGGGGTGGAGAATAGTTTTAAATTCTCATGACTTTCAAGCCTGTGGTATCTTTACATGACAGCATCTACTCTTGCTGTTTCTTCACTTTTTACTCAGGCATGTTTCTTTGTCAGAGGATATTAATAAGTCAGGTTTTTATTTTTATGCAGAATCTGATAATGTTAAGCAAGGGAAGAGTAACTAGGAGCCAGATGTGTAATGATAGTTAAAATTGGTGACAGGAAAGGTGTCAGCAGTATTAGATCTTTTTTTTTTTAATTTTATTATTATTTTGTGTGTCTGTGTACCATCAAATCAGATCTGACTGGTACAGGAGGAGATTGTCCCTCCTTTCCCGGCAGAGCATCTGGTGGATTTCGAACCATGTGCCTCTGGGATTGCAGTGCAGCTTCTTGCCACTAGGCCACCAGAGCTCCCCTGAGATCTTGTGTGCCTTGGAGTTGCTACTCATTACTTGCTCTCCAGTAGATTTTTAGAGGCTATAAATCACATAGAAAATGATTGTCCATCTTTCTCAGAGCAGCTAGTAGATTAGAGCTGTGTTCCCTAGTATTAGGTGTACTCTCTAGAAATTAGGAGCATCTTTCCTTCTCTAGTTGAGTGTTGTATTGGTTTGTGGGGTTTTTTGTTACCCTCCTTTAAAAAGTATGTGTGTTAGGTAGAAATTATCCTCTACTTTTGTGTCAGTATTGATTAATAGTATTACCCTTGTTTACTTTCATACTAAGTAAGGAGAAAAGCTAGCTTTCCCTTTTCCTTGGGGAAAAGTTATGACAATCTATTTTACTAGACTTGTTCCTTAGAAGTTTGTTATGGACTGTATTTTGACTGCCCAGACAATTTGGATTTTGTCCTTGAGGCATCCAGACCTTTCCAGAGGGTTGGTGCTGATGAAGTGGTTCACATGGGGCTGGTCAGTGCAGAAAACCACCTCTTTTTTTTTTTACTTTATTATTTTTGTGTGAGTATACCGTCAAATCAGATCTGACTGGTACAGGAGGAGATTGTTCCTCCTTCCCCCGGCAGAGCATCTGGTGGATTCGAACCGTGCGCCTCTGGGATTGTAGTTGCAGCTCCCTTCCACTAGGCCACCAGAGCTCCCCAGAAAACCACCTCTTAACAGCTGACCTCAGGCGCGAAGGTTGGACGAGAGGGAGGATTGGATCTCTATAGTCATGCCAATGTAATGAGACCCCGTAAAGGCTCTGGACACTTTATGGGCTTCCTGTTTGGTGAAAGATACCCGTCCACATAGTTGAGTTGTGTGCTCATTTTTTTTTGTTAAACAGAAATTCTTTGTTGAAAAGCCTCCCAAACCTTATGGTAATAGTCTCTTCATGTGTGTCTTCTGTTGTAATAAAACTAATCATAAGTATATTGCTTTCCTAAGGTCTATGAGTGATTCCAGTGAATTACTGAGAGAAGTGAATTAACAGGGAAGTGTTCAGAGCCTTGGATCAGAAGTAAGGAGGGTCTCTATATACCCTTGAGCTGATATTCCAAAAAAAAATGAGAAAACATTTATGGTCTACAGGTTAGAATTGAAGGGCCTTAGGGACCTCTAAACTTGTGCCTGTGTCAGAAGTCGTGGAAGACTTGGCAGTCTGGAAGGAGAGTGTGTTCTCCTGAACTCTGACCTAGCTTGATGTGTTCATAGAGTCCAAGCAGAATGAATGTGCTGCATGACCACCTGGTTTCAGAACAAATAGAGAAGAAGAAAATTTAAGTAGATTGATTTATTTTTCTAGTAGTCACATTAAATTCTTCTTGCTAAAGTGAGTTGGTTACATTTCTACAGGGAACATTAGTTTGAGGCCTAAAGGGGTAAACAAACAAAATAATTGCACATAAACAGCTAAGTAACTGACAGATCATGGCCGAGCAGACTGTCCGGTACATTTGCTTTTTATTTCTGCCACATAAAGAAAATGTGCTGTTGTGTCATGTTTGTATAGTGTTGATTGATCTTCACACAGAGAAGCAGATTTTTAAAGGAGTGAGTCACCGCCATCTTTTAGATTTTTCCTTTCCCTCCCTACTCTTTTTTTCTTTAGACTATGTCTATTTTATTATACTCTAATGACTTGTCTCAATGTCCTGGGGGACTGGATTACTCTTGGCTGTCAGTCTTCTACACGCAGGATGCCAGTGTTGGCTCATAAATCTGCAGTCATGTGGCACTCAGTTTTCCCTTCCTAGAGACAGAGTCAGCTGGGTCTAAGAGCCGTTGTGGCAGCCAGTAGCTGCAGACACAAGGCAGCATAGAGACTTGATCTGCAGAGAACGTGACGTGCTCTTGTCATGGTGGTTGGTGAAAGGTTATTATAAACAGAGCATTAGCATTTAAGAGAGATGTTTTATGGATTTTGTATGGCTATGGCCCTCTGGTGGCTTTTAATGGTAAGGAGTTTCCCTGCCAACCCAAAGGCAGGAGGTTCAAATCTTCAAGCTGCTTCGTGGAAGACAGATGAGCAACTCAACCATGTGATTTTTTTTGTTGTGTGCCACAGAGTTCAAACCGACCCATAGCTGACCCTCCAGCAGGTTTTAAGAGGTGGTAAATTGCAAAGGAGGAGATTTACAGCCTCTGAAAACCTGCTGTTGGGTAAGTTCCAATTCAAGAGCTCGTAAGAGTATCTTGGCCTGTGGTCAGATCAGTCAGTGCTTGACCGATCAAGTGCATTACAGTACAGACATTCAAATGTGCAGTGATAAATCCTGTTTGAGCCTCTTAAATAACTCATTTATTGAAAAGTGATGGCCATAACAACTGTTGGTCTCTCTGGAGTAGAATGAAAGGCTCAAAGGAGAAACTTGTGAGACACACCTTGTATGGATTTGGATCGTGCCTTGCTGGCACTACTGACTGTTCTAACCAGGGACACAGTAGAACATTTAACACTCAAATTACTGGAGCGGGGAAAAAAATCCCAGACCTTCTGGACTTACAGATTAGAGGAACTTCCAAGCTACCCCAAGGCAAAAATTGAGGCAGAGAGGATCCAGATTAATGGAGAGAAAGAGAATGGAAATGAGAATGCTGCTGATGTAAAAGTGACCAATGATTTCTATCAAAATTGTTAAAAGGGGAGCTGAGTGTGCTATGTAAATTTGCTGTATAAAATGTGAAACAGTTTAATAAAAATGAAGGAAAGTCTGGAAAGAAAAATCGAGTTGTTAGGTGCTGCCAAGTTGACTTCAACTCCTTGTGACCCTGTATGAGCAGAGATTGAAACCCTGCCCTGTCCTTCACCATCCTTATGTCCCCCCCACACCAGACCCTTTTGTTAGAATCACATGTCAACCCTTTTTTTAAAAAAATTTTTTTTAATATTTTATTGTAAGTTTACAAAGAACTTGGGATTTACATTCATTCATTGTTGCACATTTTCCTCCCTGCCGCCTCCCCCCGTCTTTTTTCTTTAGAAAAAAGTTCTTTCATTAACACTCTCTGTCTTGACCTCTTTCTTACCTTTTCAGCACGATGTCTTGTTCTTGATAACATGCCCAAAATATGTGAGATGAAGTCTCACCATCCTTGCTCTAAGGAGCACTCTGGTTGCAGTTCCTCCCAGATGTATTGATTTTAGGAATAATAGTAATGTTCAGAGCTCTTCACCAGTACCAAGTTCAAAGGCTTTGATGACTTTTCATTTGTCCTTATCCAACTTTCTGATGCATAAGAAGCAGTTGAAACCATGGCTTGGATCAGATTCACCTTAGTCTTTAAACTGACATCCTTTTTCTTTAGTGCTTTAGAGAGGTCCTTGACCACAGATTTTTCCCAGTGGACTGGTCCTTGGAGAAGGACATCATGCTTCGAAGGGTAGAGGGACCACACAGAGGAAGACCCTAGGTGAGATGGATTGATACAGTAACTGGGGTAATAATAAGGGTATATGTTGTTGGAGTCAGTGAGACTGGCTCAGGAGAGGGCAGGATTCAGAGCTGTTGTGCATAAGGTCACTATGAGTCACAGGCGACTTGATGACAACAACAGTACATCTTTTGATTCTGTTGCTACCATAGGTGTTGATTATGGATTCAAATAAAATTAATTTGTTGACACCTTCAATCTTCATCTATCATGATGTTGCTAATTAGTCCACTGGTAAAGATCTTTGTTTTCTTGATGTTGAAGTGCATTCCATATTGAAGGCTGTAGTTATCTTTTGTGGTAAGTACTTCACTTTCTGCATGCAAAGATTTTGAGCCTTTAAGTCTGATGTCTCATTCTTCATGTTTCTCAGTTTCTCAAATTATTTATTCAGGATACACGTTGGATAGATCATGATAGAGAAAGAATACAACCCAGACAACTGCTTTCTGGTCTGTGGACTTCCCTTGATGGACTACACAGCAATTAGACTGGCAACATCTGTGGAAAGATTCAGTGGATTTAAGAAATTGGAGCAGATTCGAACAAACATCTGTATCACCTACTCATAAGCAAGTTCAGATTGAAGCTGAAGAAAATGAAAGTCCACAAGAGTGAGAATATGACCTTTCCCAATGGCATTTTTAAAAGCTGCTCAAGAAAGTTGATACACTGAACATTAATGACTGAAGACAAGGTGAGTTGCTAGTGACATCAAGGACATCATCCACGGTGAAAATAGAAGATCGTAACAAAGACAGCAAAGAAGATTGGATGTCAGAATAGACTTTGACACTTGTACTAGAACATAAAGAAGACAAAGCTGGATGTTAAAATGAAAAGTACAGATAACCGGAACTAGAAAACCAAAAGGGAAGAATATGCTCAGCATTTGTCAAGTTGAAAACTGAAGAACAAATTCAAACTTCAAGTTCCAATACTGAAGACAAGGTTTTGAATGATGTAGAAAGCATTTAAAAAGATGGAAAGACTATAGTGACTATCAATAAGAATTGGTTGACACTGAATTATTTCAGTGAATAGCATGTGTTAAACAGTGTTGCTCACAAGAACATGGAAACAGCCCAAATGCCCAACCACAATTGAATGGATTGAGAAATTACGGTACACTCAAATGATGGAATCCTACACAACACACAGGAGCAATGGTTTTGTAAATTATTACCTAACTTTGGAGAGCATTATGCTAACTGAACGAACTCAATCTCAAAAGGACAAATATAAGACCATTATTGCAGAATAAGTATGAGGACCCAAGGAGGGGAGCAGAAGGGTGAGGATGGGGCTCAGGGACTGATGTTAATTATAGGGTTGCACAATTTGATGGGTAGAGGAAGGGGGGCTAAGGTGCTTGGGAAGGTCTGGTGTGGAGAACAATGTGTACAAACTCTTAATAAACCAGTACAAAATAAATAAAAATAGAACTGAGATAAAGTAAAATACCTTTTTATTCATTAGTTTAAAATAACACTAATATCCTGTTAAATCCTAACATTTAATAAACTTTTTCATAAAATTTTTTATGTGTGTGTATAAGGATCCAATGGTGCTGAGGGTCCAAGCTGTGCATAGGAAGAAATTAAGGGCCAAGGGATTGATGAAATACCACCTGAAACATTTCAGAACAGATGCAGCCCTGGATGTGCCTACCAGTTTCTGCCAATAAATTTGGAAGACAGTTGCCTGGCCAACTGACTGGAAAAGATCGATACTCTCATTCCCAAAAAAGGTGATCCAACAAAGTGCATATGCAGGAAAAATCTTGAAGATTATTTAAAAATGGATAGATCAGTACATTGACAAGGAACTACCAAAAATTTAGTCTGAGTTCAGAAGAGACCATGAGAGGAAGGATATCATTGCTGATGGATCCTGATTGAAAGCAGAGAATCCCAGAAGGGTGTTTACTTCTGTTTTTTTAACTATGCAAAAACATTTGACTGCATGGGTTATAATTATGAATAGCACTGAGAAAAATAGGAATCCGAGAGCACTTATTTTTGCTCAGAGTACTTGGAGATAAGAAAAAAAAGCACAACAGAAAATTATATTTGAAAGACAAGTTTAAGGCCAAGTCATTTGGAACTAAGGTCACTAAGAAGTAGACAATGTGCCATTAGAATAAAAACTGATCAGCTGATCCTTCAGTGTGTTCAGTGGTGGTAAATCATGGAGAACAGGAGGTGACTGCCCATTTTCTATAAAGAAATTTTTAATTTGTTTTGAATTTTTAAGTTTTTAATTTGCCAGTGCTTCATGCCTGGAGCATGTCCAGCCTGATGACGGATGAAGGATCGTACGTGTGTGTGTGTGTGTGTGTGTGTGTGTGTGTGTGTTGATGCCATTGGGTATATTAGTTTCTTTCACAGCAATCTTCCTATGTGAAGGCAGAGACCAAGCACACGACTTCACTTAGGTCCAGAACCACTAGAGGGGGCCTGTGACACATGCCACCTCCTCCTCCATGTTCTTGCTCCAGTTTTTTTCAAACTACAGTTTGCTCTCTGGTTCCTTATTAGTAGAGTTCCAGAAGCAACGAGAAAGTCGAGATGTGATATTCTTGTGAGTTCTCTGTTGCAGGAGTTTATGAGCTAAGTGTTAACTGCTTGCAGCTCAGACATGTAAAGTAGATGCTATTTGCCAAGTGCTTGCAACACGCTGTGATGCTGTTTGGAAAGCCCTGCAGCAGCTGTTGAAGGGGGTCTTGTTAACACAATGGCAACGTCCTCACTGATCTATGTGTCTCCACAGAGAAGCAGCTTTTACTGTCTGGGCTTTCTAAATTCTCACAGGGACCCAGAAGACATTGTCTTAGTTTTATACATTTACTGTTTCTGTCAATTAATCCGACTCCTTCAATCAAGATGGCTTTGCCTGCTTTGTTGTTTTTATTATTTATTTATTATTTTCATTATTATTATTATTAATTTATTTATAACCTCTCACCTCAGTAACAATAGCAAAGTTCACCTGAGCAGCAAACAGTAAATGCTGATGAGGTTGTGAAAAGATTGAAACTCTTTTTCATTGCTGGTGGGAGTGTTAAGTGGTGCAAGCACTATGGAAGGCAGTTTGGTGCTTTGTCAAAAAATTGGAAATAGAAATACCATTTGATCCAGCAATTCTACTAGGAATATACCCTAAAGAAAGAAACTAGAATTGCCATTGAAACAGATATATGCACACTCACGTTTATTGCTGAGTTATTCACAATAGCAAAGAGATGGAAACAACCCAAGTGCCCATCAACAAACGAATGGATAGAAAAACTAAGGTATATCATACAATGGAATACTACACAGCTCTGAAAAACAATGAACTTGTAAAACATACAACATGGGGGACCCTGGAGCACATGCTGAGTGAAATATCTCAGTCACAAAAGGACAAATACTGCATAGCACAACTGTTACAAAGCAGGTCTGACTTGGGGGGGTTGGGAGGAGAATAGGATCAGAGTAGCAAGATAACAAAACACTACATTGGAACAGATGAAAGAAAGAACTGTCTAAAATGAATATATGATTAGGCGTTAAGTATATACAACAGCCCAGAATAAGAGAGAGGTTATAGTAAAGAGGACTGCGGTTTAGGGGTGGGAGGGGGCAGGTAGGTAGTAACAATGAATGAATATTTAAAAAAGTGAACTTGGTGTAGATGTTCATTGAAATGAAAAATAAAATATTTAAAAAACTGAACTTGGGGAGGAGGAAGGGAGGGTGAGGGGGTAAACTGTGCAATGATGAATGAGACTCTAACTTCTCTGTTAGTTAAATTCACAACTAAAATGAAATTTTACTTTAAAAAAAGTTTCTTATTTTAAAGTCATCCCCATAATCCTTAGTCAAAGTTAGTGGCTCCTTCTGTTTCGCAGAGGGAGCTCTGGTGGCTTAGTGGTAAGGAAGTGTATTGCCAATGCAAAGAAAGGTACATGGTTCGAAGCCATCAGCACTCTGTGGGAGAAAGGCATCTTCTCCCGTGCAAATCCTGCTGTGGTTCCCTTCCGACTTGATGTTACTCAACAACAAGAAGCAAGCATTTAGCATAGTGCTGGGAATTCTTACTGGTTTGTTTTCTGCTAAGTTATCTGACAGCTGCCGCCTTGGGAGAAGGCACTGACAGCCTCTTATATGATGGTTCCAGAAGGAAGAGGTAGTCCCTAGGATGGTAGAGAACAGTAGGGGGATGTGGGGTGAAGAAATAAGTGAGGTGTAAGGGGGATGGGAGATGAAGAGATAAAAGGAACTGATCGGTAGTAATTATATGAAAAAATGTCCAGAAATGATTGTGTAAAGCAGAAAGGACAGGAGTGGAGCAAGGTATATGTGAATATATAAAAGTGAATGATGGTAAAAAAGAAGTGAATGATGGTTTAATGAATTTTCAAAACCAAACAAAAAGACTAGCAGATGGGTAGGTGTGTGTGTGCATGCGTGAACATGCTCACACCCTCACCTATGACCCTAAGCTGGGGGCACACCTGTGTGTCTTGTTCTCGGTATTGCTAGCTCTGCTCTGCACTGGTGTGAAGACAGCCATCGAGCCTGGCCTTGTGAAGAGCTGGAGAATAAGGTGCAAGCAGCTATATTAGTGAAATAATGTTTCGGTTCTGAGATTCTCTGAGCCGGTCTTTTATCCAAGTTGTGAGACTGAAGCTCTGAAGAATGCTGAGAAAGAGAAACCAAAGGGTCCTCTTCAGCGGCCTCTACTTTCTTTTTCTGTGGTCATGCTGCCTGGGCCTTCTGTCTAACGTCTACGTTTGGTTATGAGGAAGACTATAACGCACTCAATTGGAGGTAGTTACTTTGATCCATGGGACAGGAGCACAAAATTAAGTTCTGGATATCTTTACTTTTCTGTGTATTGATTTACACAGGTTAATCTGTGTACCTGACTTAAAAGTTATTACTTGCAGGTCTTCCCTTGCTGTATGAAAGAAGACCACTCAAACCCTCCTGGACTCAAAGGGCTTAAAGTGAAGGAGCAACTACCATTACTTAGGTAAGACTTGGACTTAATAGCCTCCGCAGATGCCTCTGTCTCACAGTTTGACCCATGGACCTGGAGTTTGCCAGCCTCTACAAGTAAGTGAGCCATTTATTTCAAATAATACACACAATTAAATTGATGTACTTTGGTTTCGCATCTCTAGAGAACCCAGCCCAAGACAAACATTCACCACATCTTCAGCTTTCTTCTTTCCAAAATCTACCACCAAGGGTTCTCCTACCTCAACTTTCACCTGCTCCCCAAACTTGAGATCTGTATCCTGTTTGTCCTTTTGGCAGTCCATGGGATACTCAGTGTTCTTCTCCATGAACTTTGATAAATGACAATAGTTATAGAAAGGCTTCAGGCCTTTTTTCTTTTTTTTTAATAATTTTTTTAAATTTTTTATTTTATTATTTTTATGTGACTGTACCATCAAATCAGATCTGACTGGTACAGGAGGAGATTGTCCCTCCTTCTCCAGCAGAGCATCTGGTGGATTCTAGCCGTGCGCCTCTGGGATTGTAGTTGTAGCTCCTTACCACTAGGCCACCAGAGCTCCTCCAGGGTCACTATGAGTTGTGCTCCACTCGACAGCAATAACAACAACAGCTAATGATTATTCAGGCACACAATAGATCATTCTTGATAGAAAGGGGGAAATGTAGAACACGGGAAAGTTTTCTCTAGGAAAAAAAAAAAAGGCCAGGCTTACTGGACTAGAGAGAGTGGGTCATAAAATAAGTCATATTTCCCATGATTACTTTGTTTCTCTAAGCAACCATCTAAATGAGACCTGTTCACTACAACAAGATAAAGATAAACAACCCAGTTGCGAAATGGACACAGGATCTGAACAGACACTTCACCAAAGAAGACATTCAGATGGCGAACACATGAAGAAGTGTTCAAAACCCCTAGCTTTAAGAGAGATGAAAATCAAAACAACTAGAGATAACAGAACAGCAAACATCAAATGCTGGCGAGGTTGCAGAGAAACTGGAACACTTATTCATGTTGGTGGGAGTATAAAGTGGTCCAACCACTAGGGAAGACTGTATGGTGCTTTCTCAAAAAGTTGCAAATAGAAAATACTATTTCACCCAGCAATTCCACTACTGAGAATATACCCTAAAGAAATCAGAACTGCTACCCAAGCAGATAAATGTACACCTATGTTTATTGCTACTTTGTTCACAATAGCAACGAGTTGTAAACAATCCAAGTGCCCATTAACAAATGAATGGACAGAGAAGCTGTGGTTTATGTATCTTTTTTTCACACAATGGAATTATTATGCAGCACTGAAACCCAAAGAACTCATGAAATATTATACAAAATTAGTGACCATTGAGGATGTTATGCTGAGTTAAATATCTCAGTCACAAAAAGACAAATACTACATACCACTGTTACAGATCAAGACTGATATGTAGGTGGAGAGGAAACTAAGAAAAGAGGGGATAAATAATGTACAAGACATTGAAATATACGAGGGAGAGAACTGTATAAAAGGAATATCTGATTAAGTATTATTGGCATGACAAGAGTCCAGAATAAGAATTGTATAGTAAAATTGTCCAGGGTAGGAGGGGAACTGTATAACAATGAAAGAACTTCTTTCCAAAGAAAAGAGCGAACTGGGGGTGGGGAGGTAGGGAAGAAAAGGAACAACAATTAATGAATGGAAATCCAAGTTCTTTATAAACTTTCATTAAAATATTAAATAGATAAATAAGACCTGTTGTTGTTCTTAGGTGCTGTCAAACCGAGTACAACCCATAGTGACCCAATGAACAACAGGTCTGAATTCTGTCCTATCTTGTGCTGTTCTCACGATGTCTGACACACTCTTGTCCATTGCTGCAGTCACTGTCTCAGTCTACCTGGTTGAGGGTCTTCTTCTCCTTCACCATCTCTCCATCTTCCCAAGCATAATGTCCCTCTCCAAAGAATAACCTCTCCTAAAGTATGTGATACAAAGCTTCATCATCTTTGCCTCCAAGGAGCACTCTGGCTGCACTTTCTCCAAAACTTATTTTCCTGTTCCTTTGGAAGTCTGTGGGATATCCAGCACTCTTCTCCTACACAGGTCACATTTACCCTAGACCAGAGATGTCCTTCAGGGGATCTCAGCGTCTGGGTGCTAGAAGGGTACTGTGTGGCTATGGGTGCCATTCAGGACTGTCTTCTGCCTTCTAAGCCTTTGCTTTGGCTTCAGTTTGGGAGAAATTTTCTTCTTCACTTTCAACACCATCTTCATAAAAATATGTTAAAATATTTATTGCAGCATTATTCACAACAGCCTAAAGGTGAAAACAATCCCTATGTCTGTCAAAATGTGGCATACACACACATACAATGGGATACTCTTCAGCCTTTAAAAGGATAAAGTCCTGGTACATGGATGAGCCTTAAAGACTTTATGCTAAGTGAAAAAGGAAAAGGACATTTATAGTATGTTGTT
Organism: Elephantulus edwardii; assembly: GCF_000299155.1. NCBI lineage: Eukaryota > Metazoa > Chordata > Mammalia > Macroscelidea > Macroscelididae > Elephantulus > Elephantulus edwardii. The sequence continues at coordinate 20,583,202 of NW_006399756.1, read as the reverse complement.
GTTGTTAATAGTGACCCTATGTACAACAGCCCTAAACTCTGCTCTGTCCTGTGCCAGTCGCACTGTCTCTGGCACTCCCATCCCAATTATCCCAGTCACTGAATCAATCCACCTCATAGAGGGCCTTCCTCTCCTGTGCTGTCCCTCCACCCTCCCAAGCATGATGTCCCTCTCTAAGGACCGGTCTCTCCTCACAACATGTCCAAAGTATGTTAGACAGAGCCTCAGAATCCTTGCCTCCAAGGAGCCACCCGGTTTAACCCTTTCCAGGACAAATCTGTTTGTTTTCCTAGCAGTCCATGGTATTCTCAATACTCTTCTCCAGCACCACAGCTCAAAGGCATCAATTCTCCTTCCATCCTTCTTGGTCATTGTCCAACTCTCTGATGCATAACAAGTGATTGCGAAGACCATGGCCTGTATCAGATGCACCTTAGTCTCCAGAGAGACACCATTGCTCTTCAGTACTTTGGAGAGGTCCCTAACAGCAGACTTTCCCATCGCAGTATGTTTTTTTATTTCCTGGCTGCTGGTGCCAAGACTGTTGACTATGGAGCCAAGCAAACTAAAGCTGTGTACAATCTCAATCTCTTCACCATCCATCCTGATGCTGCCAATTGGTCCAGTGGTGAGAATCTTTGTCTTCTGGACATTGAGCCTCAATCCATATTGTAGGCTGCAGTCCTTGACACTCTGCAGCAGGCGCTTCAGGTCCTCTTCAGTTTCAGCAAGCAGGGTTGTGTCATCCACATAACGCAGGTTGTTGATAAATCGTCCACCAATCTTGACCCCACATTTCTCCTCATAGAGCCCAGCCTCCTGGATAATCTGTTCTGCATATAGGTTGAAAAGGTATGGAGATAGGATGCATCCCTGGCGTACGCCCTTCCCAATTTTGAACCATGCAGTGTTCCCTTGCTCTGTTCTGACGACTGCCTCCTGGTCCAAGTATAAGTTTCACATTAGCACGATCAAGGGTTCTGGGATTCCCATTCTTCTCAGAGTCAGCCATAGTTTGTTATGATCCACACAGTCAAATGCCTTTGCATAGTCAATGAAACACAGATAGACATTCCTCTGGTATTCCCTGCTTTCAGCCAAGATCCATCTAACATCAGCTACAATATCTCTAGTAATCCTACTTATATGAAATACCTAGACTAGGCAAGTTTGTAAAGACAGAAAGCAGCTTAGTTATTGTCAGTGGTTGGTAATAGGGGGCAGTGGGAAGTTATGATGTACCTGGGACAGAGTTTCTGTCTGGGTAACGAGAACTTTGTGACTCTTCTACAACATTGTAAATGTAAGTAGTGTCACAGAAGCAAACACACACACACACACACACACACGAACACCAAACCTACCAAACCCCAAAACAGAACAGCTTAAAACAGAACAGAACAGCTTAGGAGAGAGAGGGAAGGAGAAGGAGGGGAAGGGGGAGAGGGAGAGGGAGAAGAGAGGGGAGAGAGAGGAAGGCGGGGGAGAGAAAGAGAAAAGGAAGGAGGAGGAGGAGGAGGGAGGGAAAGAGAAGAATGAGGGAGGGAAGGAGGAAGAGAGAGAGAAGAGGCAGAAGAGGCAACATGGAGGGGACTGGGAGTTAGGGGTCTGCAGTGGAGAGAATGAAAGAATAGATTTGAGTAAGAAATCTTTGATTTAGGTGCTATGTTTAAACTCATTTTGAAGAAACTAAAACGTGCAAGATCAGAACAGATGCAGTCACCCAGTGAGGAAATGTCAAAGCCAGTTGTTCCAGGTCTGAGTGACTCCTGAACTGTTAGCTTGAGGGGGACCACTGGGTAGGAAGTAGGGGGCAGGTATGTGGGGGTGGGGGTGTGTGGGGGTGAACATGCTGGGTGGGAGGTTTGCAGTCATGCTCTGTGTGCGCGTGTGCATGCATGTACGTATGTGCTGGGTGAGAGCTGGGAGTGACATGGTGAGCGTGTTGAGTGGGAAGTAGGAGGTGATGCTGTGGGTGAGTGTGCCCATGTGCACACATGGTGGGAGGTAGTAGTGACTGAGCACGCTGAGGGGAGGTGAAAGGGGATGCTGTATCTGTGTGTATACTGGGTGGGAGCTGGGTGATGGTGCTGTGCGTGTCAGTGTATGCTGTGTGCATGCTGGATGGGAGGGAGGAGGTGATGCAGTGTGTGAGCGTGGGAGGTGGGAGGTGATGCTGTGTGAGAGCGTGCTGGGTGGGAGGTGGGAGATGACACTGTGAGCGTGTGAGGTGGGAGGTGACGCTGTGTGTGTGTAAGTTGGAAGGTGACACTGTGTATGTTATGTGAGAGGTGACGCTGTGTGAGAGCGTGCTGGGTGGGAGGTGGGAAGTGACACTGTGAGCGTGGGAGGTGGGAGGTGATGCTGTGTGACTGTATTAGGTGGGAGGTGAGAGGTGACGCTGTGTGTGCGTGCTGGGTGGGAGGTAGGAGGTGATGCTGTGTGAGCGTGTTGGGTGGCAGGTAGGAGGTGACACTGTGTGAGAGTGTGCTGGGTGGGAGGTGGGAGGTGGGAGGTGACGCTGTGTGAGCATGCTGGGTGGGAGGTGAGAGGTGGGAGGTGACTTCCTCTGACAGCAGGTGCAGGGTCCAGTCCAGTGTGGAGTGATATTACACATCAAAACAAAGCCAACTGCAAGATTCCACACAGCTCCTTTCCAGGGCCTTCATTCCTGTCTCTCTTCAGTACCAGCCGCCCAAGACCCCAAGGGATGAACTCAGAGTGTGGGGGCCACAGAAATGACAGCAGCTGGCCATGCCTTTGACAGATTCATCCCCTGACTTTAACGTTATGCTCAGAAAAGATGAATCTTTGCCCTCCTGCAGGCTGGAAGGAGGAGGAAGCAGTTGGGGGCACTGGGGTCTGTAATCAGACCAGAGGCTATGATGGTGACAGCTGTGGCAGGGGCCTGAGGAGGGGGCTTGGGTACCCAAGCCTCAGCAGGTGGGGAAGGCTGGGCCTGGGTTAGTACTCATTCATCAATATGGAGGCAGCCCTTCTAGGATGCTGGGACTCTAACTTTGGTGTCTATCTCACAGTCTCTGGTATGAAAAATGCAGCCTGTTCTGCTGGTAGGAAGGACCTCAGGGAATCTTTCAGCCACTGAAGAAAACAGTAAATGAAGACTTTACAAAAAAGGTCTAGGTTTTGAATCCTCCCCTGCCACTTGCTAGTTCTGTGGTCTTGTCCAAGTTTGCTAACCTCCCAGTCTCCATTTTTTTTCTTTAGTAAAATGGAGACATCACTTGAAACTTAAAACTTGCTTCAAGAATTAAGTGAGGATAGAAGTCTTTGCTCAGATTAGTTCTTCCATAAGTACTAGGTTTAACTGTTTGTGCAAATTGAAAGGTGTGCTTGCTCATGATAGAAAGTACCAATGGTCAGCTGCTCTGTCCCTAGGTATGTTTAAGATAGAAAGTTAACATACAATAAGTTATCTATAACCAGGTAAAAAACTACCTGGAAACTCAGTAGCTTAAAACAAGAATCTTTTTATGTTATCTCAAGGTTTTTGTGGGTCAGGAATTGGGATAGGGTTCAGCAAGCTGCTTCTTCTGTCCACGTGGCATTGACAGTGTGCACTTAGTGGTTTCCTGCTGGTGAACAGAAACTCTGACATGTTCTCTCACATGTCTGGGGTGTAGTTAGGGGTAACCAGAAAGCTCAGCTTACCTAGAACTGTTCAGGGAGACCTGGGTGCTTATTCTAGCATAGAAGGCTCAGAGTGGTTGGACTTCTAGCATGACAGCTCAGGGCCACAGGAAAGTGTTAACTAGTGAAAAGGGAAGCAAAAAGGAGGCTTGTTGTTGTTGTTGTTGTTGAGTCACAGCCAACCCATAGCTGACCTACCAGTGGGTTTTCAGAGATAGTAAATCACATGGCAGGAGATTGCCTATTCTCCTCCTGCAGAGCAGCTGGTAGAATTGAACTGTGTACCATAGGGATTGCAGTGCAGCTTCTTACCACTAGGCTACAGCTGCTTATGACCTAGCCTTGGAAGTCTTGTCATATCCCTTTTGTATCATCAAATTTGTCAAACAAGTCCTTAAACCCAGTTACAAAGGGAGAGAGTATGGACTCTTATCTGTCAATGGTAAGAATGTTTTACAGCCATTTTTAATCTACTAGACTTAGATTCAAATGGAATCTTACAAAGCTTTGGGGTTTTTTCCACACCCCCCCAAAATAATGTTTTTTTGAGAATATGCATGAAACATATAGCAACTCAGCAGTTTCTACATACGTAATGTTGTTGTTGCGAATATGCACAAAATATAAAGCAACTCAACAGTTTCTACATAATTTCTACATTGAGACATTCTTCAAGGTTTTGCCTTCACTGATCCCTAAGATTCTTAATCTTTCTAGCTGCTATCCACATAGATAATTTTTGTTAATAATAATTTTGTTTAGTTTTAAGGAGACTTCAGGGATTATTTTGAATTTGATGCTTAAAGATAATCTCAGGGCAATAATTACAGTGGTTCATCCAGCGTCCACAGGTTTAGGATAGACATTCTGTTCTTCATCCCCCTCCCCTTTAAACAGCATTCATATATACAATCCTTGTTTGAATGTCCAGTAATGGTAGCTGGGCACCATTCAGTTCTTCTATCTCATGGCAAAGGAAGCAGTTTTTCATGAAGGCAATTAACTACACATTCCATTTCTCCTTCTATTATTTTAGGTGAATAGAGAGCAATTGTTGTGACTTGTTCAAATATTTCTTTGTATAGTACTTTTCCAGTCACGTCTTGTGAGTGTGTAAAGAGTCCTGGTGTGCCCAGAAGGAAACATAAATTTGAGTCTAGCTAATAATTACTTTGAGCCCTTGTGTTTGTTTGATACAAGGGATATAGACATTGGTGAGAGAATTTTCCTAGGCTCTAAGTTTCATCTTGAATTGCCTCTGCGAGGGGTGACCTCAGTTAAGTCACATTCACTCTTGGAACCCTACTTTCCTGGTCAGCAGAACAAGGAGGAGTTTTGTCTTGCTGCCCACTGAACCTTTTCCCAACACCAGCAGCCCTTGAGCCTGACCAGCACCACCGGGGAGACTGAGAGACTTGTTTATCTGCAAGTCTGTACTCCAGTCAAGGCCACTGGTGTCTCTCTAGCCTTTCTCTTTTAGCAAAGTTATGGAGCAGCAGTTTTCTCAAGTTCAACAGTGAAGAGGTGGCTGATTGGTACAGAGGATTTCTAACAGGAGTCTTGCAATTTAACAATGCTCCTGAAGCTGGAGACTAGAAGCTGTTGTAGTTGATTGCCATTGAGTCAAGCATGACTCATAGTGACCCTATGAACAAAAGGCCTGAAGCCTTTCTATAACTATCATCATTTATCAAGGGTCATAGAGTTTCCAAAGGCCTGTTTTTTAGGAAGTGGATGCCATAGAAGTAAATACTAGCAAAATGGGACTTTTTGGCTCCGTCTCAGAAAAACTGAGTCATAAAGCAAGGCTCACTTCCTATGTGAGCTCTAGAGTAGAAAGCACTTATAATTTGAACCCTTGGCTGAAGGTGTGAGAAGAAATGTTCCAAGTTTTGCTTCTCATCATCCTGCTGGTCCTAAGAAAACCTTCTTACAAGCTCACAGAGCAGTAAGGAATCTAAAGGGGCTCTGGAAAGCCCAGCAGACTACCAGGAACTCAATCTCTCCCATACTCTTCAAGACCACTCTGGAGTTGCCCACCCTCTGTGACCTTCAAGTTTGGATTTCCAAGGATCTGGGCCATCCTGGGATGAGACCAGCCAACCACCTAGCAAACCTAGAAGAGTGTGAAGCAGCCAGGCTCCTACCACAAGGGGAGGGGATGAAAGGAGGATGTTCAAGGAGAGTTCTGGCTTTGAGCCAGAGATGTGGAATTTACAATCACCGTGAGGCCCATAAATGCTAGGATCAACTTTTACATTTCAAGGCCATAAGTAATTGAGCCAACTGTGTGTATATCCTACAGCTGGGCCCTGCTTTCCCCCAGTAACACACACACACACACACACACACACACACACACACACATTTATTTGCATGTGTTACAAATACACACACACACACACACCCCATTTATAGAAGAAGCATCTGGTAAGGAGGATTTATACTGTGTGCTCAGCTCTGTGCTAAGTGGTTTTCATATGTTATCTCATTTAATTCTGACAACAGCCCTTTGAAAAGGGCCTCATTCTCATTTTATAGATGGGGAACCTGAGCCAAGAAGAGATTATTAAGTAACTTAACGCAGGACACATGGCTAGTGAGTACCAAGGAAAGGACCTGAGTCCCTGTCCCCCATCCCCGTCCCAGGCCCAATCCCATAGGCCCCTTACAGGCTCAGCCCAATGCTACTAGGCCTTGCCTGATCCTATCCCCTTCTTGTATCTAATGGATGATCCTACAGCATGAAAGAAAAGATGTGTAAAGTCAATTGCATCGAAAACAAAAGCAAAACATAAAACTCCATGCATGCCTCAAAAAAGTAAACCTTAAGCAAAAGCAAAAGACAGATGACCCCACAGAGATAATGTTCTCCATCTTATCTTGCAAAACAGCAACAGGGAATCACTGTAAAAGCTAGCAAGCAGTCATCTAAGGTGTAACTGTCAATCTTTCCCTGACCAGAGCAAAGAGAGGGGAGAAAAGCAGAGATGTGCTGAAACAATTAGTCCAAAGGAGTAATTAGTCTAAAGGAACCACACAAACTTCAACCTGCATGACCCAGAGACGAGAAGAACTAGATGGCGTCTAGCTGCCATGGCTGGTGACCTAACGTGATCACAGTAGAAAGTCCTGGATTAGAGCAGGTGAAGACATGGAACAAAACTAAAATACATAAACATGGTCAGGCTTACTGGCCCAATAAAGACAGGTGGAACAGAACTGCAGTCACCCTTTGAGGTAGGAACAAAACTCACCCTCACAGCTCAGCTGTCAGCCACAGAGTAGACGGGCCCCTGAGGAGCATAACAACACTAAGCAGGTGCTCATTCCTTGGAATAACCAGACTCGTAAGATCCAAAGGGTAGATTTGCCCAGGGATTAAGTTTATAAGCAAGAAAGGACTAATGGAAATGAGAATCACAGGGAGAGAGTGGGAAGGATGCAATGGCAGTATGGATATTGCAAATACATTCATAAAGCAAACTGTATGAAGAGTTGAATGGAAAAAAAAATTTTAAATAAGCTTTTGCTCAAATCACTACTACTGATATCAAGGCAAAGAGTAATCTTTAGAATTAACGAAGAGTTTCTAGAAATATAGGAGAAAAAGGGCAATATTGAATAATAAAAGGAGTAAAAGATGAAATTAGGCTCTGAAGAGCATATAAAAATACATCAACCTATGAAAAATAATACAAACTTAAGTTATAGTGATATTTATTGAGAACAAATGATCCCAAAAAGTCCTATAGAAAAAGTACAATTTTAACTAAAAAAGGAAAAGACATTTTAAAAAATAGACCACAAAACCAAATACACATTGAAATGCTCAACAGCATTGTTGTTAGGTGTCGTCAAGTAGGAATCAGCTGATAGCTGACCTGTCAGGAGGTTTACAGAGGCTGTAAATTACACAAGGGAAAATGCCCTGATTTCCTCTTGAAGAGCATCTGGTAGATTGAAATGCCTACCTTTGGGTTGGCAGCACAGCTCCTTACTCACCAGTGCACCAGATTAATCTTCAGGTAATAGAAATTAAAATCACAACAAATTACCACCACGGCCAGCAGAGTGACTAACATTCAAAGGACTCAGGAAGCGAAGTGTTGGTGAGGAGGAAGAGCCTCCTTGTTCAATTGCTGCTGGGCGTGCAGAGTGTAAGAAACTTTTAGGGTAAAAGATCCAACGATCTTTTATCAAGATCAACATAGACACCCCCCCCTACGATAAGCATCTCCTAGTTCTATATTTCAGAGAAGTGAGTATCATTTTCTCAGCCAAAATAGTTTCAGCACATCTCTTCACAGTTATTCCCTATTAAGCCCTGGTCCAAAGAAAACTCCCATCTGCTTTCCATCAATATAAATTAGATTTGTCTTTTCTAGGACTTCAAGGAAATAGAATAACTTAAAATGCTCCTCATGCAATCTTATTATTCTAAATGTCTGTATTACAAGTTTTCCCCCTTAGTGTTTGATTTTGTTGATTTTTTAAAAATTTAGAATTAGATTCTTTAAGTGCTTAAAATTTTCAGTTGTCAGACTCATTCTGAGCAGTTTTTGGAGACACTCATCCTGTTTTAGAGCAATGATTTTTCTCCGCATTTTTCTTCCATGCCTGAAGTTGTAGAAGTGCCTCAGAGTATTAACTTACAGAGTGATCTTTGAAGTCTTGCATTCTCTGTCTCCTTGCTGGTCTGGTGGGGAGAGCAGATCAAAGCCTATGCTCTCTGGCCATCATACCTCTCACGTGTGGTAGTGGTCAGCTGTGATCATTCTACCTCTCATGTGTAATCATGGTCAGCTTTTTAAACTTCTGAGAGCCTCACTTCTCTCATCCCATGATGGGCATCACAGCATCCTCCTTGAAGAGTGTTTGTGAGAATTAAGTGAAAGTGCCTGCAGGCCCTTCTTAAACATTGTTGACTTTGTAACAGAAACTAAGATTGCCTCTCCTGCCCAGCATGAAGCAGCCCAGGAAGCTGATACCCCCCGCCAACAGGTGCAAAGAGCTCTGCTGGGCTTGTCAAACAAAGGGACTCCACATAGAAACTATGGCTGTTTACATTTTATTTTTTCAAACCTATTAACTTTTTTTTTTTAAATTGTATTTTGTTTTATTATTTTCTGTGTGTGTACTGTTAGATCTGAGGAGATTGTTCCTTCTTCTCCAGCAGAGTATCTGATAGTGGATTCAAACCGTATGCCTTTGGGATTGCAGTGCAGCTTCTAGCCACTAGGCCACCAGAGCACCCTCGGCTGTTCACATTTTCAGCGAGGGGTCTCTGAATTCATTGTCTGCTGGGTGTCCTCAGTACAAGGGAAAGGACATGAAAGCAGAAAATATAACAGCAGGAAAAATAACCTTCCTGACTCTGAGCAGTCACCATCGTTCTGGAAACTCTGAGAACATAACTAGGCTACACCGATACCTCTCTCTACCTTTGGGGGAGAGTCATTGAGATCCAAATAAAGAGGAGGTTTAAGAGGCTGAGGCTCATTGGAGTTTCGAGATGAAGCACAGGTGCCTCTCTGAAGAGGCTGCTGTATCATGTGTGGTCTGTGGTGGTGAACTGACTCTCACTTAATTGAGCTGTTCTCCTTTCTGTATAAAGTCTCCCTTGTGGCCAGCACACCCCCCACAGGATGCCAGGCCAAGGAGCTAACGCAAGAACTGAACTTTAACCAATGCACTTTCACATTTGGAAACATTTATGCCACCACTGAAAACCCAAAAGCAAGTATGACGGTTATTTAGAGTATTTCCATTCATATATATGTTGTTCTGTGCCACTGAGTTGGAATGGACTCGTAGTTGACCCTCTAGCGGGTTTTCTAGGATGGTAAATCGCATGGGAGGGGATTTCCCATCTTTTTCTTGGTTTGGCAGACCACTCTCTACTTGATGGCTGATAACAACAAATATACGTACATGTGTGTGCGCATGCACGTGTGTGTGTGTGTGTGTGTGTGTGTGTGTGTGTGTGTGTGTGTGAAACATTCTTCTAGGTGGTATAGCACTGGTCTGTGCATTGCTGTACAGAGGTAACTCATGGTTGCTGTGAAGCTGAACACATGTGGCAAATAGTGGTTACCCATGGTGGACAGTGTTTGGTGGAGCTCCCCAGTTAAAACAAGCTTGGAAGCAAGAGTGGCATCCACTTCTGAAATGACTTGCCTCTGGAAACTCTATGAACAGTGCTCAGGTCTTTCATTCATAGGGTCACTATGAGTCGCTATGAGTCGTCTACATTATGTATGTGGCTCATATCAGAGGATTGGGTATAAAGCTAGGTTAGTCCCCCCCACCCCATGTTTCTATTTCTCTTACCATTATAAGCACTATGCTAAACACTTGACCTATTTTGTCTCATTTAATGATCACCCCAAAGCAATGTGATAGGTGTTAAGTCATATTTTTTCAGGTGAGACAAAAAGAAATCCAAGTAACTTGCCGATCACTTTCCATTGTCACATAATTGATTTCTTAAATTGCCACATAATCTTTATGATTACCAATTTTAGCTGCTGCATACTAGTAATATTTCCTAATTCACTTAATTCTTTCTCCCTTTTCTAAATGTGGTGATGAAAAGAACTTGAGGGAGCAGTTACTCATTCATATATTTAACTACTGTTTCACCTGCTGTGTTTTCAAGGAGCTCTGATGTTGCAGTGGTTACATGCTTGGCAACTAACCAAAAGTTTGGTAGATTGAACCCACCAGCTCCTCCAGGGGAGAACAATGTGGCAATCTGCTTGGAGGGGTGTCCCACCCTATCTTACAGGGTCTCTCTGAGCCAGAATGGACGAGAGGGTTATAGGCTTGATTTAGTTTATGTTTTCAGGAAGGTGCCCTAGTGATGCAGTGTTTAAATGCTTAGATGCTAATTCAAAGGTCTGTGGTTTGCAGTTTCATGGGAGGAAAGAACTGGCAGCCCGTTCCTGTAAATATTACAGCCCAGGAAACACTACGGGGCACATCTACTCTGTCTCATAGGATTGATAAATTAGAGCTCTGGTGGATTAGTGGTAAGGAATGTGCTGCCAACCCAAAGGCAAGTGGTTCGAATCCACCAGTTGCTCCACAGGAGAAAGATGAGAAATCTCCTCTTGTGTGATTTACAGCATCTGAAAACCCACTGAAGGATCAGCTGTGGATTGATTTCAACTTGACAGTACACAACAACAACAACAACAACAACAACAACATTAGATCTAAGTGATAAAGTTGTAAATCAAAACCACTTCACCCTGAGAGCAGCTCACAGCCTCACAGACAATGTAGTAACAAAAAGGCGATTACAAGACAGGGGAAGGGAGACGCCTGATGCTGTGGGAGCCTCCGCCATCCCAGCAAGGGCAGAGGAGCAGCTGCCAGGGAAGGCAGAGGAACAGCCTGTCTTCTGAGAAGCGTGTTGTTGTTGTCAAGTGCAGTCGAGTTGGCTCCAACTCACAGAGTCTACACAGATTCTACAGTAGCACTCAATCCTGCCTCATTCTGTGTCGTCCTTGCAATCTCTGTCGTGATAAGCCCATTGTTCTCGTTGCTGTCTTTATCTGTCATTGAGGATCTTCCGCTCCTTTGCTGCGTCTCTGCTATTCTGAGCATGATATCCTTCTAGAAGTCCTGGGCGCCTCCTAGTAATTGGTTGTTTTGTGGTTTGTTTTTCCTTGCTTGCTGTTATCATTTTAATTTGTTGGGTTTTTAAAAATTTTTTATTAATTTTAATGAAAGTTTACAGAGACTTAGGGTTTTCATTCATTCATTCATTCATTGTTGCACTTTTCTCCCTGTCCACTCCCTCCCCCCACATTCACTCTTCTTGAAAAGTAAAAGAAAAACTCTTTCATTGTTATGCAATCCCTCCCCCCAAGTCCACTCCACTGTGCAGCCTTCGTTCTGGACTCCTGTCATGACAATAATACCCAATCATATATCCCTTTTAAACAGTTCTCTCCCTCATCTGTTTCAATGTAGTAATTGTTTTATAATCTTGTCCTTTCCTGCTCAGTCTGGAGGGGGCTCTGACAGTCTTGTGAGCATAGAGTTGTGCTACCAACCCAAAGGCAAGTAATTCAAATCTCCCACCTGCTCTAAGAAAGAAATATCCACCTCTCCAAATGTGCCGACCTTTCCTTGTCTCCCTGTTTGCTGTTGACAGCATTTCTTGTGTATCGCTCTGTGTTCTTTTTCTTTAGTGGTGGTATTATGACTAGTAGTGTATGCAGTTTAACATTCCTTTCATCAACCTTAGTATTTGCCTATTTACTAATTTTTATTCCCTATGCTCTTCCCATCCCTGCTACTGATCTAAGAATAATTCACAGTATAACTCTTCCTTTATTTTTTTGTGTTATGTGATCTTATATAATGTTTTTCATTTTGTGCTTAAATTCTTTCACTCTAGATTTATCCAGGTTCTGTAGCACTTTGTGAATTCTTTGTTATTCTTTGGTGTTGGATGGTATTCCATGATATTAATGTATCTAATGTCTTTAACATTAGTTTTCTCTTGACTAGTATATTTAATCCATTCATATTCAGTGTAATTACATAGAGATACAGTTTTATGGCTGTCATTTTGCTGCACTCTTTTTCATGGTGTTGTTAATTTTGTTGGTCCATCTTTTTTTCCTGTGCTGAGTTCAGTTTCTTTGTGGATTTTCTTATTATTGCCTTTGTTGCTGTTGTTTTAGAGTTTACTAAGTCTTTATGATTTTTCTCTATTTTTATGAGAAAGCTTATGAATTTATTTTGAGGTTACCCTATGTTGTGTTGTGTCCTATTAAGTTAGAACGACCCATAACTGACCCTCCAGTGGGTTTTCAGAGGCAGTTGCACGGGAGGAGATTGCCCATCCTTCTCCCACAGAGCAGTTTCTGGATTTGAATCATGTACCTTCGGGATTGCAGTGTAGTTTCTTATAGGGAAGTTAGTTACTGTATTATTTTCATGTTTAAATCAAATGTGATAATGGTTACCCATGGTGGACAGTGTTTAAAACAAGCTTAAAAGCAGGAGTGACATCCATATCTGACATAGCTTGCCTCTGGAAACTCGATGAACTTGGAGGAACGATGACAGTTATACACTTGCTCAGTTCTTTCATTCATAGAGTCGCTGTGAGTCGTCTACGACTGGATGGCAATTAACAACAACAACTTTTATAAAGATGGGGCAGAACTGGACAATATCTTATTCTGTTGAGCATGAGATCATTATGAGTGGAAACAATTGGGTAGTTAGAACATCAATGAAACAAAGACATAAAATTCTGTCTTGGTTATCTGATACTGTCTTTATTAGGTGTCTTTGATTCTATTCCTCCTCAAGGAAACCCTCCGAGAGTGTAAACCCTGATGACTGCCCTTCTTTTTTTCCACAGAGCACCTGGTCAATTCAAACCACTTCAAATTACAGTTATCAGTGCAACCCTTATACCATGGCAGCTCCTACATGTCTTACATAAGTAAGAAAGCACATTATATATGCTCTAAAAACAACCATTAGAGGATGAATTTTGCGTTTCTAGAGTATTGGAAAGAAGCCCTGGTAGTCCAATGGTTAAGTCTTGTCTGCTATAAGAAAAATTAGGATTTGAAGGCACTCATGTCTCCATGGGAGAAAATCCTGGCAGTCTACTCCCATGGAGATTGCTGGTGTTATATGCCATAGAGCCAATTAAACAACTCATGTTGTTGTTGTATACCTTGGAGTCAGAACCAACCTGTAGTTGAGCCTCAAGTGGGTTTTCAGGGGCAGTTTAATCACACAGAAGGGGATTACCCAACTTTCTCCTGTAGAGTTATTGATGGATTTGAACCGTGTACCTTTGGATTGGCAGCACAATTTGTTACCACTAAGCCACCAGAGCTCCCTAGCAACTCATAGCAACTCTGTATAACAGAATAGAATGGCCTTGTGGGGTTCCTTAGGTGGTAGTTTTTACAGGAGCAAATCACCAGATCTTTCCTCCCATGAAGCTGCTAGTGAGTTTCAACTACTGACTGTTCAGGAAGCCACTGAATGCTTAACCATGGGACCACCACATAGAGCACAGCCTAGAAAACCTTATGTGGCACGTCTACTAGTTACACTGAAATTCCTATGAGGTGAAATTGACTGGACAGCATCTCCAACAATCACATGTATTAGAAGCTCAGGAGTCAGTGGAAACATTTTCGGCAAAGGTGCCACCTACTGGCTTGGCTTGGCTGGTTCTCTGTCCGCTTCCAAGCCCAAGTGTCCCTGTGGACTGTGGGCCTGGCAGCTGGTGTCAGTGTGGAGATTTGTCTGCTCTGTCCTCCCTTCGAGTATCACTTTTTACTGTAATAAAACTTTCACCTTTGATCTGCTGAAGTGCCAAGTGTTTTATTTCCTATGACTAAAATCATCAAAACTCCCCAAGGAAAGCTTTAAAACACTCCCAAAGAGCCATAAAAGCAGACTAGAACAAAGCAAAGGCATTTCTTGTTCTGTGATAAGTCAATTCAGCATCATAAAGATTGTATACCCCTCACATTTTCTATGTAATCCTAGCAAATACTTAATTTTAATCTGCTCCTAGTTAAAAATACCATATTTTTTTTTTAACAAAAGGAGAAGTTGATTCTGGAGTTCAGATGGAAAAAATAAACATGTGAAAATAGTTATGAAAACCCTGCAGAAGAAGCAGAGGGTAGGCTTGTCAAATGATAAATGCTATTGATCATAAGAGATCTATCAACTGATAGATGAATTGACAGACTGGTAGAACAAAAGAGAGTTCTGGTGGCCTAGAGTCTAGGAGGTGCTGTGAATCCAAGGCCATGCCTCCCGGTGGTTGGAATCCATCAGCAGTTTCTGGGCAGAAGGATGGACAGTCTAGTCTCTTTCCATGTGATTTATAGGCTCAAGAAACCTCCTGGGGGCCAACTATGAGCCGGATTCAACTCTATGCCCATGAGAAAGAGAAGTAGAATGAAGCAGAAAATCCATAGAGACCCAAGTGCATATCTGAGTCGTGCTCGACTCGACGCCAATCATCATCAACAACATGATAAAATAATATCTTAAATTACAGGGGCAAAGCTGGTTCTTTTAATAAATAGTGGCCATTTGGAAAAAGATAAAATTGGGTTCACACTCCATAGTACACCAGAATAAATAGCAAATGCTTCAAATTTTTATATAGAGAGACTCAAATATAAAAATGAAATCACATAAATGGAGTACTACTTAATCTTGTCCTCATGGTAAGAAACTGCACCGCAATCCCAAAGGCACATGGTTTGAATCCACTAGAAGCTCCACAGAAGGATGGGCAATCTCCTCCCTTGTGATGTACTGCCTCTGAAAACTACCTCAATGGCACACACAACAGCAACAATTCAATCATTTTATAACATTTTTACTTTTTAACTGTATTTATGTTTTATATATTAAAAATAAATTTTTTAAAGGGGAAAAAAGTAAACTCCAAATTTCTGTGGAACAAATATAGTTTACAATGCAGGGACAAATGAACCACTTGAACATGGTACTCTATACACATTTAGTGGGCTGTGCTTTAAGGACAAAAATAACTTCAAAGAAACCTTGAACTTTACTAAGTAAGTTTATTTTTGGATGTAGTACTAGATCAGTTGTTCTGAAACTATTTTGTGTTACTGTTGAATAATACAAATGAGTATAATATTGATTGGGTTTTTTTTTTTTTAATTTAGAAAGATTGTGGTTTAAAGCCATCAGGCCATCCATGGTATCAGAAGGTGGCAGCTTGCTCTGTGAAGTTACAACCTTGGAAACCCCATGGAGGGTTTCTCCTTTGTCCTATAGGGTAATTGTGAGTTGAAAGTGACTCTCATCAGCAGTGGAATTTCACTTACTTCCTCCCTCCCTCCCTCCTTTCTGCCCTCCCTCCCTTTCTTCCTTCTTTCCCTCCCTCCCTTCCCTTCTCTCTCACTTTTTCTCTTTTTTGTTTGTGATAAGAGAGTAATGAACACATCAGTTATACCAAGTGCCACACGTTCTTCAAGGAGCGAGATGTTGCTGGACGTGGTAGAATGAGAGGATCCACCAGGCAGGGCATGGAGGGAGAGGGAACATTGGTTGGGGCAAAGGCAGGGGTGTTTTCCAGGGAAAATATGAACTCAACCTGGCCAGACCTTTCATTGGGAGAGATGCTAGAGGGCTGGACGCAATGAGTCTGGGGAGGTGGGGGAGGGGGGCTTTGGATGTGAAAACCCTGCCTTCCTGAGTCTTGGGTCCTTGTCTTCCCTGCCTACATCATTCACTCAGTCCAAACACTTTGCTCTCTTTGGTGGAAAGTTTGATCCTGCTATTAGAATTTATTGGAAACAGAATGAGCCCCAAAGCCCCCCTGACTACACATTCCCACATCTGGTTTCCTGGGTTCTCCGATGGAGGAAACAAAATCCCTGGCTCCTCTCCCTCTCCCCTTTCTCTCTTAGACATTTTAGACAGACTTCTTTATTCTTCTTGTGTCTTCCTGGGGAGCAAGGAAGAGCACGAAGCAGGCAGGTGTTGAAACCTATATCCCACCCCAAACCTAACAGCATTTCCAAGGGTTCTTTAAGTCACCAGAATGTAAGCTCCTCATGGAAATGTTCTGAGGAACGGACAACCCTCCCACTCCCGTCAAACTTCCACCTCAAAAACCAAACAGTTTTACCACACTTTTGTGGGTGTCCTGCACTTGATAAAACTGGGTTCTCTGACCTGGTGGGTGATCTGACCGACTAAATGTGTCCTCACTACAGCCACCACATGCCTACAGGATCGATTCTGTGCCAATCTTGTGCTCAGTCTGCATAACAGGGGAAGAAAGATTGATTGTGCCCATTTTACAGATGAGAAAACCAAAGGCAGTCACTGGTCTCAGAAGGGAAAGATTTAGGACCTATACCTCTGACAACACTCCCTTTCCCTAATAACCTTCCAGGTGGTTCCTCCAATCATATTTTCTGAACCTGGGACTTTTATGTAGAGATGGGACCAACATTATGACTCAGAGCACAGGGCACGTTATCCTACCACTGCCACCACCACCATGACCAGCACAACGACCACCACGACCACCACTACCACCAGCACCACCACCACCACCATGACCAGCACAACGACCACCACCACCATCACCACGACCACCACCATCACCAGTATGACCACCACCACCACCATCACCATGACCATCACCAAAGGTATCTTCTGGGAATCCTCACTTACCCACACGTTGCTGTCTGGACAGAGTCATAGGTGACCTTCCAGCAGCTTTTTAGAGGCTGTAAATCACACAAAAGGAGATTGCTCATTTTCAAACAGCCCACCTTCGGGTTAGTAGCTCAACTTCCTATCCACTAGTCTAGTAACCCTAATATTAAAGATAGCTAAACAGGTAAACTGACTCAGCCCCAGCCACTGGCCAAATGTCCTACACCCAAGAACCTCATTCTACCTGAACTATTGTCCCCATTTTCCAGATGGAAACACTGAAGCTCAAAGGAAGAATGACCCTGAAGCTGGGTTTCTAATCCTGCCACTCTGACTCCCAGCCCTGCCCCCGAGGGGGCTGGGCAGGGTGCCCTGGTAGGGAGTGGCACCCGTCTGCCACTCCGGCCAGCTGCACGGTGCCCACTGCATGAGGTCAGCACATCACAGGCTCCGACTGTTCCTGGCATCACTCTGGCACGCGGAGGCCCCGGTGTTGCCTTCCGTCATGGTCAGCTGACCTGGGTCTGGTGGGCAAGCGGCCGGAGGATGTTTATTCTCTGATGACCAACTGGCCTGACAGACAGACAGGTGGGGTGATAAGTGAAGACCCAGGCGCGACGAGGGGAGGAAGGGGCCCCCCGGAGTCCCCTCGCCTCTGAGAAATGCCCATATGCTTGGCTCTGAGTGACAGTGACATTCCCCAGGGATTAAGCCCAGGAGCTGTGGAAGCTGGGTCTCCACAGGGGGTGCGGAGCCCCATGGAACTTAAATCATGCAATTAACCCAGGCTAACATTTCTCCCACATTCATTTCATGCCTCCATCACTTTCCTCCCCTGCCCCCAAAAACTGAGAGGCCACTTGTCTGATTCCACTTCCTCCATGTTGTACCCTGCTTTGATTTCTCCCAGAAGCAGATAAGCAATTTCTTTCTATGGGAAGCAGAGAATGTCAGTCACTGGATCCCTGGTTAAAACACTGTTTCCCTGGACATCATCCCTAGACAGTCCCCACCCCACTCCTTGGTGTCAGCCCCCCTCCCGCTTCCTGAACCGAACCCAGTTCATCCTTGTTGGGTTTTCTCTCTCAAGGTGGGAATATCCCAGTTACCAGACAGGGATGGAGCAGTTACCACCAGGACCTTGGGACGGTAACGCTCCTGTTGATGTGTACCATGGAGTCGGAACCGACTCACAGCAGACCCTCCAGTGGGTTTTCAGAGGCAGCAAATTGTCTGAGAGGAGAATGCCCTTTTTCTCACTTGGAGCAGCTTGTGGATTCAAACTGAGTGCCTTTGGGTTGGCAGCGCAGTGACAGTTCCAACTAGGCCACCAAAGGCAATGATGTGAGATCTGTTCTGCTTTGGGACTTCTGGTTTCATGTCAGACACTGAATATACCTAGAGATCCAGAAGGCTAAGCCCTGTCAGCACAGTATGTAAAGAGGTGCTCAGTTGGTAACCGAAAGGTGAATGGGTTTGAATTCATCAGCAGCTCGCCGAGAAAGGTGCAGTCATCAGCTTCTATAAAAAAAAATACGGCCTTGGGAGCCCTGCTCTGGGCTGTAGCGATGGCATGAATTTGACCCGCTCGCAGCAATGGGGCTGGTTTGGGGGGTTAGAACCCCACCCCTTGACTTTCCGTCACTCCCCATGATGCTGTGGAGAGCGCATGGAGGAGCCTGGCTAACAGATTCCTGACTAGGCGAAGCCTTTCCAGGCAGCCAATGAGGAATGCCACTGAGTTGTTAGGCAGAAAAGAGCCCTCCTGGGTCATGTCCTCACCACTCAGCTAAAGTTCCCTGACTGTCTCCTTCAAATTCAAATGTGCATCCAGTTCCATGAGTAACCACATTATTTTTAAACAGCATCTTTCAGCCGCGGTCTCTCCTGGGTTTTTTGAGTGAGGTGATCCTCCCCATAAAGCTATGATAGGACTTTCTTTCATGTTTTTCAAAAAGGTATGCAGGGATTCCACTGAGTCCAAATAAAAGGTTCTAGGCTGACTCTGAGAGTGGACCTAGCAAGCAGACAAGGGTCACTGCAGGGAGAGGGGAGGAGGGAGGGGGGAAACAAGGGTGAGCAGACAAGAGGGTGGGGTATTGGAAACACTCAACTCAAGAATCGGACCCAGTGCCACTGAGTTGCTTTGGACTACCCTGGATGGCACTGGCCACAGAGCAGAACTACCCCAACAGGTCCCACAGGGTTACTAAGACTGTAAATCTTTACAGAGCAGACTGCTACATGTCTGTCCCCTGACACAGCTGACGGGTTCCAACGGCTGACCTTCAGGATAATAGGCAGCTGCTTAACCAGTGAACAACAGAGCCTCCTTGAAGCCACCACAGAGTCAGAGCATTCAGAAGTTACGTAAAAAATATCTCAAAGACCCTATTGAGTCAGGGGGACAGACATCTTGGTTGAGTAGTCAAAAGCTCACATGTAGGAATAATAGATTTGTACTTCCTACTGTCGTAGTGTATAATGTGTTGGCTGCTAACTGAAAGGTTGGTGGTTTGAATCTACCAGCCGCTCCGTGGAAGGAAGTCTCCTGTAGAGGATTCTACCTCCGGAAACCCACTTGAGGGTTGCCCTGGGTGGAAACAGACTCATTGGTGGAAGGCGGGGTTCAAATCCACTTGGGAAGCCCTAAGGAGGGTCACTAGGAATTGAAATTGACCCCACAACAGTGGATATTTTGGGTTTTCACTTACTAAGGAGTTCTGGTGGCACAGTGAATTAAGCATTAGGTTTTTAACCCAAAATGTCAGAGACTGAAATCCTCCAACTGCTGTGCTTTAGGAAGCTGAGGTGGTCTTGCTCTGTGAGGACACAAAGCCCTGGGAGCCCCGGCGGGGCCCGAGGGGCAGGTTAGCTCTGCCTTATAGCATGACACCTGGCCAGGTTACTCCACCTCTTCGAGCTTCAGTCTTCTTACCTACAAAGCAAGTATCAGAAGAGCAACTTAATAAGGCGAGTATAGTCCATGCATAAGCACACCTGGCCCAGGGTAACAAGGAATGTTTAAATCTAGGCAGTAAACGGTACATACTTGTTTCTTCTCATTCTTCTAAATGAAATAAAAAAAATTAATATAGTAAGTGTTATTAATGACTATTAGTTAAAGAAATGACTTAGTTGCTAGGAGAAGCTATTTCTTGGACAAGAACATCATACTTGGAAAGGTAGAGGGACGATGAAGGAGAGGAAGACCCTCGACCAGGTGGATTGACATGTGACTGCTGCAATGGGCTCTAGTGTGTCAGGAAGTATGAGGATGGCGCAGAACAGGACAGGGTTCAAATCTGTTGTTCATAGGGTCACTTTGGGTCATACTTGACTTGATGACGCTTAACAACAACAACAGTTAAAGAAAAGGGAGTGCTGGTGGCTTAGTGGTAAAGAGTTGTACTGCAAAGGTAGACAGTTTGAACCTACCAGCTCTTTAGTGGAAGATGGGCAGTCTCTTCCAATGTGTTTTACCAAACGGAGAGTCAGAAGTTGATTCTTACGTGACAGCAATAAGCATTTTTAGAGTTAAGGGAACAAATTATTATTTTTTGTTGTTACAAATTTATAGAAAATAATACATGCTCATAGGTTTGTTTTTTTTAAAGTAGTAAACTATGCTTCAACAAAATTTCATTTCAAAAGTCCAAGTGAATTAAAAGGACATAAAAGGAAAAGACTACTGTTCTGCCAGGCCGCTGACCCTGATGTCCAGAGATGATGTTATTGTTGTGTGCTGTCAAGTGGGAACCAACTCTTTGCTGACTCTCCAGCAGGGTTTCAGAGGCTGTAAGTCACACAGGAAGCTCATGTTTCTCTCAAGGAGCAGCTGGTGGATTTGAACTGTGTCCGTTTGCATTGGCAGTACAACTACTTACCATTAGTAGGCCACCAGAGCTCAGGATATAACTGATACCAATTACTTGTATAACTTTACAGAAATGCTTTATGCCTTTTGATTTTTTAGACAAATGTAATAAAAATATTTGTGACTTCGCTTTAGTAATACTTGGGAGTCTCTCCACAGTTGTGCATATAGACAGAGCTCCCTTCTTTTTTAAGGGCTACATAGTATTCCATTGTTCACAAGGATACAATGGAATTATATAACTGTCTCACTGCTGGGGCCTGGTTGTTTCTAGTTCTAGTGGTTAGGAATGATCCTGTAGTAGATGTTGTTGTTGTTGTTTGTTGTTTGATGCCGTCGAGTCATAGACGACTCATAGCGACCCTATGAATGAACGGCCTGAGCACTAGTCGTACATAGAGTTTCCGGAGGCAAGCCATTTCGGAAGTGGATGCCACTCCTGCTTCCCCTTGGACACTTAGGAGTGATAAATTTGTAAGGGTGACAAACACAAAGCTATTTGGAAACAAAGCATGTTGTTACTTCTAGACTTTGAAGAGCTACCTAAACCAATTCTTTATTCACTGGTAATAAGGATCTTTAATTATTTCAAAGAAATAATGTAGTAGATAGACACCCATATATAGACGCAACTTTGCTATAGTGACAAATAAAGCCACAGGATAAACTCCTAGATGAGTACGTGCTGCATCACTTTCTCTTGTTGACATTTTTGTAAGTAGAGCCAACTTACATCCAGAGGGCTTTCAGGAACTGACACCTTGAGCCACAGGGTATGTCTCTCTCCACCCCCTTATCAGCTCTGTCCTAGCCAATGTTGCAGTCTATCAGGTAAAGTCTTATTTTGAAAAGAACAGTAATGATAACATGTTTTTGAACACCATTGTGTTAGTTCTGACTCATAGCAACTCCATGTGACAATATAGAATGTCCACATGAGGTTTTCTTGGATGTAACTTTTACTGAAGTAGGATGCTAGGTCTTTCTCCCATTGAGCCATGAGGAGAGTTCAAATTGCCAACTTTACAGGCAGTAGCTGGGCACTTACCTGTTGTGCTGTCAGCCTTCAGAACAAGACTGTGTATCAGATGGTCTCATCTGTGTATGGTACACACAATCATGCTTAGAGGTGCTGTGTACCCCCTTTTGGGAGAGGATAGGAGCCACAGTAAGTCATTACTAAAGTCCGAACCAGCCCTTCTGTCCTGTGATCTCAGGTAGGTTCTGGAAGCTTCTTCATCTGCAAGGAAATAAAAAAACTGTCATCTGACACTGAATGTAAAAAGCCATGAGAAAACTCTTGGGACCTGTAATCTACTAAACATTTATTTAGAGCATGTCAGAACCCCTGGTAAATTTGAATGCCAGAGACCTGAGCCCTAGTTCTTGTTTCTTTTGACAATTTCCCGCTAAGTCACCCGATTCCTTGGCACTCTGGTTTTCTTAGGTCTTCCGTGTCCATTGAGGTACCTCTTGCTAATTTGCTTCTCTGGATTGACATACAAGTGGCTGAGCTGAGCCTGGCCGTGATGCAGGTGGTGTTTTACATCCATAACAGGCCACTGTCACTGTGGCTGTGTGTCAATCCAACCTCAGTTCTGTTTCTGATTTTTAAGAACAGGTGATCTTGGGCAACTTCTTACACCTGTATAGACACATCCACTTCCTCAATGAACAGCTCACAGTAGTAACTCCTGCCAGGGATTGCTTCGAATATGAAGAGAAATCACTGATCAAAACACTTCAGAGGCTTCTTTGGAATGGAGCAGAGAGGCCATATCAGCGCTCACATCACCGTTTGTCAAGCTGGTGACTGACTAGTCCTTTTCTCACTTCTGCAACTGTGCAATGTACCCAGGGTAGGGAGGGTGCCAGGCAGACAAAAGACAGACGTCTGAATGGCTGCAGTCCCAGCTCAGGAGTCTTCATGTTTTCAGTCCTCCTGGAAAAGAGGGAGGAAATCTTCATGAAAACTTTCTTTTTCATGGGAACTGCTTAATAAATACATAAACAGTTTGACTCGTAGAAGGGATATGCCTCTCTGCTATAACCTGGAACACATTACTGTGAGGATGTGAGGTGAGGCATTAACTCGCTTCAGTTCCCCTCCTCCTCTCCATCTGCTCTGATTCACATTTCGCTTCATACATGACATGAAACTATTAGGCTCTAACCGTGGAAATGGATTCTGAAGAACACTTTATGAGTAAATTCTTTCTCCACGACTTCATATTGACTTGCAGAAAGGATACAAGCAGAGAGCAAAGAGTACCTAAAACCAGCATTGCTGTTCTTTTGTGATATATACTAACAAACTATTTTTTTTCTCTACCTCAAAATCTCTAATTACATCTACAAAATATCTTCTGCTATGTAAAAGAACATAATCACAGGTTCAAAAGATTAGAATAAGAACAACTTTGAGGGCAGTGATCCTGCCCAGTACATCAAAGTACACAGATGAAAATCTTATTTTTATGACTTAAAGAAGACACATAAATATCATATTAAAATTTATTTGTATCAGCATGACTTGAAATGAACAAACCATTTTCTATGACATAAATCATATTTGCTAAGATAAAAACACTTAAAGTGTTGAAATTTGAGTTACAGTAGTCAACTTCCTTTTTCATTTTAACCTTTTACTGTGTTTTATGGCCTCGAGGAGGCTAGGTTTCTCTAACAAACTATTTTTGAGATGTAAAAGAATTGTATATATATATATATATATATGGAGAGAGAGAGAGAGAGAGATAAATCTTCACTGCCTCTGAAAACGCAGGAGGGTCAAGGGTCAGCCATGAGATGGTTCCAATGTCATGGTACATAGCTAGCAGTAGCAACAATTTATATATTTACCTATACATAAGTATATATAAAATTTTACTACGAAAACATATATATGTATGCATATATATCTTCACTCATATATGGAACAGTTTTAGTAAAATTTTTAAATAAAATAAATAATGCAGAAATATATATATATATAATTACGACTGTCCCAGGGTGGACTTAATGATAGCAATATTAAGCTTTTAAGAGTGGAGGGACAGCGCAGGAGAGGAAGACCCTCTATGAGGTGGATTGATTCAGTGACTGGGGTAATGGGGTAGGTATGTCAGAGACAGTGAGACTGACACAGGATAGAGCTGGGTTTAGGGCTGTTGTACATAGGGTCACTGTGAGTCGCAGGCGACTGACGGGACATAACAATAACAGGCAGTGTAGAGAGAGCTCTAGTGGCCTAGTGGTAAGAATCTGCACTACAATCTTGAAGGATCGTGGTTCAAATCCATTAACTGCTCTGTGGGAGAAGGATGGGCGGTCTCCTCCCTTGCGATTAACTACCTCTGAAAACCTGGAGGGTTAACTGTGGGTCAATTCTGAGTTGACAGTATAGGCTTTTCTTTTTGGCAACAAGATTGGAATATAAGGATATAATAAGGAATATAATGTCTGTGTTAGGGAGTTATGTTTTTAACATATGCTTAATTGAACACCCCCTGCACCAGATATGTCAGATCGTCCATCCCTGATCCTAACAGGGACTGGCAAGCCTCGTTGTCCTCATTATCCCACGTCGTGGACTTGGTACCTGACATGCACGGAGGTTGAGTCACTCCAGCGATCAGGAGCACTGGACTCAACAACAGGTCGATCTTTCTGGCTCCTAAGTCTTTGTTCCCCCACGCAAAGGCTCTGGAGGATTCTGAGACAGATCTAAGGAGAACTAGGGAAAGCTTTCAGTTTAATTTTTTCGTTTCAGGACCAGAGAAAGATGCTGAAATTAATGGCAGGTAAATACTCTCCACCAAGGAAGTGGAGACGGGAAAAAAAAAAATTCATGACGTTTCTGGAAGCCACTGCTTGGACCTAGAAACCAAAGCTGATGAATGAGCTAAGACATTTGGAGAGGTGCACGTTTTGGCTTGGCCTCGCTCTAACGTGAACTGCGGGGTAAACAGCCCTAACGCAGCGTCTCAGGCTCCATATTTGTGCATTGGGGACATTGTGTGGACTTTCTGAAGCTCATGTTTGTGAGCTATCTGTCCTGGCTGATAGTCCACTTTTATCTGATAGAGGGAAGGGACAACAGAGACAGAGGCAGGGAGCCAGATAGGAACTGCAGCACGAGCTTTATGTAACAGGCGCGGAAGATGGGGATTCGTGAACCCTGCGGAGAGAAGAAAGCATCTTTCAAAGGTCATTTCACTTAGTTGCCAGACGATCTGAGAACTTTTCTTCTGATGTCTTTCACAGCATCTCAAATGCTCCGCCGCTCGCGGGGTCACCAGGATTTGGAACTTCTGTGAGCCTGACAGACAGTTAGGATCCCCCCTCCAACATCCTCCAATTCGTAGACATTTCTGGCACTTAAGCTGCACCTTGTCGGGCGCCTCCGCAGCTTTCAAAGCACAGGGTGCGCGTGCACAGCTTGGAGAGGAGCCGGTGGCTGAGTGCGCACTGTCCCGGGAGCAGTCACCTGAGCTTCCGAAGCAGTGAGGGCAGTGGCGGCGCGAGGTCCTTTTGTCCTAAGCATTTCCACTAAGGTTTGGCCAACAAATAAAAATATGTTTCTTTTTTGTCTTTGCGCTTTTGGCGTGGTGGTTGGCCTGTCAGAGATGAGGAAAAAAAAAAAAGTAATGAACAGAAACCCACACTGGCCCAGCCGGATGTTTCTGGGCACCCCTGAAATAAAGCCAGCACTGCCCATTTGGGGAGCGTCCTCACCAGCGTGGCAGGTCCAGGCCTTTTCCCCTCAGGCCGAGGACCCCAAGGTGCCAGCAGGCTGGCGGGGCTCCTGTAGCCGGAGGTGGCGGCCCCACGCTCTGCGCCTTGGGAGAAGCGCGGACGCCCTGGGCGCGCTCCGTCCGTCCATCCCGCTGCGCAGGAGCTGCGCCAGGCCGCGCGCGCCGCCCCCGGGGACAGTCACAGTCGGAGCGGCCCGGCTCCCGAGAGACCAGCGCGGCGGCGGGGCGCGGGTGTGAGCACCGGAACCTGCACGGCTGACGCTCGGCCCCAGAGCCCGAGGGCGCGCGCTGGCGAGGGGCGCACGCCGCGCTCGGCTCTGCTTGCTGCCCCCTGGCCGGCGGACCCGGCTCCCCTGCGGCCCCTGGGCTCCGCTGGCCGGGAGACGCCCCCTGGCCCCCACCCCAGTGCCTGGCCGACAGCGCGAGCGGCGAGAGGAGGCGGAGGCGTCGCCGGACTGCCTCCTCCCCGCCCCTCGCCTCCTCCCTGCGCTACCGGAAAGGACAAGGGGACTGGGCGCGGGGACCCCGGCCAGTGAACGCCGGTGTCCCGGGGCCGCCCCTCACACTCGCTCTTTCGCCGTGAACCGGGGCCAGTGGTGCTGCGCATGGTGCTGGTCGCAGCCATGAGCCAGGACGCGGCCCCCAGCGGCCCGGAGCAAGCCGACAGAGATGCCCGCGGCGTGTCCGGCGCCTCTGCGCCCCCGGTGCCCCCGGGCCCGCGAGGGATGCAGCCGCCGCAGCCGCCGCTGCCGCCGCCCCCAGCTGGCCTACCCCAGATCATCCAAAAGTAAGAGGGGGGACGGGAGCGCAGCCTGGGGGGTGCGACTGGGGCACACGCCCCGGGCGCCCCCTTCAGTGACTTCATCTCCTGTCCCCGCTAAACTTAGCTTGTCCCTCCTGTGTTTGAAGTTTTCTGGACGGAGGCGGCGTTATTTATTCTGGCTGTTGGGGAGGTTGAGGAGAGGAGAGCCAAATGGTTTGGGGAAAAGAACTTTGTTTCTCCTTAGCCCTTTTCTTTCTTTCTTCAGGGATATTACTAGCTGGTTGGAACTAAAATAGCTCAACTTGAGGGAGCAGCAGAACAGAGACTCTCTGGTCATCTCGCTGGTCCCCAGAGGCCGCTGGAATGTGTGGAAAGCTGCGCGTGAGCGTGTGCGCGCGTGTGCGCATGTGTGCGCGCGTGAGTGTGTGTGCGTGCGGGTGTGCAAGGGGAATGCCTCTCTGAGCGAACCACCCATAATGGTGGCCCTGTCGTCGCCCAGCGACACTGGGGAGAAAAGGGAGGAGAGAGGTAAAAAACCAGCATGTTTTGCTTTGACTTGAAAGTGCAGACACTTCTCGAGAAGGCCCTGGTGAAGAGTTCGCACCTCTGCAGCCTTTCGTCATGAATGTCCCCAGCCAGATTGGGGCTCAGGTGAACCCTGCGACTTTGCTCGCGGATTTACCAGTGCATTAATAAGGCTGGATGGAGGTGGTCAGCCCGCTTGGGGGCCACACAAGGAAAACATAACACTTGGTCAGCTTTTGTTCGTTCCTTCCAGACTTTGACAGTTAAAGGCCTAGAAGGCTGGTGTGGTTGAAGGTTCTTTATTCTCTGTGGAGTTTACTCAGCGTGAGATGATATCTTCAGAACTAGTTTAGGATGTTTAGAGATTTTGGAGAAACTGAAGTTGAGAGATACTCAAAAGGACAGCAAAATTGATCGACTTAAACAGCGGAAAGGCCCCATTGCTGCTAGGTGGCCACTCTGAGTTACATAAAAAGTATTAACGCTTAGAAGGAGAAAAGATGGGTACAGATGGAAGAAAAGAGCACTTAAGTGTGAATTTTTGAAAACTAGTTCAAATGATAGCAGGAGAGAATCATGCAAAGTGAAATTTGACAGCAAAGAAACCTGTATCATATTTCAGAACAAAATGGTTCCCTATTCCCCACTGGTAGAACCCTAAACCCTCACTTAGGACAACATTTTGCTTTCAGTGGTGGTATTAGATCACTTCCAATAACTAGCAGCTTTCAATATTTTAAAATGAAAATATTTTACAGCATTGTAGTGTGGCTGTTGTTTGCCAAATTATTTTGGCTGCAGTTTTCTAAATACACTTGACAGATTATGTGCATCAGTACTTAACATTTTTTTAAAGTACTTCCTATAAATACAAAACCACCTACCAAAAAAAAAAAAATCTAAAAATTCACTGGTTGAAAGTCACTTTGACCTGTTATTGTTTGGGAAGCATCTGATGTGCTTTATACCCTGTGGCTTGGAATTAGGTGACAAAATGGAGCGTATTGAAATGGCTTAAGTAGGGTACTGTACTTACATCTTGAATTTTCCTGTCATTTACTTTTAATGAAAAGAAATTTAGGAATTTCACACCTGCAGAAAAATCTCTGTTGATGGGGTGCCCGAATCGGAACTGCTGCTCGATTGAAAAAAGAAACACCATTTGGTGGGAAATTGGTTGTTTAAAGTTTATTTTAATGGCTGCCCATACAGTGGATAATTTACTCAATAAATTCATCCCAATTGGAAAGAACATCTTTAGAAATTTACTCAAAAAGAAGCGGCGGAGCTATTCAAAGATGGCCCCATCTGCTGGCAGTCTAGAATGGAGACCTGAAGATGTGTCCTCTTTTCAGGCTGAGCCTGGGTTAGCATTGATGACAGATCGGTGTTCAGGGGCAGGTCCAACGCTGGTGTATGTGCCCCTGGGATTTGATGTTTGTGCGCTTATGTTTCAAAGTCTGTCTTTATAAGGACAGGTTGGGATGGCGCTCCCCTCAGCCCACTGAAATTCCGCTGGAAACCAGGCTTACCATGGCGTATGCCTTACAGGTCCACCTTTAATGCGCTGAAACTCGAGCAGGTTATTTTGAAACTACGTTTGCAGAATTCAATCTGAGCAACCATCTTTCTGTAGTTCCGAGGTGCTGTCCACATCTGCCATCTTGGACAAAGCTTGGCAAGGAGGCTGCCTCCCACCGCAGAGCTAGTCGCTCGGCCGCCTCTTGGTTTGGGAATGTTTGTGCTTGAGAACTTTGGGTGAAATTCTCCTCTAGTGGGACACAGATTAAAGAAATATTCTCTGAAAAACCTGCATGTTTCCTGCTTGCTTTAGCGAAATTGTTATGTAATAACGTGTAAGACGAGAAGTTTTGGTCTTCAAGATGATGGAGAAGGCAGGTTTTTTGCATGTTGCGTTGTGTTTAAGGATTGTAAGATTTTTCTGTTAACTTCTCAATGTCCATGTTTACTGATTTTTCATTCGTAATGGCTTTGGTTTGGGTAAGTTGAATGACCTTAGAAAAAAAAGTCTGTTGTAACAATCATACTAACAGCTGGTTCCTGCTTAAGTACATTGTATCTGGACTGCCATCCATATCCTACTTTTAAATGGCTAAACACCTGAGACGTGATGGACACCCAATCTCATTATGAAGACTGTTCTAACTAGGTATATTCTGTTTCTTCATTATTGCATTCTTAGCTTCAGTTAAGAAACTTCTTTGTCCTGTCCGCTTTCCTTTTGTGGACAATACTGGCATCACCTGTAAGGATTATTAGCTACATTATAGACACATTTAACTAACACCCTGTCTGGTATTTGTGTGGATTCCCTTTGTTATTGTGGAGCTACTGCTGGATATGTTGAAAGTATTTTATTTAAGGTGTTTTGATGACAAGAAATACAAATAACGATGCAAGAGAAGAATTGAGACGAGCTTCCGAAGTTGGAGTAATTTGAGACTATGAAATACATGTTTTCCTCCTAAAGAAAGAAAAAAGAAATGACTGGTATGTGTCAATGGAAGTTTTAATGATTTATTTCCTCAAATACTTCTGTCCAAAACAATTTTATGATTTAAAACAAATTAAGTTTTAATTTCGTGTTTTAAGATCAAAAGCTAATTCTTAATTTCTAGAAAGTATTTGGTGCAGGACCTGTGTAGTTTCACTCTTTTATACGTAGGGTTGTTCTGACTCAGAAATGACTTGGTGTTACCTAACAAACAACAGCATTGATATTTACTCACCTTCACGAACATACTTTTAGGTTGTAAGTTTTAAAACTTTTATCAGAAGGTACTCAGACTGTAGAAAGCTGTGTTAAATGTTGAATCCAGTTGTCAAACTGTCCCACTGTCATGAAAAAAAAATGAACCATACAAGTCACACGTCTTCATGAAATTAACACGTTGGGGATTTTCCTAAATGACCTTATTTGTAGCAAACTATTTCTGGTTAACACATGACATCAAGGTGCGTGTTTTACTTGGCTTATTTTTTTTCCTTTCTAGATTATTTTTTTAATCTGGAAAACTTATTTTTAAGAAGTTATTAATAAACTAATAAATTGCAGTTATAGAAATCAAACTATTTTAGGTTTGGTGTTTGATACCTTCATCACCGGTATATAAGTGTATATGGTTTATGAAAACATAAACCCATCCTTGGCTCCAAAGCTTTTCTTTTTCAGTATACCAACAGCACTGTTCCCCTTCTGTGTTTAGAGAAACCCCCATCCCTGATAGAGTACAGGAAATTGTTATAAGCAACCACTGTGATTTCAGATAAGTTTTTCAGTACCCCGGCCTTTGGAAGGATCTGTGGGAGCGCTTAGGGATTACACTGTAGGCAAGTTATATATGATGTCCACCCACTTTGATGATGAACATGCTGACAATTACATCCAGAATCTTGAGGGATAAAATAAGAATTTGCCGAAAAGGGACATTACCTCACACACCATTTGGCTGGCTTTTTTTTTTGCAAAGAGGGTGGAATTTCTAACATCTGTGTCAGTTCCTAACATCAATTTGAGTCCATTTTAAGGGGAAACAGGGATTTCGTTTTGTTGAAGGAATTTTGAAAATTTTAAACACCATCTCAAACTGCACGGAAGACAAGCATTAGACAGGGGCAAACATCTGATAGGATTAAGCATTTACCCCGAACAGGCCAGGCGAGCAGATAGATTCCTTCTCGAGCACTTGGAAAAGTTCCTTTGCCTTTCTAGAAAGCCTCTTAAGAGTATTTATTTTAAACAGAAAACCTTCCTTGAGAGTTTGCTGTCATAAGTATTTTCAGACGGCAAGTGTGGCCATCAGCTTTGAGTTTCTCTCACATGGCCTGAGAGATCAGTATTATGAAATGTTGTACATTAGTCCCATCAGTCATGGTAAATGGCTGTACACGTGGTGAACATAGAGTTGTTTTAACGCCAGTGCTGTAGGAGGAGAAAAAAGAAAAAGAGAAGTGTTATCACCCCTTTCATTTTCCCAGCACTTATTCTCTGGCTACCTCCTTAACAGTTTATCAAGGTAATAATTTTAAAAGCCCAAGTATGCCAGCTAGAATGTGAACTCTGAATTATTAGGATCTCTTTGTTTGTCCCTTGGTCATCAGTTGGGGAGAAGGGACCCTGACAAGGATCCACTCACAGAGAAATGATACCACATCATCCCGTTTGTTTTTCTCTCTCTGATTTCATTTTTCCTGCCACTCTAGGTTCTTGACTCTAATTTAAACTGGTATTTCCTCTCTGCCCACACCCACTGATCCTTAAGCAAACACACCAGCATAGCTCAGCCCACACCTTCGATGCACAGGACTGCATAAAACTGGGGGGCTTCGTTTGTGATGGTTTGATTATAGGAGAGAAATAAAAATGGACTGAAAGAAACACAGGAGTCCAGAAAAAAAAGAAGCTTGAGAAGGTGAAGTCGAACCTCCAAAGAGAAACTCAGACTCCCCTAAAGGAGTCTCTTGTGCACCCCCAAGTCCCACCTAATCACACTTTTATTTCTTTCCCCAGTAATTGTCTCGTTTGTGATGGTCTTGTCTTGTGCATTTGAGCAGGCACAATTCTGGGAGCCACAGCTGATACGGTTGGGTGACTGGTAGCTGTGTTTAGAAGAGAGTGTTGAAAAGTTCAGCAGAAAGTAAAATGATCTGTTTTCCAGAACCAGGGCAACAATGGTAATTAGAAAGCTCTACCGAAGGGGCATGTGACAAAATTTCCCTCCTGGTTAATGAACCTGGCTGGACTTGAAGATAGAAGTCTTATCATGGATATCTATTATGAATTGTTCCCTTCAGTGAGAAGACTGGGGAATCCTGACTTTAATTAAGAAGGCACAATTTTTTTTTTTTTAAATCAGGAATGTGAATTAGATTTCTAACACCACCAAGGGGTTTGGTGGAGGGCTGAGAGTTTGCCTTGCTGTATGGGTGGTCGTTGTTTAAATTTCACCCCAGGAAGGAGCTGTACAGGGTTTCAGTCTCCCACATTTACAGACAGCGAGTCAGGGGCCGGGCTTCACGGCCAGCTGTTTGAGGAGGTGGAAAGGAAGAGCCCCCTCCTTGCTTGTGTGCTTTGGGTTTGATGCCTACGCCCACATAATGTGATAAAGTCTTGGCTGTGACAGAAGTCACAGGCGTGTTATGTTAGTGGATCCTTCTCTTTCCTACAACTTCTGCTGGGTTGCACAAGATAAGTAAGCCCCCCGATGGTTTACAAGGCAACTTTTCCAACTTGCTGACAGCCGACCGGTGGGGGAGATGGCACAAATTGATCTTAATGTGCTTCATGAGCAGAAAGGGAGCCATTAAGCAACCTGTGTGAGGATGTGTTAATAACTTACAGATTAGCCCATTTCTTGCAGAATCCATCTTCCCAAATGCTCAGGAATGAAAAGCTGGGGGTCATTTAAGGGGTTGTCCTTCCATGAAGGTTTTCACGCCACTTTTCCCTCCTTGAATGTGGGTCTTTGCTTTGAGGACGGACTGGGCCATTTGCTCCTGCTTTTTCTCCGCACCTGCTTTCTCTCGATCACATTAATGTCCCCTCAGTTCTCAGCACCCCTTCCTACCCCGGCTCAGACCTGGAAACTGTCAGGCACTGCTCTCTGGGCATCTTAAATATTTCTCAGTTCTGTCACTTGTCAACATAGTCGTTCCTTGTTAGGTTTTCAGCTCTTATGAGCCCCACCCTTACCTGACCTCAGGGTCAGGACTCTGAGGAGTAGACAGGGTCACATGGATTGCTTTCCTCATGCTTCTCTTAGTTTATTGAGAATTTATTTATTGAACAGAATGACTGGGCTCTGCTTGATGTTGTCAATTGTAAAATAAACATCTTTGTCCTAAATTAGTTATTATTAGGCTTTTAACAAGGATGGTCAGAGAAAGGGATTTAAACAACAACAACAATAAAACACCACCACCAACAACCCTGGCCTGGGAGTCAGCGACCTCTCCAGGGGTTGGAAACGATGGATGGCAGTTTGTTCAAGAATAAAGCTAGGCTATCTGAGAGCGTGTCAGTGTAGACTGTTTCTCCCTACTATCAAATTGAGAAAATAACTCATGTCCCTCAAATTCTCGATGTGGCCACAAGCACACAGTTGCAAAAACAAACCTTAGCCCCACAAAAGAGAGAGGATGAAATGCTTCCTTCAACATTTTGCACAGAATACCTGGCGCACTGACACAATCTCTACGTCAGAAAAGTAGACATACGTATCAGCGAAGCAGAAGAAGGTCTAGATGGTTTCCAATTTTTAAAAAGAAAAGGAATAGATTTTTTAATATTATAGTAATTATTATTTGGGAATACTGAATATTTGAATAGGTTTTAAAAAGGACTGTTTTCACCTCCAGAGACCATGCCCGTCGTCTTCACTTGTTTCACTGGACTCTGTTAAACGCAAGCCGGGAGGAGGAATATGCTTAGAGACATTTTTGTTTTCAGAGGCAACAGACCTAGGAGTAGGACACACAGACGTAGCCATGTGGCTGCTGTTCTGGGCTGAGTAAATTGTGACTGAATTCGGAGGGCCGCTGGGCTGCAGATGTGGTTGGAGGCTCACGCCCAGGATGTACCCTCCAAATCTCTTTGCCCCCTGGGATCTTGGCTGTCCATCGCTGGGCCTCAGTCTCCCCTGGGGCCTCACTGAATCAAAGAAGCCAAATACTGTTTCTAGGGCTTCTTGAGGCCTGACACCTAGGGACCAGTTTTGCAGTCCCCTTAATTGCAGATACTTTTTAACCTTTTGCGTGATTGAGGACATGAGTTATGTAATTAAATCTTGATTTATGGACTTACTGATTTATGTATACATAATAAGGAACTTCAGAGTATTTGTTGTAGCACTGCAGCAAAAAGAATTAGAAATCACGTAAGTATCTCTTTATTCGGAAAATAAATGGCATTTATAGTTAATGTTCTGGACCATTTAACCATTATAATCATGCCATTATCCAATATTTATTCTATATTTATTGATATGGGCCATATATTATTATCAAATGGAAAAAAATTGCAAACAGCATAGATAAGGGACTCTCTCTCTTTTTTAAGTCCATTTATGTGTATTTATGAGGCACACAGAATCCTAGAAAAAGAGCAAATAGAAATATGTCAACTTTGGTTCCTTCAGTGGATGGGGCAATTATACTTTCTAAAGAATTTGTTCTGTGTTTTTCACTAAGCATGAATGACTTTAACAATCAGCACAAACAATAAAACTATGAATAATAATATTTTGTTTGCATTTTTTTTAAAAAAATTGTGATTGTTAACCAAAGTTAGGGAGGAGAATGTAAAACTATTAATGATTTTAAAAACAGAAGTAGGACCAGGTCGATCGTTCCCATGGGCACTGCAGTACCTGTCAGCCCCAGGGAGCTATTTAGGGAGAGGCTGTTCACTGTTTTTCTAGGTGGTAGGTGAGCGTCAGGGTGGCGAGATGTGGGCCAGTCTGGGATGAGAACCCTCTCTTCCTGTCTTATCTGTTTGGAGTTGGGGGGAGGGAGATGGAGTCCATTCCTGCATTCACAGCTGACTTGCTGATTCTGATCTGCTCAGATCCGTGAGGGGATTGAGAACAGGACCCTTGTAAGTGTCATCTGTCCCAGGACTTGCTGCACGTGGATTCCAGATGTCTGAGGCTGTTTCCCTGCCAGTCAAACCCTGAGCATCACATTTTCTTCTTTGCTCATCTAAGCTCTAGGTTACTTTATTCTACCCCCTCCCCTGTTTTTAAAAATTTTATATTGGTTTGCATACAAAATTCGTATACATTGTGTTTCATTCCTATACACTGTATTTTACATATTCCTTCATTCACATTGTGACTTGTTTCATAAAATCATTCTCATAGCTTGTATTTTAGAAAATTGATCACCATTCATCTCTCCCCACTATTATCCCATCTTTTCAGGTCCTCTGTGGATCTTTCCTAATTCCTTTTTAAAAGATGCCTAATAGGGAAACTCAATACTCCCTTCTCTTTCAGACTCAGAGACGTCAGTGTCTTTAAACCCTCCCAGTTGTGGTATCCAGATGAACTTTTAAGGTAGAAGAGATAACATATTTTATTTATAGGAAGCAGAGCACGTTTCTGTTTTTAACTCCTAAGCCATTCGTAACCATGTAAAGATTGTTGAAAAACCCATTATAATGCCCAGTGTTGTTATCCTTAAGGAATTGTGCAGCTAACTCAGAGGCTACGTCTCTCTGGTGTTTTAATCCACAAGCCGCTCTTTGGGAGACAGATGGCCAGTCTCTTCCTGTGTGATTTTCAGCCTTAGAATACAGTGGCGAGTCAGTTTTGAGTTGATTCTGATTCCAGAGTTATGAGTGTTTTGTTCTCTATTTATTCTGCCTCAAATGTGTCTCAACTGAGACAATAATTTTGGGCTCTATTTAAAACAAAATGAAAAAAATCTTGCTTTCCGCCCCTTGCCACTGTTGTATTCACCTCTCAGTGCATGCTCTTTAAATATATTTCCCCTAATTATTTGTAAATGAATTGTGTAACTGTAGCACTGTCATAATGTCTAAGAAAATTAGCCTTATTTTGATAATTTTACTTAACAAGAACTACCTTTAATTGTTTCCTTCATTTTGTCCTCACCACCCCCCCCCGCCCCCCGGCCCAAATCTTAACAAGTTGTTATGGCTTAGTGGTAAGGAGTTAGGCTGACAACACTAAGGCAGGCAGTTCATATCCACCAGCTGCTCCAAGAGAGAAAGTTGAATGATTTTCTGTGCATTTTACTGCCTCTGAGAACCCACTGGATGGTCAGCTATGAAACTGCTCCGACTTGATAGGACATGACAACAACAACAACAACAACAATTCCAGGTTCAGTCCCTGGGTGGTGCAAGCAGATCTTTAACTTAAATGTTAGTAGTTCAAAGCCACCCAGTGGTATTTAGTAAGAAAAACCTGGCAGCCTACCTTCGTAAACTGTGGAGCCAACGGTATGCAGCAGTTCTACTCTGCGACACAGAGTCCCTAGGAGTTGGAATGGACTTGATGGCAGTGTGAGTTTTGGGGAGGATGCAGATTCACTAGTGTTTTGCTTTTTACGTGTTTTTCTTTGTGTCCTTTAATCTGGCGGGCATACCACCTCTTCTGTTCTTCATAACTAAAGCTTTTGGGCTAGTCATTTGCAGAATGAAAGAGTGAACAGGCTCTCCGTGTGTCTGTGCTTCCTCAGGGCCAGACGCAGGATAAATATTTTGATGGAGATGTGCCATTGATGTCGCTGTGTTCCACTTACCACCTGTCAGATTGTCATCCTGCTGCTGATGCTGAGTTAATCCTTCGGTTCCTGTAGTGACTTCCAGCTCTCCCCACTGGAAATGGACCTTTTCCTCTTTGGGATTAGTAAATGGACCTATGCGGTGCTTCCATGAGGGGCTCTGAATGTCTTGCTTCCCAAAAACTTAGATCCAGTGGTGTTAGCTTTTCATTTGACCACGCAGTCAGATTTTGTGGATTTTGTCTCAGGTCACTGCAATAAAGCAACTCTCTTGGTAAAAAAGCATATCACACATATCTTTTGTTTTCCTAATCCCAGAGAGAGCCAACCCAGTCTGCCCCTTGGAGTTAAGGACTTTGAAGCTCTGTCTCACATACGTTGAGCACAAAGCCAGGAGGGACCAGTCTTTGGAGAAGGACATCATGCTTGCAAGGGTTGAGGGTCAACACAGGAGAGGAAGACCTCGGATAAGATGGATTGATGCTTTAACGGGATAATGAGAGTAGGTGTGCCGGAGACAGTGAGACTGTTTCAGGATAGGGCACGGTTCCGAGCTGTTGTACATCGTGTCACTGTGAGTCACACGCGACTTGATGGCACATAACAACAACAGTGCGTATAAAAGTGATTATGGGTTCACTATGCTTTAGTCTGTTAAATGTGCAATGGTATGTTGGAAAAGTTTAAAATATTGTAAGATTTACTAAACTGTGGCATAGAAACACAAAGTGACACATACTCTTGGAAATGGCACAAGAAAAATATTTGTGAAATGCAGTAGGTGAAGTGCTCTAAAAGGAGATTGTATCTTTATTATTTTTAAGTTGTTGCTGTTGACAGATGTCCATTGAGTGTATTTTGACAAGTGCTGATCCGAGATGACAGAGTAGAATCATCCCATCGGAGGAGTGACATCCACTTCCTAAACAACATGCCTTTGGAAACTATGAACTTAGAGAAATGACAATAGTAACAGAACAGGATTCAGGTCTTTTGTTCATAGGGTTGCTATGAGTTGTGCTCAACTCAGTAGAAATCATGATGATCATCATCAACAACAACAATCTTTATGGCACAAATCCTAGTGGCACAGTGGTTAAGCATAGCTGGGCACTCTGATGGCTTCGGCTGCAATCCCGATGTCATGCCGTCCGAATCCACCAGCTGCAGTCTCCTCCTCTATGATTAATTGCCTTTGAAAACCCACTTGCGGGTCAGCTGGGGGTCAGTTCTGACTCTTCAGTATACAACAAGAGCAATAAGATTATTGGAAAAGCTGGTATTTTGAATACACTAGCCACTCTTTCGAAGAAAGCTGTCTGCTTCTTTGAAGACTCAGAGCCTTGGGGATCCTGTGGGGACAATCCTCCTGTCTTGTAGGGTCTCTGTGAGTTGAAATTGACTCAGCAGCACTGGGTTCATCGCTATGGAAGCTGAACACCAGATATTACTCACTTGGAACTATTAATTGGGTTTGAACTGCCCACCTTTCATTAACCTTGTGGTTAACAGCAAAGCACTGAACTGTTGCTTCTTTTTTAAGCCACCAGAGCATCTCTTCAAATAAGTACTTTCAATGACTTATATGCAATTGAAAAGATAACCAAATATCACTTTAGGATGGATTGGTTTGGGCATAAAGTTTAGATCAAGTAGCCCTTAGCTATTATCTGGGACTTCTGGATTTTTCACTAATAACATCACTTAATCAGAATCTGGATTGGTGGAAGATCTATCAACAATCTCCGTTATGCAGATGACACAACCTTGCTTGCTGAAACTGAGGAGGACCTCATGCACTTGCTGCGAAGGGTCAAGGACTG
>NW_006399756.1:20541924-20543147 GCF_000299155.1 Elephantulus edwardii | reverse complement strand
GTCCTTGGAGAGGGACATCATGTTTGGGAGAGTGGAGGGATGGCGCAGGAGAGGAAGACCCTTGATGAGATGGATCGCTTCTGTGACTGGAGTGGTGGGAATGAGTGTGTTTGAGATGGCGAGGTTGGCACAGGATAGAATGACGTTTAGGGCTCTTGTATGTAGAATCGCTATGAGTCGCAAGTGACTCAATGGCACATAACAACAACAACAACAATAATTTCTAGAGGATCTATAATTTACGAATATAATACTACCACAAAAATAGCCCAGATAAATTTCAAAGTAGATTAAGTTTATTTTGAGACAAATTAAGCAATCAAATTAAAAATATATTTCCCTACATTTCCTTTTTCTTTTCCCCTCTGCCCCGCCCCCCTAGTAGCCTTATATATGCCTTCTGGTTTAAAGTGAAATCCAAAGCCCAATTTAAATTCCAGGTTGGCATTTGGAGCGGGCTGGAGTCTGGCATTTGAGTCTCTGTCTTATTTTGCCTGTTATGCGTGTTAGGCGGGATCTCAACTTGACGCTCGGAGAATATAAACACTTGTAATCCTCTCAGCATGTGCTAAAATAATAACAGATTCGGTCGTTTGATTTGCAAAGAGAGCATGTGCCAGGCGCTAGCAGCCCACTTTTGAGCCCATGCAGAAAACCAGGATTCAGCAATGATTAAAGCGTCCTAGGCTCCTATTAATAGCAGCAAGAATTCCTGACTTGACCCGTGGCCACATCAAGCCCGCGTGGCCTCTGCCAGGCATACTTCTCCAGAGGGTTTCTGTAGACACTGATGCAGGTGTCCTTTTTGTGTTAAGAAGCCTTGGCTTGAGACAACCAGATTTCACAGAAGCAATCAACCAGAGAAGGATTACGGGCTTCTGACCTTGAAAGAGTTTCTAATGAAGATCTTTTAAAGTAGGGAGTTTCTCCATGCTCTTAAAACAGAAATTTAATCACTCTAAGTATTTAGATATTTGATGATACTTTAAAAGACATTTTTACCTTTAAAACTTTTTTAAAAAAGGTATGTATACAGTAGATTAAAGGGTACATGTTTAAAATGTATTATTTGATCAGCACTCATCAAACCATCAAACAATTAATATAATAAACATTTTTTTTCTATATTTTATTAATTTTCATAAACATTTACAGAGATTTTGGGTTTCCATTCATTCATTGTTGCACTATTCTCTCTACCCTCCTCCCAGTTTGTTCTTGTC
>NW_006399756.1:20494615-20537739 GCF_000299155.1 Elephantulus edwardii | reverse complement strand
ACACACACACACACACACACACACACACACACACACACACATCCTTGCCTCCAAGGAGCAACCTCGTTTCACCCTCTCCTGGAAAGACCTGTTTATTTTCTTGGCAGTACATACTATGTTCAATACTCTTTTTCAGCACCACAGGTCAAAGACATCAATTCTTTTTTTCTTTTGTCCTTATTCATTGCCCAATTCTCAAATGCATGGCAAGCAATTGAGAAGATCATGGCTTGGATCAGGTGCACCTTAATCTTTAGATGGACATCATTGTTCTTTAGCATTCTAGAGACATCCCTGACAGATTTTCTCAATGCAACCTGTCTTGATTTCCTGGCTTCTGGTGCCAACAGTGTTGATTATGAACCCAATTAAGATGAAACCATTAAAAACGTAATCGTTTCTCCATCATAATTCCTACTGGAGGATTTTTGTTTTCTTGATGTTAAGATACAATCTATATGGAAGGCTGCAGTCTTTGATCTTCTGCAGCAAGTGCTTTAAGTCCTCCTCAGTTTCAGTGAGCAGGGTTGTGTCATCTGCATAACAAAGATTGCTGACAAGTCTTTCACCAATCCTGATGCTAAGTCTTCACGGTCCAGCTTCTCAAATGATCTGTTCAGCATATAGATTGAAAAGGTATGGAGAAAGGACACATCCCCAGTGCAGTCCTTTTTTGATTTTGTACCATACAGTGTTCCCTTGCTCTTTGTTTGTATATATTCTAAATCATCATTAGATTTATAATTTTAAAATATTTTCTCCCACTCTATGGGTTGTCTTTGAGCATAGTGATTTTTATATTCATATATGTTGTTACATGTAAAATTTGTTACTTTTCTTGCTGAGTAATATCCCATTTTATGTTATACCCCTAGTTGTTTTATCTATTTATCTGCAGATAGACAGCAGCTTGCTTACAGGTTTTGGCTGTTACAAATAAAAGTACAACAATCATTTGTCTTTGTGTGGGTGGTTTTCTAGTTCCTCTCAAGTATTTTAATTTGCACATAATATTTTAGCAGCCCATAAGTAATAGACAAGAATCATATATGGTGTGAGAATACTTTTGGATTTTTATTAGTGTGTCTTTGAATGAAACTTGTCAGTGTGTGAACCTTCAAAATATGTAAAAAATTCACTTTCCCCATCTTGTTTTGCAGGTTAGTTACCTATCACCTTAACTTTTCCCCTTTCTGTTTATGAGTCTGCCTTCAGTCATTTCTTGGGGTGGGGCATCTGGAAAATAATTATAACCGTGACTACTGGACATGAGATGAACGAGACAACAAAATGCTAAGATTTTAAGCTGAAGAGAACTTAGGGATCATTGAGTTAAACTATCTTATTTGGTAGAAAAGGAAGCCAGGTCCGGAAGGGAGACTGAACTAATGAAAGACAGTCAGTTATTGGAGGAGTGAGGCAGGGGAGCCTACGTGCCTGCAGAGGGCTTCTCTGTTATAGGAAGGAGATGTCCACAGATGTGACACACTCTGTGTGTGTGTGTGTGTGTGTGTGTGTGTGTGTGTGTGTGTGTGTGTGTGTGTATTGGGAGTTTGTCAGTGAACAGCGCTATATTCTAGCAGGACCGTCGGGGGGCCGCAGAGTGCTCTTTTCCTTCCTAGGTTATCCCATTTAATCCTCCAACAACCCTGTGAAGTAGGTAGGGATTAAGTAACTACTGGTAGCTCAGGGTCACCCAGCTGGTGATTGGCAGCCCAGGCTTCCAGCCAGGTTTTTCTGTCCTTTCCCATTTGCCCTACCCCCTTCCTTTCTGCTGAGCCCTCCCCCTTTTCCATGCTCACTGCCATCCCCATTGTTGAGGCCTCCCGGCTGCCTGCCTGCTACTTGGCCCGTGTTCAGGGCTCTGTTTTCTTTCTACCATCACACCTCCCTTCATCTTGCCACCCCCTTGCTTATGGGCTTGCAAGTTCATACTGAGTAGAAGATGCTTCCTAATCTGCCTTCCAAGCCTGTGGCCCCTGGATGTTGCTGCTCTGTTTCCTTCTATGTTTGCACCATCTTCCTCACCTAGAACATTCCAGCTCATCTTCATGGATTCTGATTCTTCCACGTAAGATCTCATTCAGGGACCTCCCTTCTCTTCATCCAGGAAGATGATGCCCTTCTTACCCCTTGTGACTTCCTCTGTAGCATTTACTCTTGTTCGTCCCCCCTTAACACCTCGTCAAGTCTGTGCAGGTAAGGACCAGTGTTGTGTTCATCCCGAGACTCTGAGCACCTACCATGGTCCCTGCATGCAGCTTGTTGGATATGTAAGAAAATGAGCACCTTCCCGACGGCCAGACGTTAAATCTGTCTTTGTGATGAGGACGTCTATACATGGCGAGTCTCAAGTTTGGTGTTGTCCAGCTCTTGTTTTATTCAGGAAGCCTGTATAAAGGAGTTGGGTGGACGTAAGAGCCCGCCTTTTTGCACGGGGAAGGAGTTTCTGGGTGGCACCAATGACACAGCACCAGGCCATTAATGGAAAAGTCAGGGGTTGAGACCCACCCAGAGATGCCCTGGAAGACAGGCCTGGTGTCCTGCCTCTGAAAGGTCACAGCCTTGAAAACATGCGACAGTTCTTCTCGGGACTTGTGGGCTGATCAAGAGTTGGAATCAACTTGACTGCAACGTGATGCTGGGAGAGGTGGTGTGAGAGCGCCGAGACTCAGGAAGTAGAACATTTGAACTCGGGTCCAGGCCCCGCTGTGAAGTTGCTGTGTGACCTCAGGTGAGACACCTAGCCTCTCTGATTCCACACTGCTAAAGGAAAGCCGAGGCCCCTTTCAGCCCCCAGGAAGCAGAGATGTTTTAACAGTGGATAAGGCCACACGTAAACGTGCACCAGTGGGTTGACGGTGCTGAGCATGCGTGTTCTGATGGAACTTGTTGATTTACTCTGCTGTCTCCAGCCAGGCACCTGATTGTGCCTTTAAAAGTACAAGTGATTTTCAGGCAGAATTTCTTCTGTGAAAGTCCAGCCCAATAAAGAAATGATGACCCTCCTTAAGCCTCATTGCCTCTAAGCTTTCAACACTAGGAATACTTGGGTCACTGAAAAAAAGCTTCTAAGCATTCATCTAATTTCGTATGTATCTCAAACAATTTCCAAAATAGTGCAAGCCTGATATAGGCCATAGTCTTTGCCATCACTTGCTGTGCATCAGAGAGCTGGACAATGACTAGGGAGGATAGAAGAAGAATTGATACCTTTGAGTTGTGGTGCTGGAGAAAAGTATTAGATATACCATGGACTGCCAAGAAAATGAATAGGTTCGTCCTAGAGAGGGTTAAACCAGGCTGTTCCTTGGGGGCAAGGATTCTGAAGCTTTGTCTGATATACTTTGGACATGTTGTAAGGAGGAACTGGTCCTTGGAGAAGAAAGTCATGCTTGGGAGGGTGGAGGGAAAGTGCAGGAGAGAAAGACCCTCTATGAGGTGG
Organism: Elephantulus edwardii; assembly: GCF_000299155.1. Taxonomy (NCBI): domain Eukaryota; kingdom Metazoa; phylum Chordata; class Mammalia; order Macroscelidea; family Macroscelididae; genus Elephantulus; species Elephantulus edwardii. The sequence continues at coordinate 20,534,294 of NW_006399756.1, read as the reverse complement.
ATTGATTCAGTGACTGGGGAAGTGGGGGTAGGTTTGTTGAAGACAGTGAGATTGGCACAGGATAGAGCATGGTTTAGGGTTATTGTACATAGGATCACTATGAGTTGCAGTTGACTCTACGGCACATAACAACAACAACAAAAACAACAACAGGCTGGGATACCTTGGCGTTTGTGATCCTGACAGCTTACCTGTGGCGATGATCATGGACAGGTGACCTATGGCAACTGAATTAAATCATATGGAAAATAAGTTCATTTTTTTGTGATTTCTCAACAAGACCTACTTAGATGGCCTTATTGAAGTTGCTTTCTGAATCCATCACCTAGTCCATTCCCCACTACCTTTAACTATTCTTCTCTAATATTTGTTACCTTCTAATTGGTTTTATCATTTGTTTTGCTTATTACATTTTTTACTATTTTGCCTCCTTTCTCTGTGTCCCCACTAAATAAGTTCTGAAAGAGCTGTTATTGTTTTCATAAGGTACTGTCAAGTTGGCTCCAACTCAATGGAGATCTTATATATAATAATAACAGAATTGTCCAACGGTGCGCCACCTCCATGGCCTTTGATATGTTTGACTCCATTGTTGTGGTAATGTAGCAATCCAGTCATTCCATTCAAGTTCTCTTGTTTTTGCTGACTTTCTACTTTATCAAACCCAATGATGTTCTATTCTCATGATGGGTCTTTCCTGTTGATGTACTCGAAGTAAGTTAGTTAGCTACAGTTTTGCTATCCTTACTTCTAAGGAGCGTTCTACAGAGCAGGGGCGCTTTCCTCAGTGTTTTACTCTTCAAGGCCTAAAACCAGCACCAAGCACATAGAAGCCACTTTCTAATTGGCTGCTAACAAAAATGTCAGCTATTGTCACTTGGTGGTCTCTGGCTCTTCTCTGTGTCCTGAGTTTCAGGGTCCGAGTTTTCTGACCCAGGAAACCTGAAGTGTGTAAGATGTTGGAAGATCGTGACTACTGACTTCTGTGTGGTTGTTGAAGGAGGATGTCCATCTCGCCCATGCATCACTGACTTGGCGTTTACATTGGCTCTGGTGGCTTCCTATCTAGGTAGACTCACTTTGGCTGAGATCTAAGCTTCATGTTTGGTGGAGTCTTCATGGTGGATTGCCAGCAATGAGGGTAGGACCCAGCCACCTGAGATAGGGTCCAACAAGGCTGGAACAACCACACAGCAGGCAACAAGGGACTAGTTTATAAGTTTGATTCCACTCTCCCGCAAATTATGAAGACCATTTCTATGCACTGATAAGGAGGAATTTCAAGAATATATATTGAGAGGAAATTTCAGGATGTGAAATGCCTATATAGTTTGCTACCTTTTTGTGTAAGAAAAGGAGAGAAGTGCATGAAAATATTGGAAGGATAAACAACCAGCAAACCTAATAAAGTGATTACCTGTGGGTAGAAGTGGAGAATAAGGTTGAGGGGATAAGAGGAAATGGCAGGTGATGGAGGGATGGGGAAGAAGAGATTTCGGAAGGAATGGACTTCACAGGTGGGTGGAGAGGTGGGGGAAATCCAAAGGGAAGGACACATTCATCATTTCTCAAGTTGAAAGAACTGGAAAACAAATTGAATCCTCAAACTGCAGTACTGAAAGATTTTGTGGAGAAATCCTAAATGATGCAGGAGGCGTGAAGGAACATGGAAGGAAGATACAGAGTCACTGTACCAAAAAGAACTGGGTAACATGAAGCCATCTCAGGAAGTAGCGTATGATGAAGAAGAACCAGTGGTGATGAAGGAAGAAGTTCAATCTGCACTGAAGGCATTAGCAAAAATATAGGGCCCCAGGAATTGATGGAATACCAGATGACATGTTTTGATAGATGTAGCCCTTGACGTGTTCACTAGTCTATGTTAAGAGATTTGGAAGATAGTTCTTCCTGGCCAACTAACTGGAAGGAAGAAAAGGTGATCTAGCAGAATGGGGAACTCACCAAACATATCCTTAATACTACATGCAAGTAATACCTTGCTGAAGATCATTTTCAAAATTATTATTTTAAAAAGTGGAACAGTACATTGACTGGGAACTGCCAGAAATTCAAGCTGGATTCAAACAAGGTCATGACACAAGGAATATCATTGCTGATGTCAGATGTATCTTGTCTGAAAGCGGAGTAACAGAAATATGTTTATCTGTTTTTATTGACTATGCAAAGGCATTGTGTGGATCGTAACAAATTTTAGCTAACGTTAAAAAGAATGGAAATCCCAGAACACTTAAATGTGCTCTGTGCTCAGGAGAAACCTATACCTCGACCAAGAGACTCTTGTCTAAACAGAACAGAGGAACACTGTTTACTGTAAGACCGGGAAAAGTGTGCATCACTGAATACTGATTCAGCCTATATGATAAGCAAATAATTTGGGAAACTAAAGTATTTGAAAAATGTGTCCTGAAGAATGGAGGAAGATTCACCAACAACCTACCTGCATAATGTACACAACCTTGCTTGCTGAAAGTAAAAACGGGCTTGAAACATTTGTCATAAATGGTAAAAAAAGTACAGCCTTCAATATGAATGACATCTGAACCAGAAAAATAGAAGTCTTCACCATTGGATGAAAAGGCAACATCTTGATAGATGGAGAAAAGATTGAAGTTGTCAGTGATGTCATCTTGGGTCCTCAATCAGCACTCATGGTAACAACAGTCAAGAAATCAAAATGCACATTGTAGTAGGTGAGTCTGCTGGCAAGTTTCCCCTCGAAAGTGCTAGAAAGCAATAATAGTTTAAAGACTGTTTAAGTTTAAAGATCAGGTGTGCCTGATTCAAGCCATGGTCTTTTCAGTTCCTTCCTATGCATCTGTATATTGGACAACGAATTAGGCTGACAGAAGAATCAATGCCTTTGAATTTTGGTGTTGGAAAAGAGTACTGAATAACCTATGGACTGCCAAAAGAACAAACAAGTTTGTCTTAGAGGAATTGCTACCATGGTGCGTGTTAGGAGCAAGGAAGGTGAAATTTTGTCTCACAAACTTTGGGCATGTTATCAGAAGGGACCAGTCCTGGGAAAAGGACATCATGCCGGAAAAGGTCAGAGAAAGAGAGGAAGACCCAGTGACTAAAATAATGGGTCCACGCATGTCAAAGAACACGAGGGTGGTGCAGGATGGGGCAAGGTTCAGACCTGATCATAGAGTCATTGTTGACTTGTTGACACCTAACAACAGCAACAACAACAATCAACCCCTTAAGTAGAGACACCATTTTTATAATCAGCTGTTGTTGTTGTTAAGTGCTGTCGAGTCGTAGGCGACTCACAGCAACCCTATGAACGAAAGTCCTCAATACTTGAGTGACTTTCATCCTTTCTCCAGGTTCATAGGGTTTCTGGAGGCAAGCTGTTAGGGAAGGGGATGCCACTCCCGCTTCCAAGCTTATTTTAATTGGGGAACACCACCAGACACTGTCCACCATGGGTAACCATTAACTCATTTAACACATCAATGTCACAGTGTTCAGCTTCACAGCAACCAAAAGTTACCCCTGTATGACAAGTGGACATGCCACCAGGGCTATACAATCTAGAAGAATATTTGAACAAAAACCATGAAAAACAGGCCTGAGGGCCGCAGATTAAAAGTCACCCACCTTTGGCTTGGTAGCATCACTTTCTGTCCACTAGGCCAACTGATCTCTCTCTATGTTGATGTTATTGTTGTTAAGTGCCATCAAGTCCTCGAGTCGTAGGCTATTTAATCAGCTATGTAAAGTAAAAACTTGGCCAGTCCTCAATCTGAATTGAACTCACCAGCACGAACTCCCAAATGTTATTTTATCTTAAACGAATAAAATGTTTTCTAACTCTGCCCATTGAAAAGTCTAGAAACAGTGACAATCCAGTAGCAATAAGCAGATTGTGGCCTTCTCACTCAGAGGAATGAAGATTCCTTCAAAAAAGGGCTAATTCCAGGCCCGAGACAGGAATGTACAAGATGATCTTGAAGCAGAAAGCAGAGAAACTATTAAAGACCATTAGTATCTTGTCAAAAGCAGATCTGGTTGACTAAAGATGGAACAATTTGAACATTAAGAAGAATCATCTTAATGGATTTCCCTCTATCAGATATGTTACAATATGTGAAATCCATGAGTTTATAACCAGTGCTCCTCATTGGAGCCCACAGTGGAGCCAACTCAATGTTCTGAAAACTGATAAAGGGAAGGGATCAGGGAACAGACATTCTGCCTTTTTTTAAATAGGTTAAATCAGAATATTCGAGTAATTGATGAGGAAATTTTTTATCAAGACATTTGAGCTAATAAAAGAAATCCAAACACAAACCCACTGCCATCAAGGAGATTCTAATACATAGCAATTTTGTAGGACAGAGTAGAATTACCGCATGGGGTTTCCAAGGCTGTGACCCTTTATGGAGCAAGCCTGTCACGTCTTCCTCTCGGTAGTCCCTGGTGGGTTCAAACTACTGGCCTTTTGGTTGACAACTGCATACTTTAGCCACAAGGCCACAAAAGGAATGATAGAATCCAAATATCCCTACTTTGGCCATTCCTCAGAAAGGGGCATCATGTTTGGAAAGAGTGTCAACAAAAGAGGAGACCCCCAGTGAGATAGATGGACATGGTGACTGCAACAAAGGCCTCAAGTGTGTCAGAGATGAGGAGGACGGCACAGGGTAGGGCAGGGGGCTGGTCTGTTGTGCATAAAGTCCCTGTGAGTCATAACAACAACAACAATAACAACAACAACAACAACAACAACAACGAAATGGTGAATTTATACAATGCAGTTACAGTGGCTGCTAAATTCTTCAGGTGATGTTTATAATAAATTTCTAATGGATGCATCAGGCTGACCATGTTCAAACTCAAGATCATTCTTAATGTCACAAAGGGGAAAGATGTGTAGACATCATGTGCCTCTGAGGTGATGCAGCAGGAACACAACATGATCAGAAATAGAACCAGCCTACAGCTCCAGCTATCAGTTTGTAGGGAATACCGGGACAGAGAACATGGAAATGAAATCAGCCAATCTGGAATGTGACCCGTTCCTCAGGCCAAAGATTTAATTTGTTCAATTAATATTAGTAATTTTTAAAAATGCAAATAAGTGAAAAGAGATTGAAAATATTTTTTTTTTCCCAGCAGAATGCAGTCTATAATCCTTGTCTGGCTTCTAGATCAAACAAGCCAACTGGGGGAGGAAAAACCTAAGAAATCTGGACAAATTGGATGTCAAGGTTATGGAATTCTTTATTCCTGTATTATTTAGTTATTTCCTTATCTAGGGCTGTGATAATGGTACTGTGGCTATTAAAATAACAAAAGTTATATTTAGGACTTCTATACTAAAGTATTTATAGATGAATGATATGATGATATGTCTGAGACAAGTGTCAAAATAATAAGGGGGCAGGGTGGAATGGCTACTCAGTAAACAAACAAACAAACAAAATGGCCAAAGTTGATTAATTGTTGAAGCTGGACGATGGGATCGTGGGAATTCATTATATCATTCTTTTTCCTCTGTATAAGTAAAGAATTTCCATAATAAGAATTAAAAGGATAAAATCCACCAGCTCTGTTGGCCAGTCCTAATTTCAGACATCCTTGAGTTCAATTTTGGGCTGGAGAGAATTGAAGCCAGCAAGTGGGAAGGAGGGCTGAGATTCTACTTCGTGCCTGCCTGTCCCCAAAGCTCCCTATAGAATTCCATCCATCCTTCTTGAGACTCAAAGTATTATAGGACTATTTAGAATGAAAGTAGTCCTCGTAAGAACTTGGAAAAATGGATACAAAAGCAAAATAATAATTAAAAAATTGGAGCCAACATCAGACTTCTCCACTGTGTTGTTGTTGTTAGGTGTTGACAAGTTAATTCCGATAGAGCTTGACCCCAAGAACAGATCAAAACCTTGTGTTGTCTTACACCATCTTTACAATCTCCAAGGCCATTGCTGCAGTCACTGTGTCCATGCTTCTCACTGAGGACCTCCCTCTCTTTTGCCCACCGTCTGCTTTTCCAAGCATGAGGTCTTTTCCTAACAACTGGTACCTCCTAATGACATGCCCAAAGTATGTGAGGCAAAGTCTTCCTTGGGGGAGGCAAACAGACCCAAGTATAAGGCGAGAAGATGGGAGGGCAGTGTGACTTGACTTCTACCACCCTATTCCTCAGTTTCTCTAACAGTCACGATCTGGTTGAGGTGAGGATCACATGAAATCACCCATATCATGCTTATTAACACAGTGCCTGGTGAGCAGGAAGACCTCAGACACTGAGAAAATAAAGGAAGAAGTGCAGATCACAGAGATCGCAACGATGCCAAAACTGGACAGGGAACTTTGTTTTCAAACGCCCGGGGGAATGAGCACCTCTCCTTAGCCTGACAGTGAGATTAGCTTAGGATGGGGCAAGGTTCATAGAGTCACAGAACAACAACAGCAACCACTACAACATATCTTGTACACATCTTCCTAGCACTTTTGGGGTGCTTAGAACAGTCCTGCCTAAGTTTGGGATTATCAGTTAGTCTGGATAATGATTAGGCACTTGGCGGTTGTTAATTTTCCATGTCTGAGTGACTGTTGAATTGCAAACGACTCATGGCTGATCCTTCGGGAGGGTTTCAGAGGTGGTAAATCACACGGGAAGAGATTGCCTATATTTCTCCCATGGAGAAGCTGCTGGAAGAGAGGCTATTCAATTGGAAAGGAACAGCGTCCTCAGAAAGAAGGAGGATCAGCAGAAGAGAGGAAGACCCTCCCCCTCAATGAGATTGATTGACACAGGGATGGCAGCAAAGGGCTCAAGTGTGTCAGGGATGATGAGGATGGCACAGCGTAGGACACGGCTGAGGTCTGCTTTTCACAAGGTCTGTTTGAGTCATACTTGACTCAACAGCACCAAACAACAACAGCCTTTGGGTTGGCAGCACAACTCTTTACCCACTAGGCCATCAGAGCTCCTTAAGCATTTGACTCCAAACTCAAGAATTGGCAGTTTGAACCTACCAGTGGCTCCGTGAGAGGACAGAGCTGGCGAGGCAGGTCTGCACCATCAGGGAGGGCTGCTGGGAGGCTGCATGGATTCCAGGGCAGGCAACAGCAGTGACGAGGAGAGGAGGCTGAGGGTGCTAAAGATGGTTGCTTTCCCACCTGGTCAGGTTTTATGTCACTGTATGACTTGACAATCATGGGCAGCTGTGGAAGAGCCTTCCTTTAAAAAAATTTTTTTTAAAAAATGGAGCTCTGGTGGTCCAGAGGGTAAGGAGTTGCACTGCCAACTCAAAGGCAAGCAGTTCAAATCCTTAGGTGGCTAGAAAAAAGACACTCCACCCTCCAAACCCAGACCAATGCCATTTAATGATTCTGACTCCTAGCAGACCTATAGGGGAACGGACCTGCCTACAGAGCTTCCAAAGTCGCAGCCTTTACGGGAGCTGACTGCCATGTCTCTTCTCCCCATGAGTGACTGGTGTGTTTGAACCATAGATCTTTCAGTTAGCAGCTAAGTGATTTAACCACTGTGGCCTAGGGGTCCTTTTATAAAGATGAGTAAATAGCTGGAGAGCCGGAGGCTGCTTAAATAGCCCCATCTTGGAAATTAGCAGGGAAGACTGTGACGTTGCCCTCTGAGGCTCTTCTGTGACTCTATGCTTGTGCTTTGTCGTTTCCAACCCTGCCCTCTTTGCCTCTGCAAATCTGACAGCACAGGGGCCTCCATCCTGCCCCCTGAGAGCTTCACAGAGGGCTTTCTGTTCTACTGGCAGGTGCGCTCGTGTGCATCTCCTGCTCACTGGGAAGCGTCCAGGAGCCATACCTTAGAGAAGCTCACCCATCACCAAGCCATCCACTGGTGGCCAGGGCCGCCGTGTCCAGCTCAGGTTCCCTGCTGCATGTGACCTGTCCACTTGTTGGGTCTTGGGTGTGAGTGAGTGCCTGGCCCCGGCCAGCACAGCCAGAGGGAGCTCTGATTTACGAACTGTCCAGAATTATCTGAGGCTGCAACACTTTTATTAATAGAACATGCTGCATTTCCCTTTTATAAAAATATGAAGATCACTGCACTTAGGAAAATGCCTGATGACTTGCTGTGTTTAGGGCATGCTCATCACCCGGCTAAAATTAAAGCGTGAGCTCAGGCCCTTCTTGGGGTTCTATTTTTAACCGAGTTTAGCATATGAATGTGAACGTGAAGGCTTTCTTTAGATCAAGCATCCCCACCTGGCATTCCTGAGCTGGGGCTGGGGCGACCTAGACGGGAGAGGCCCAAAGGGAACTAGCCTGATCCCCCTGTGTCTGACCAGCTGTATTGTCACCCATTCCAGTGTCTAATCCTGCAGAGGGTTGGCGGGCCAGGTATTATATGGAAACACAAAACAAAGGGGGAAAACCCCAACCAGCCAGTAGTGTTCTGCTGGGATTCTTAGCTAGAAACCAAAAACTTCCATATGAAGCCCTTGCTGACTCATAGTGACCCCATTTCAGGGTAGAACTGGCCCCCTAGGCCTTCCAAGACTGTACTCTTTACCCCCGTAGCCAGCAGGCTGTCACATCTTTGCCCAGCTGGGTGGCTGATGGGTTCAATCTGGGAGATCAGACCCCTGACTGGTACCTATTTTTTTTCAGTGGTGTCCAACTGAGGGGCAGCTGGATTGAAAGGGACATGCTGGGTTGCAGGGAAGACCTTGTCATTCAAGTAGAAAGTGCTAATGGCCTTGGCACATACCAAGGAAGACTTGGGACAACAGGTGGAGGGAAGGAGAGGAAAAAAAAACCCAAAACAAGTGTCATTCCTGTCCAGAGAGATGGCATTGAATGATGAGTGTACTAGGAAAAATGTTTAGAAACCCTCTTAAATTCTCTCTTTGAAATCTTTTTAATGTCTGTGCTTTGAAGGCTGAGAGGGGAGGGGTGGCCAGAGGGCAGAGCTGATCCCAACTCTTAAGATTCTTTGGCCTAAAGTTTCACTTTAGTTACAGGAACTTACAAGGTGGGGTGTTTTTTGTTTTTGGTTTTTCACCTTTTCATACTTCCCTGTGGACATTTCATTTTTTTAAAATAAAGCATGTTTAAGAACCCGTTTATTTTTACAAGTCCTGCTCCTTATTTTACTTTGGTTCTTGACAAGAAATAGTGAAATAGATGGTGATTATGTGTGTATTACGTGTGTATATGTGGAAATATTTACAGGTCTTGATCAAAGCTGTGCCATTTCTCTTTGCACTTTCTCATGAACATATATTCTAAGCTTGTTGTCCAGAATGGCTTTGCGTGTGGTCATTTTCAGCAGAGGAACAACTTCCTTCTTTTATTCCCCCCAATGGCAGCAAAGCCATCACTGAGGATAAAGGGAAGCTTAAGTAAAAATGCCAATTACTTTTGCTAATCCGCTGATGGTGAGGTTGTTTATGGTGAAGAACTAGGAATATGTTTCCAGACAGAATCTAAAAGTGGAACTCCGGACAGAATGTGTGTGTGTGTGCAAGTATGAATGTGTGTGTGTTTCTGTGTGGGTTTATCTGGCCATGCTTCTGTGTGTCCAGGGTTTGTGAATGTTTATGTCATCTTAATATGTTAGTTTGGGGACTAGGGATGTTCTTTAAGCAAAGAATGCCTTGCATATATCGTTTGTGTTTTCTGTTAAAATCAAAGTGAAGTATGGGGTGTTTGCAGCCACGGCCATCTGTCTGAAAAATCTCCGAGGGGTTTTTGCCCGCATTTCAGCCCACCACTGACATGTGGTCTTGTTCCTGTCAATAAAATTTTGGATTAAGTTACAACACTTTCGGCTCAGATGATTGTTCTCAGATGAAAACATGTACCTTCACTAAGGTGTACTAAATTTCAAGGGTCTGGCTGCATGAGCCAAACTGATATTTTGGGGGTCTGTCCAGTTAGTAAAAGAAAGTAGGGGGGCCGAGGAGGCAAGCTGGACTTTTGTCACAGTTCCTGACAGGCAGTGACTGAAGGATGTTTTTGGATAAGGTAGCTGTGGGGACTTGGTGGAAATACTGTTGAGTGAAATATATTATTACATTTCTTCGAGATGATTTTGTTTCAGTCTATTTAGTTCTTTAGGATATTTTTGTCTTGATTTTTCCCTCGACTCAACTCTCCTCCTTAGTGATTCTAATGATCCATCTCTTTGAAACTCTCGAGTGTCGCCTTGTTTAGAAGAGCCATGAAGGAAGGGAACTTCTGGGAGCTAATTCTGGAGTTGCACTGCTGACCCAAAGCCAACAATCTTCTCTCGTGCAATTTATAGCGTTGGAAATGCTGAAAATTTGGATCAGCTATGGGTCAGTTCCAACTAGGCAGAAGTGAGTTGAGTTGTGAAAGAAAGTATTTTTTGCCTTGCTCAACTCCACCCTTTTAGAGAGCCCATGTATGGGTTTCCATATCTTGGAATTTCCAGGTTGCTCTAAGAACCAGTCAAGGGCATCCTGTCAGTTTCCCTGGGCTGCTGGTAGAACCTGGCACTGGGTCATAGGCACAGATATTGTGGTAGATTCAGATAAGGTAGTGGCGATTGTGGCATGCTCTTAGATGATCCTGTGGCGTGAGGGTGATGAGCCGCAGTTTCTCTAGGCTGCACTGGGCTTACTTAGGTCATAAGCTTGTGGATTCGAAGCCTCTGGCAGTAGCCTTTGCTACATTGACTGCTATTTGATTTGTGAGGTTAAAGCCCAGCCTGCAATCTACACAGTGTTGGTCTCAGCTGGAGTTCTCCAGCACCCAGGCTGAGATGCGATGTGAGATTGGTGCTAATTCCAGCAGCCAGTGCACTTCTCTTCCTTCCCTGATGGCTGAGGAGAGAAGGCTCTGAGAACCCATTAAATACGATAGAACCTAGTGCAAGCTTCTTTCTGAATGCTTAGGGCTTGGAGGAAAAAGGAATTTATTCTCATAAACATGAAGACATGCTTCTTTCTCTCTGAATTATCTCTTTAGGAGCTCTGGTGGCCTAGTGGCAAGAAGCTGCATTGCAATCCCAGAGGTACAGGGTTTGAATCCACCAGATGCTCTCTCTGCTGGAGAAGGAGGGGCAATCTCCTCCTGTACCAGTCAGATCTGATTAGATGGGGGGGGGGGAGAGAGAGAGAGAGAGAGAGAGAGAGAGAGAGAGAAGCTACGGTGGCAATATGAAGGGAAATTTTTGAAACAATGATTATTACCAAGAATGTCTTTCTTGGGTTCAATTATTGCCCATTTTGCATTCTTTCCTTTTGCATTTGATCATGTAACTCCATAACTAACAATAACACATATCATTTTGTATTCTGTATTTTCTATTTAACATGTTTGAAAACTGAGCTTGTTGCAGTTTCCTCATGTTTATCATTTGATTTTCCATGAGTACTTGACATTTCGTGAAGCAGGTCCCCCAACGTGTAACGAATCATTTGCCTGCTGTTGGAAAGTTAAAGGCTTCACTTTGTCACTCTTATCAACACTGCAGCAATGGAAATCGTCACACACGTCACTTTGGAATATTTCCCGGGAGTGGGATAACTAGGTCAAAGGGTATGAATACTTTTCTTGCTCTTGAGATACTTGCCACACTGTTTAATGCAAAGTTGTACCTGTTCGCAGCAGCTTCAGCTGTACCTGTTCACCTGTTCAGCAGTAACATTGAGAATATGAGCTCTCCTGGCTTAGTGGTAAGGAATTTCACTACCAACCTAAAAGCATGTGGTTCAAATCCACCAGGTTTCTGAGGGAGAAAGATAAGCTATCTTCTCCTCTGGTGACTTCTTGCCTCTGAAAACCCACAGGAGGGCCAGCTATGAGTCGGTCGGTTCTGACTCTACGGTACACAACAGTAACACAGTATAGTAGTGACCTCTGGACTGTGGCATGGAGTTAAAGCTCAGTTTACCACTTACCAGATGTGTGACCTTGAACACGTTCTTGACCTCTCTTTGCCTCAGTTATATCCTCTGTAAAATGGAGATAACCGCAGTATCTACTTCTTAGGACAGTTATGGCTGTTGTTGTTGCTAGGTGCTGTCAAGTCGAGCGTGACTTGTTGTTGTTGTTGTTACGTGCTGTCGAGTTGTCGAGTCGTTTGCGACTCATAGCGACCCTATGCACAACAGCCCTAAACCCTGCTCTATCCTGTGCCAATCACATTGCCTCTGACACACCCATCCTGATTACCCCAGTCACTGAATCAATCCACCTCATAGAGGGTCTTCCCCTCCTGCACTGACTCATAGTAACGTATAAACAGCAGATCTGAACCTGGTCCTGTCCTCTGCCGTCCTTACAATCTCTCACACACTTGAGCTTGTGGCTGTAGTCACTGGGTCAAAAATTCGTCTGGATCTTCTCTTCTTTTGTTGTCCCTCCACCTTTCAAAGCACAATACCCCACTCCAACAAATAGCCTCTCTTAGCAACATGCCTGATGTGTGTGAGACGAAGCTTTATCATTTTTGCCTCCAAGGAGCACTCTGACTCTGTTTGTTCTTTTGGCAGTCCATGGGATATTCAGTACTCTTCTCCAACAATACAGTTCAAAGGCAAAGACATAAATTCTTCTTTGGTTGTCTGTATTCATTGCCTGGCTGTCAGAAGCACAGCAAATGACTGAAAAGACCGTGGCCCAAATCAGGCACACCTTAGTCCTGAAACTGACTTTATTGCTCCCCAGTAATTTGGAGAGACAAAACAGGGTTGAAATAGTCTTCTAGAAAGGGCTATTGTTAGATATAAGCTAACATTTTATAATGACCAGAATAATGCTTATACAAGTCTTATGCTCTGTCTCTGTGTTTAAGCAAACATATTTCTTTAGTTTGAGATTAAAATAAACCCACACACAACAAACTAAAAACTAAACTCAAATTAATAGAAAAATAAAAGTGACATTTTGAGGTCTTAATATTTTTGCATACTTAATAATTTAGTTTCTAAGAACCACAGCACAATTTTTTTTAAATGCTAATCAAAAAGCAAGGCTCCAGGAGTTGATGGCATATCAATTGATTTATTTCAACAAACAGATGCTGCCCTGGATGTGCTCACTAAGTTGTGCCAGGAAATCTGGAGGACAGCCAGCTGGCCAACTGACTGGAAGAGATTGGTATTTGTTCCCATTCCAAAGAAAGGTGATCCAACAGAGTGTGGAAATTATTGAACAATATCACTGATATCATATGCAAGCAAGATTCTGCTGAAAATTATCCAAAAACGTTTGGAACAATATGTCAACAGAGAACTGCCAGGTGTGCAGGCTGGATTTAGAAGAGGTCGCGGTACTAGGGATATTATAGCTAATGTTAGATGGATCTTGGCAGAAGAATGTTTATCTGTGTGGATCACAACAAGCTATGGCTGAGTCTGAGAAGAATGGGAATCCCAGAACATTTGATGGTGCTAATGCGAAACCTATACTTGGACCAAGAGGCAGTCGTCAGAACAGAGCAGGGAGACACTGGATGGTTCAAAATCAAGAAAGGGGTCAGTCAGGGATGTATTTTGTTTCCATATCTTTTCAATCTGTATACAGAACAGATCATCCAAGACACTGGGCTGTACGAGAAGGAATGTGGCATCAGGATTGGTGGAAGAATCATAAACAATCTGCATTATGCAGATAACACAACTCTGCTTACTGAAACTGAGGAGGACTTGAAACGCTTGCTGCAGAAGGTCAAGGACTTCAGTCCTCAATATGGATTGAAGCTCAACATCAGCAAAACAAAGATTCTCACCACTGGGCCAACATCAGTATGGCAGCATCAGTATGGATGGTGAAGAGATTGAGATAGTTAATAGTTTTTGTTTACTTGGTTCCACAGTCAACGCTCTTGGTAACAGCAGCCAGGAAATCAGGAGACTAATTGCACTGGGAAAGCAACCTCTCAAGAGTACTGAAGAGCAACAACATCAGGCTGGAGACTAAGGTGCGCCTGATCCAGGCTATAGTCTTTGCAATTACGTGCTATGCATCAGAGAGTTGGACGGTGAATAGGGATGATAGAAAGAGAATTGATGCCTTTGAGCTGTGGTGCTGGAGAAGAGTGTTGAATATACATGGACTGCTAGGAGAACAAACAGGTTTGTCCTAGAGAGGGTGAAGCCAGAATGCTCCTTGGAGTCATGGATTCTGAACCTTCGTCTGACATATTTTGGGCATGTTGCAAGGAGGGGCTGGTCCTTGGAGAAGGACATCATGTTTGGGAGAGTGGAGGGACGATGGCGCAAGAGAGCAAGACCCTCAATGAGATGGATTGATTCTGTGAGTGGAGTGGTGGGAATGAGTGTGTTTGAGACGGCGAGGTTGGCACAGGATAGAACGGTGTTTAGGGCTCTTATACATAGGGTCGCTATATATGAGTTGCAAGTGACTCGATGGCACATAACAACAACAAACAACAACAGTTATTAAACTGCTAATTCACAGAACAGATCTATTTTGGGGTACTTAATCAATTACTTGCTATGCATTAGAAAGCTGGACAGTGACTAAGGATGACAGAAAAAGAATTAATACCTTTGTGTTGTGGTGCCAGGAGAAGAGTATTGAACATACCATGGACTACCAAAGAGAACAAACAGGTCCTGGAGAGGGTGAAGCCAGGTTGCTTCTTGGAGGCAAGGATTTTGAAGCTCTGTCTCACTTACTTTGGGCATGTTGCCAGGAGGAACCAGTCCTTGGAGAGGGCTATCATGCTTGGAAGGATGGAAGGAGAGCACAGAAGAGGAAAACCCAGGATGAGATGGATTGACACAGTAACAGATAATGAGGGAAGGTGGGAGACATTGACACTGGCTCAGGACAGAGCAGAGTTCAGAGCTGTGGTCCAAAGGGTCGCTCTGAGTTACAGCGACCTCCATGGCAAACAACAACAACAACAACAACAACAACAACAACATTATATCACTTAGAAGACCTGGGGTTGACAGTTTTAATTCGCCAGCTCGGTGGAGAAAGAAATGTCATTCTACCTGCATAAAGGTTGTTGTTCAGTTCTGTTGAGTTGGAACCAATCCCCAGCAGTTCCTCCTATAGCAGGTTCTCAGAGGCAGTAAATTGCACCAGAGGAGATTCGCCATCTTTAATCCGTGGAGCAGTTGGTGGATTAGGACAGCATACCTTTGGGTTGGCTGCAGTTTCTGAAAACAATCCAGCAGGGTCGCCATAAACCAGCATTGACTTCATGGCATTAAGGGGGGCGGGCATTCCTAATCGTTAGGAGTAAGTACTTCGTGGATGAGAGTCCGAATCCCGGTCCCGTTTGGTAGGGGCTGATGGGCACCGCCGGGCCCAAGCTGGATGGCACTGGGCTCTAAGGAATCCAGACGCTGAAATGAGGCCTCTGGCGCCCGGGGGGGGGGGGGGGGGATGCACACACGTGGGCCTTTTAGGATTCGTGTCAGGGACTCGTCCTCACCGACTGGGCAGGAGGAACTGGGGGGTTTATGTCTGAGATGGATTTTGTGCGGGAGTGCAGGAAACCTCATGGCTCCCGGCTCTTCGGACCTGGGCGGGCTCACCGAGTCACCCCATGCGCTGCGCTGCAGGTAGGGGCGGTGGTGAGGCTGCGCGGGGTCCCTGTTGGGCTGAGGGCACCAGAGGTGGCAACATTTGTCATTTTATGGCTCGGTCAGCTTTCCTTTCCTTAATCCTGGTTGTTTCTGCAGAGCTCTCAGAGTAATTTACTCCTTGCATGTGTTTAAAACTCTAGGAGCCTGAGAAATCTCAAAAAGCTAGTAAAAAGAGGGGCTCCCCGCACGTCCTGTGTCACTGGCGTCCTCACACCGCAGACCCCCAACTGGGTAGACTCCTGGGGACCACGGAGCTCAGGCGGCGGGGTGGGGGTGGGGGTCCTCGCCAGCGTGCTGCGCAGGGACTGTCCTCTGGGCACGCGGGGAGCTTGCTCAGTGCCCAGCCAAGCTGCTCCCCTGGAGGCCTTTGCTTGGGGACATTTCCACGCCTGGGGTGCTGCTGGTTCTGGGAGAGCTGGTCTTCTCTTCTGGAGTGAGAGTGGCTTCTGTCTTTTTTGGAGGATCAGTGCCGCTGACTTACTGAGCCGCCTTGTGGACCTTGATTGATCTTTTAACTGCGCAACACGCATGCTCCTGCCACCCATTTTTCCTGGTGATTCAGACTCTTAACGACCCTCAGGACAGAGTAGAACTGCCCCCTAGGACCTCAGAGGCAGTGAATCTTTACAGCACACACTACCCCATCTCTCTGCCCCCCCCCCCCAATCGCTGGTGAGTTCCAATCAGTTATTTTGGTTGTCATCTCAAGGTTTAACCCATCACACCACCAGGACCCTCTAAATTGGTTATAGAAAAGTACAAAACAGACAAAAACACCCTGTGGGCATCTGTGCAAGCACAGATTTTTTTCTTTGTTTCTCTTTGTTGTTTTTTTCTATACACTGCCCTCCCCGCCTCCAAGCTTTACTTTTTATGCAGTTCATTTTGTATTCTGCCTTCTTCATGACATTCTTTTATAAACAGACTAGCTGTGTAACTCTCATTCATCATGTGTAGATAGCCATTTCTGTGTTTATTTGATTGTTTATGAATGAATCCTGTACTAATAAACATTTGTTTGCTTAAAGGTTTTTTGTATTAGGTTGGAGTGCTGTTATTGCAATTATTTGGGGCAAGCATAGGATCCTTTTCCAGGCTAATGGAATGCATTTTCAAGTGGCTTTCCATAACTCTGTACTAACTTTATGCCAGCTGGAGTTGACTGAGCACTGAGGGTCATGAGTGTCCTGCCAGGTATGGGGGCCAAAGCCACAGGGGAGGCAAGCTTAGGCGGCCCTGGCTCTGAGCCTGTATGACGTGAAATCCAGAGCTGTACCCATTTAGTCCCAACTCTCCACAGTTTGAGGACATTGACCTATACTGGAATTGAAAGATTGAAATTGAGTGTTTCAAAGAAGCCATGGAAGTGGTTCTAGTAATTTGTTAGATTAGTGTGTTTCCTTGTTGAAAGTTAACATAACTTGGTAACCTACATTAAAACCAGCCAATAACCAGTTGCCATTGGATCTGTTCTGATTCCTGGTGAATCAGCTCATAGTTCTGCTCCGATCTATGGGGACTCCACGAGTTGGAACTGACCCCCTGGTTCTTATGTTTGTCACCGTTTTATTTACTTTGCACCTGCCTCTCATATTCCTCTAGCCATTGCTTGCTACAGTAAACTCTTAAAACCGAAGCTCCTGGTTTTGTCTTATTACAGTCACGTGAGAGCTGGATTCCATGGTTCTGTAGTTTAGTTCTGAGCTTCTCCTTAAAAGGATTCCCTGGTCCCCAGCCCATGTTCAGATGATTGTAGCTGGACATTTGTGACCTGACCACAACGACCTCAGCAATGTCTCTCCTAAGTCTCCAAGGATCACTTAGTGGCTGGCTGGATTAATGGTGCTGAAGTTGTTTAATCCAAATGATTTTAACTGCATTAGGAAGCCAGTGTACTGATAAACTGATAGTAAGTGCAGGCATTAAGATTGATCACTATTTAAGCATTTGAGATCAAGTACAGGTCTGGTATTTCTGAGGCTGTTCATGGGCTACATTCCTCAGGCTCATTCTTGATTTCATTTTCCACTATTGGCATTGAAAATAAATTAAGCCATTAAGTTGCTTTAGGATTCACATTCGCTCTGTGCCATCTCCCGTGGCAGATGTAGGAATATTTGACTTATATCCTCAAGGAATGCACAGCCAATTGTGGGGAAAAGGCAAATGAAGCTGAAATTTCCAATGAATGTTCCCAAAGGGCACATGACGCTGTATTCCCAGTTGTGCTGCTGATTGATGGAAATACTCTAAGTGCCAACACTGCAAGTGGCCTAGAAGGATGAGATCCAGGGGACCTCAGAGTTCGAGGATGACTTCACGGACAAGGTGAGATTTGGAGTGGCCCTGACATAGCAGGCAGGACTGGGATAGGGGCAAGTGGGGTTATAACTGGAGGAAAAGGGTTGAGAATGAAAGAGAAGATCCCATTTTGGAGAATGATGTCAATGCTGATCCTACTGGGGAAGAGGTTCCACAGGCTGGTGGGGCTGAGGTTGGAGAAAACATCAAAGTCAAAAAAAGAGGTTTATCCTTGAAACTTTCACCATCGCCGTCATTATCAGCATCAGCTCCACTTGACTCATAACTGTTACGGCAGAACCAATTCATAACTGATCCTCCACCAAGCTTTCAGAAGGTGTAAATTGCAGGAGAGGAGATTGCCCATCTTTCTCCCTTGGGGCTCCTGGTGGATTAGAACCAGCAGAGAGAGGGACGCCACTTTGGGGTTCGTAGCACAGCTCCCTACCCACTAGGCTACCAGGGCTTCCTTATCAGCATTATTGGCAGCCAACAATTATTGTGCGCTTATGATGTGGATCTAAGGACTTGGCGTGTACTACCTTCTTTAATCCTCAGACAACTCTGTGAAACAGACAAGGATTATTGTGACCTCTTGGCTGCAGAAGTGAGAGGTGACGTGAAGTAACGTCAGCTGGTAGGCGGCAGAGCTGAGTTCAGCCTGGTTTCAGAGCCTGCGCTCTTCACTGTGGGTTTTCACTCCCTCTGTGACTGTTGTGGTTTTCTGTGTGGTGCTGATGGGTTAAATGCTCAGCTACTTGACAGAAGGTTAGCAGTTCAAGCCCACCCAGAAATGCCTTAGAAGACAGAGCTGGCAGTCTGTTTGCAAAAGGTCACACCCCTGTGGGACAACTCCGCTTTGCACACGAGTGGTCCCCATAGATTGAATTGGCTTGAAACAGCTCCCAGCAATGAGAAAAACCACAATCGAGGAATGGTAGAGAGCTCTGATGGGATTAACGTGGATCCGTAGCTCCTTGGCAGAGAGAGCAGTCCAGCCTTTTGAGTCAGGCTGACCTGGGTTAATGTTCTGACTTTATCACTTAATGGCTGTGACTTTGAAAGTTAGGGAACTTCTTTGAATCTCTTCAAGTTTTCACTCATAAAAAAGAGATAGTAGTAACACTTCCCCAGAGTTGTGGAGGGTATTAAATGAGATGACACACAGAACACTTGACAAGCAGTAAGCCAACTGGAAATGATAGCGGCTGTGGCTTATATGGGCTTCAGCAGCGCAGAGACTGTTGAGGATGCTGTGGGATCTGGCGGGGTTTCTGATGTAGGTTCTCATAGATTCGCTATGAGTGAGAGGCAACTTGACAACATCTGACAGCAACAGCAGCATGGCTTGTATCTGTCATGTGTGTTGGCCTATAAAGCCATTTCTGAGAACGAGAAGGAATGAAGGCAGAACTTGATTCAGGTTAAATGTACTGCAGTAGCAGCCAGCACAGATAGCAGGCGTGAAATTCCTTCCCTGGAGCACCCCTGGGGGGCAGCTCTGTTCCGGATGTGGCTCTGCCCTGCTCCAGGAAGTAATTGTTTCTCTTTGTCCTTCAAAATCTGGAAGGGTAAAACCAGGACATGGTCACTGTACTTAAATTCGGCTTCCTTGCCAAATGTGCATTCCAGGGGCTGGAATGGGGACCTGCTGTCATTGCCAGTGTCCTACCCCAACTGTTTCCCACTGCCCGATGGAGCCACTATTGTAGATAAAAGCACCACCTCCCACAGAAGAAAAGAGGAATAGTTGAAAGGATTTAATGTAAGTGTCTATAAAGGCAAACAGTGCATGAAATGACTTTAATGAACACAGGAACATTTAAACAAAAGGCTTAATAAAAAACAGTGAAAGGAAAGCCAGGCTTTAGAATAAACTGCTCATTACAGAATTGCTCTCAAAATTCACGGAGCTAAACAGCACTTGAAACTATTTTGCAGATTTCCATCCATACACGTCGTAAACAGTCCACATGGTCTTGTCCTCTGTGTGACATTCAGACATTGTAGTTTCCCCCTCAACGTTACTTCCAAGCTCTCCAGAGCATCAAAGAGAGTGTCTAGAAGGAAAGACCATTGCTTTTCCTTCTTTGAATTTCAGATGTTGTGGTTGTGACGGCAAACCCATTTGGTTTTATCCCCATGCTCTTGATTTATTAAAAATTAGCTTTGTTGGAAGCAGTGACTGCTTTTCCTTGCTTCTAATTCAGTTTTAGGGAACTCTAGTGACATGATCTGGTAGAGTTTCAGTGCTAACACGAAGATGAAGCTTCTCCAGGGATTCAAATCCATCAGGGAGAGAAATGATGGACAGTCTCCTCCCATGTAATTTACAGCCTGGACAACCCAGTGGAGGGTCCAACCCATTGAGTTGTGTGTTTTGTCTTTTTTTTTTTTTTAAAAAAAATCCTTTATCACATGGGTACAGGAAGATGCAAGAGTGTAGGAGAAAAGGAAAACACCCCGAAGCTTATTTGAAATTCTGAAAATGTTGTGACACTCTTGGAAGCTCTGTGGGATTTCCCTTCTTCCTGTTTTATATAAGTTTTGAAGTTTTCAAATAAGTCTAGAATTCACATGACAGTCTGCAAACCTCCTCCCAGGTGAGCAGTACTTTAGAAAAAGTGGTTGGTGTGTTGGCTCTTGTCTGATTTTTCATATTTTCTCACAGGTGAATTTTAAAATAGGGGTTCATAAGTGGTTGGTGGATTTGATCTGCGTTGATCTTCTAGGGTTTAGCTCATGTGAGGAAGGGTCTCTTCAGTGTGATCAACTGTATAAGACTGAGAAGGGAGCATTTCCCCAGAAGCAGCTCTCAGAAGGGCAAGAGAGATGGAATGGAGAAACGGGAACTCAGGGAAGAAGCAGAGTGTCTGTAAATTCAGACATTTGCCCCTAATGTTACAAAGCAAAATGTTTACAAATTGCTAAATAGACAACTAATTTGTTTTCATCAAAATGTCAATAAACATTCATCCATATGTTAATTAAAAAATAACTGACTATGCAAAAACATATTTAGGTCTCAAGGCATTTAAATGCACCGTTGTTAAGTGTTGGTGAGTTTGCCAATACAGTGGAACCCTGCCCCATCTGTGCCGCCCTCCCAGGCTCTGCTGTGCTTCCATTACAGTCCTTTATTCTAGCCACCGGGTCAGTCCACCTCCTGGAAGGGCCTCCTCTCTTTTGCTGACTTTCTACTACTTCAGCCATGATGTCCCTTTCTAGGAACTGATCCCTCTTGATAACATGTCACAAGGGTGACATTTAATGGAATTCTGTCCCCAGACTCCTGTTAGCCCATAGCCACAGTGGAACCACAGACAATGAATTCTTCTCGCAAGAAGAAATAAAGGTTAGCTAAAGCAGCATCTCTTCTGTATGCAGACAATGCTGCATGACTTACGCTTTCCTAGATTTTATTAGGGTCCAAATGGTAACACTTAACCTTTTAGATTGGAAGCAGGAGTGGCATCCACTTCCTAAATAACATGCCTCTGGAAATTCTATGAACTTCGATAAATGTTGATAGTTCTAGAAAGGCTTCAGACCTTTTGTTCACAGGGTTGCTCTGAGTCGTGCTCGACTTGAAGGCAGTCATCACCAACAACAAAGCAGCATCACCCCCACCCCACTGTTGTTGGGCTAGGATGGCTTGAGTCAGGGCAGCCCACGGGAAGACTGATTGTTCGTAGCTGGTTGAGTGCAGTGTGGTGCTGCAAAGCTCTCCTGAGTGTGGAAGGCCAGGAGTTCGGCTCTCCGCCCCGCTGTTAAGTCCTCTGGTCAAGGAGCTTGGATTCTCTGAGACTTCCTTTCTGCATCTGAAACTTGATGCAGAGGGATTGAGTTTAGGGACTTTAGAAGAATTTTTCAAGATCCACATTTTATTTTAGGAGCAGTGGACACTAGGTGAAAGTTGAGTCACTTCCTATTAAAACAAGATGCAGCATTTCGTGGTGTGAGACAGCACCAGGCGCACTGGACTCAGCGTTCCAGTCTCAACAACTCCGCTGATCACAGATGACTTGTCTTCCTCCAGCTCGTGGGCCTGGGAATATTCATTTACGCTCTGCTTTACTCCGTGCTTGGAGAGAAGAGATTTTCTGGGGAAACAATTTTAGGTTAAAATCCAGACTCCTCCCCTAAAT
Organism: Elephantulus edwardii; assembly: GCF_000299155.1. Classification (NCBI taxonomy): domain Eukaryota; kingdom Metazoa; phylum Chordata; class Mammalia; order Macroscelidea; family Macroscelididae; genus Elephantulus; species Elephantulus edwardii. The sequence continues at coordinate 20,512,285 of NW_006399756.1, read as the reverse complement.
AACCGTATGGACTTAGGATGGAAAATGGGCTTCTTTGAGTCTCTATTTTCACATATAGAAAGCGGAACTTTAGATTTATACCTATAAATACTCCTCTCTTCCTCCCAAAGTTGGGGCAAGCATGAAGGCTGTGTGAGGTGGCCGACATGGCACTGGGTATCTAGGGAATGCCCAGTAAGTGTCCGCCCTGCCCCAGTCTTCTTCTTACTAATTACTGTGGTTTCTGTTCTGGAGCTCTGGGGCTGTGGTCTGTAGGCTACCCTTCCTTGGTGGTTCGAATCCACCAGCAGCCCTGCAGGAGATGGCTAGGCAGTCTCCTCCCATGTGATTTAGTGCCTCTGAAACCACTGGAGGACCAGCTATGAGTTAGTTTCAATTTGATAGCAATGAGTTATTTTTGGCTTTTGTTTGTTTTGAGCTGGTTTCTGTTACTTTAGTTCTTTGAGTTGGCCTTCTACACCTGTGGTGTTGCCCTCATGGGATAGGTATGGTGATCAAATGTAAGCATGTGAAGGGACTTTGCAAAACCTCAGAGGTGCTAGGTCTGAGCAGGTGAACTCTTAGGGCTGGAGGGCAGGGATCTGTCCATCTGTCCATCTGTCCACAGCCTAGTTGTTCTCTGAGTGAGGGCTTAGCAGTGGGCTGGAAGGCAGGCCTGGCTTCCTCCAGCCTGGCAGCCTTGGGCACATGCAGACACACTTCCGGTCCTGACAGACAGGCCCAGCTTGCAGATGGACCAGGGACGTTCATGTGCTGATTGTCACTCACAGCTCATGCCAGCTCCTGCCAGGGGAGGGCAGCGGGCGCTTCCAACTCCATTTCTTCCCTTGGACGTTCCCTACTCATCTTCTTACATCTTCTCCTGAAATTTCTACTTGGAGGAGGGTCTAGTAGAACAACCTTGCTTTTAAAAGCATTCGATTCAGCAGCGAAATCTAGCAATCGTGAACGGCGGCCGTGGAACCAGGCACCTGTTGTCACGCAGGCTGCCCTTGGGGAGAGTAATTAGTTTGGCAAAACCACTGGAATGTTCTTGGTGGGGGCGGAAGCCGGGGAGTGGGTGGTGGGCTTGTTTCTTGGGTGTGTTGTCTTCCTTCCGAGCAGATGGGCCCAGAAGAATTTTCCTCGGGGGGAGGCAGGACTGGCCCCGGAGGGCCCAAGGGCTAGCTTCCTGTCCAAGTGGCCCATTCAGAAAACGCCTCGCTGGCCGCCTCCAGATGGCACTGGCCGCTGCCCGCTTCCCCACCGCAGGGGTTCGCCTCTAAGTGGGAGGAGGAGCACTGGCAGGGAGGGGGTGGCCCCCGTTTTACGGCTCATCAGCTCAGCATGATAGATGGCCTGGGCCTCGCCGGGTCGCGTGTTCAGCTGGGACCTGGGACCTGCCAAGCGTGTCCGCCAGCCCCGGGGCTGACACATGGTCCACTAGCCTGGGCTCAGCTCACGGCCACATGGCTGATGGAGATGGCTCACGTGATGGCCGGAGAGGTGGGATCTGGGGACCCCTCCTATTGGCTGCCATGGCTTCTCTTGGTGGGACCGTCCCCTCTGCTAGCTGTGGTCACCTCCACCAGGGTCATCAGAGGGCTACAGGGAGGGCAGGTGGATTGAGGGCTTGTTTACACGCTGCCCCCCGCCCCGGCAGGAGAGCTGTTCAGGTGTCCTTCCTCTCTGCCCGCATTGTGACCTTTTCGCCCTTCTTTCCACTTCGTCCTTAAAATATGCATCTCAGCTATCTGTCCCAACAACATCGACATTATTTATGTGATGTGTTACTCATTAAAAAGCCTGTGTGTGTGTGTGTGTGTGTTTTAATGTATTACTTAGTAAAATTGTGTGTGTGTGTGTGTGTGTGTGTGTGATGTGTCAATGGGACTATCGCTTGGTGGCAGAAGAGAGAGGCTCCTTCTGGTACATTCTTAATATATGGGCTGGGGTGACCTGGGGCCAGTGAAGAAGGAACGAGTCTGCTACAGGCATTTCACTCCTTTGTCAGGAGTTGGTGACAGAACTGATTCTGAACACAGGCTTTTCGGAACACAGTACCTCCCCTGGCTGTGAGACCAGGTCACTTCTGCAGTGGACTCTGTGTGTAACGTCCCTGCTTGTCCTCTGTGTCAGCAGTGGCACTGGTGAGAAAATCTCCATTTAGAAATGCCCAGCCACCTCGATTTTAGGGTTGGTTTAGGTCTGAGACATGACATGGCTGAGTTAGCTACCGAATCCATCTTGCTGTTTCATTTGAGTACCACCAGCTGTCTTCAGGTCAATTTCAATTCACATCAATTGGACAGGACAGAATAGGCCCATAGGTTTCCAAGGCTGTAATCGTTATGGAAAGACTGTCTGGTGGCATAGTGGTAAAGAGCTGTGCTGCCATCTCAAAGGCTTATGGTTCAAATCCACCAGGAGAAGGATAGATAGTCTTCCTGTGTGATTTACAGCCTCTGGAAACCTCCTTGGAGGGTCAGCAAGGAGTCTCTTCTGACTTGAGGCACATATCAATGGTGATCTTTATGGAAGGAGCTCTGAGGATGTGGTTATTAACCCTAGGTTTACCATAACGTTGATGGTTCATGGAAACTTGCTTTCATAGAGGTTTAAAGGCTTGGAAACCCTCAGACAATTTTCTGTCTTATAGAATCTTTCAGAGTTGGAGTTGACTTGGTGCCAATGGGCATGATTTTGGAGTCAGTCTTTATAGGAGCAGATGTAGGTATTTTCTTCTCCTTCAGGTCTTTGTCTCCTGTTGGGTGCATTCAAACTGCTAACCTTCAGATGAACAACTAAGTGCTTGAACTTAATCAGCTAACCATTTGTGCCCCAAAAGCTGCTTGAAGGACTCTCTGCGGATCCTTCTGCCTTCAGATCGTGAGCCTGAAGTAGTGGTAACGTACGAAAGGCTCCCAGTTGTCTTTAAGCCCTTTCTAGACAAACGTCTGGGAGGTTGGTGCTGTCCTGAGGAGGCTGCCTTCCTCTCAATCCTCATTACAATTTTTTCTTACCTTTTGTTTTGAGATTGCTTCAGACTCACAGAAAATATGCAGAAATGATACAGAAAGTCCCTGTGTTCTTTTCCCTGACTTTTCCTCATACTTGTTCAAGTCAACGCGTTACTGTTGAGTTAGAATTAACTCATAATTGACCCTCCGTTGGGTTTTAAATCACCTGGGAAGAGATTGTCCATCTTTCTCTCATGTATCTCCTTGTGGATTCAAACCTTCCAAGAGGTGTGACCTTACCAATTTATCTCCCATAGACTGTTTTAATGTCACTAATGTTTTTTACTGGTCTTTTTAATGTCCATGGACCCACATGACATTTAGTCATCCTTCCTGTTGTCCTCTCCAGTCTGTGACAGTTCCTCAGGCCTTCCTTGTCTCCCATGACCTTGACATGTTTGAAGTGCTCTGGCCAGTTATTCCACAGAACAGGCAGCTGTGAACTCTGTCCGTGAAGGACCAGATGGTAAATGTTTTCCACTTTGTGGGCCATGTGATCACTGGTGCAGTGCCTTGCCCCTGTTTTTGATCAGAAATATGTTGAAGGGTGAACGGGGTGTATTCCAATCAAACGCTGATTATGAGGACAGATAGAGGGCTAGACTTGGCCTGCGATCTGGAGTTTTCCCACTGCTGTTGGAGAAGTGTGCTCTGTCTGATTTTGACTGATGCTATCTCTTAATCAGGTGAGATTGTGCCTTTTCTTTTAAAGAACCAAGAAAACCTGAGTGCTTGCTCACAATGATGTGGACTGGAAAATTGAAAGTTGTAATTTCCCCCCATTGTAATGAAAACTCTCTCTGCTACTGTAAGATTCTACAAATAATGCCTGTTGATTTTCACACCTCCTGGTGGATCTGGTGTGCAACAGTTATTCTAGTAACTTTCAAACTATGATTTCCTGTTTCACTCATCCATCCCTTCTACAGAATTGTGATTCTTTTGTAAGGAAGAGCTATCTCTTCTCTCCCATTACCAAGCATTATTTATAATGTTATGGACTCGCAGATTGCTTTTGCATTTTGAGTTGTGATGATTGCAGGTTTTGAAACCTCTGCCAAAGCACCACTCCTCTTCCTCTTGGACTTCTTCCGTCTTATCCAGTTCTGTGCATCGCTGGCTTTGCCCTCGTTCGTTACAACACTGTACACGTTCAGTGGCCTCAGACCTGCTGGTTTGATTTCTACAAACTTGTCAAATCTGGTAGGCTCAACATGAGGGCAGTGGAGCTGTGGGCTGCTGGAAAGTTGTGTTTGGCCGTATATTTGGGTGAATTATTCCAGATCGGGTTTGAATTGTGACTCCATGTTACTAGCGCACCTTTCTTTCTTGCTTAGAAAGTTCCTTTCTATTCTGTTATTTGGGGGGAATAAGAGCCCTGGTGCCTAGTGGCATAGCAGTTAAGTACTTGGCTACTAACACGTAGATTGGTGGGTCTAATCCATTCAGGGTCTCCATTGGTGGAAGACCTGGAAATTTGTTTCAGTGAGATTGTTTATAGTGACTTTATGAATCACATGTCTGAACTTGCCCTATTCTGACCACCCTCACACTCTGCTGTGCTCAAATCCATCGTAAGAGTCACTGGGGCGTCATCCATCTGGTTGAGGGACTTCTTCTCTTTTGCTGTCTTCCATATTTCCCAGCATATCTTTTGTTTTGATATCTTTTGTTCCCAAGGACTGACCTTTCCTAACAACATGCCCAAATTAAGACAGAACTTCACTATCTTTGCCTCTAAGGAGCACTTTGGATGTCCTTTCTCCAAAACACACTTCCTTGTTTGTTCACTTGGCAGTTTATGGAATATTCAATATTCATTGCCAATATCACAATTTAAAGATATTGATCTTCCTTATTTATTCCCAATTTTCAGATGCATAGGAAGTAATTGAAAATATTTCAATTGGATTAGATGCACCTTAGTCTTTAAACAGGTATCCTTGCTCTTTAGCACTTTGGAGAGATCCTTGAGAGGAAGCCATAAAGATTACAGTTTAGAAAACTCTATGGATCAGTTTAGCTCTGCTTTGTGGGCTCACTCTGAGTCAATATTGATTCAGTAGCAAACAACAACGACAACGTAACAACATTTGAAAGAGTGAGAGGCCTTACTTTGGTGCCATTTAAAACAGTGGATTTCATTGCTTTTATATGCTCATTGCTAGATTAAAGTGAAATATCATTGCAAGTGATATTGCTGCCATTAAAAAGCCAAACAGACTTCTAAAGATTAACCACCTGATTTCTTTTTAAGCACCAGAAGAATACTTTGAGTCAGGTTCCTAAAATTAGAGAAATTTTCATTTCCCCTGTAATTAAGATTAAAGTGCCCTAAAGGGCCCAGATGGGAGATTAGGTGGACAGCTGGTGGACATGGCTCATGCTTTTGCTGGTTCTTTAGATGACCTCAGAAAATGGTCTTTATGTCCGGTTCTTGGGTCCTTGATGAGGAAAAGAGAGGAAAAAAAGTCAAGCTACATCTTGTGACTAAGAACAGGATCAAATTCCTCACCTTCAAAGACTTTTAGTTGATTTGAGGGAAAGGAGTTTGAGTAAATTCACTCAATATTTAAAGAAATTAATAGAATTAACCCAGCAACCAAATAAGGAAAGAAATAGAAAATAATTGTTGTCATACACCCAAGAGACATTGCTTGAAACAAGAAGGGAAGAAAAATAAGAGTTTCTGATCATGTACTGATAGCAGAACTACTGTCATTGAGTCAGATCCAACCACTGAGGGACATTACAGGATAGGGGCAGAACTGTCCCTGCGGGTTTGTGAGGCTGTGAGTGTTTACGGAAGCAGACTGACATTATCTTTCTCCTACAGAGTGATGAGTTGCTTTCAACCGCCAACCTTGAGATTAGAAGACACGTGTTTTAACCACTATGCCATGAGGCCTCCTTTGTCCTGGTAACAGAAGTCACGGAATAGAAAGCCTCATAAACTGCAGGTTTGGGGTTTTGTTTACCCCACTAAATTCCAAAATGCATGAGTGTGTGAGAGTACTGTGGACAACAGACCAGCTCCCCCTGGAGTATGGTGATGGAACAGCATCCAGAACTCGGCTGGACTTTGTGCACCCCTTTTGTTGTGCCTGTTCGTGGAGGTGGGTGTAAAGCTGAGATTTTAATACTTTTTTAAAAAGTTACCAAAGAGAATCATAGACTTTATCACCATGTGTGAATTTCACCATCTGTGAGGCTGTTAACGCGATCACATGATCTAAGCAGGAGTAGCTTGTTTGAAACTTAAAACCTCTTGCTGTCAAGTCAGCTGTGACTTATGGCCGCCCCGTGTGTCAGCAGATCTGCGCTCCACAGGGAGGCAGTGACTCTTGTCAGGGAGAGGCTGCACATCCTCCTTCCACAGGGTGACTGGTGGATCCGAGCCATCGACTTTTTAGCTAGCAGCACAACACAAGTAACAGATTACTCCACCGGGGTCCCTTTGTAAATATATTCATAACACAAAGCCACTCTCACTGAGAGGCTGCTGAACCTCCCTAGGTTTCCCAAGGCTGGAAATCTTAACAGGAGCGGATTGCTTCCTTTTCCCCATCAAAGGGCTGGTGAATTGAACAGGCCTTTTGGTGACAGTGGCTTAAATATGGAACATGGCCAGATGTTTGTCAGTGTAATATATTTCATGTGTACAACTCAGTGATGGCAGTTACATTCATCGTCTTGTGCAGCCATCACCATTATCTGTTGCTGAATTTTCCATCCCTATAAACAGCTTTAATTTGCTTGGCTCCACAGTAAACATTCTTGGCACCAGCAGCCAGGAAGTTAAAAGATGTATTATGATGGGAAAGTCTGCTGTTAGGGACCTCTCCAAAGTACTGGGGACTAAGGTGCATCTGATACAGGCCGTGGTCTTTGCAATCACTTGTTATGCATCAGAGAGTTGGACAGTTACTAGGGAGGATAGAATGAGAATTGATGCCTTTGAGCTGTGGTGCTGGAGAAGAGTATTGAGGGTACCATGGACTGCTAGGTAAACAAACAGATTTCATCCTGGAGAGAGTTAAACTGGGCTGCTCCTTGGAGGCAAATATCATGAGGCTCCGTCTGACATACTTTGGACATGTTGTAAGGAGGGACCCGTCCTTGGAGAGGGACATCATGCTTGGGAGGGTGGAAGGACAGTGCAGGAGGGGAACGCCCTCTATGAGATGGATTGATTCAGTGACTGGGGTAATCGGATGGGTGTGTCGGAGGCAGTGCAATTGGCACAAGATAAAGCAGGGTTTAGGGCTGTTGTACATAGGGTTGCTATGAGTCGCAAGTGACTTGACGGCACATAACAACAACAACATAAACAGCAGTATAAACAGTAACCCAGGGTTTCCTAAACAGTATTTCCTCTTCCCCCCCCACACTCCACCTTGGTAAATACAAATCAGTTTTGGCCTCTATACATTGGCTTGATATTTCACCTCTCCTAGGGAGCTCTAGTGGCTTAGTGGTAAGGAGTTGTGCTACCAACTCAAAGGCACGTGATTCGAATCCATGAGCTGCTCAGCAGAAGAAATGCGGGAAGTCTCCTGCCTGTATGATTTACAGCCTCTGAACACTGGCTAGAGGGTCAGTGATGAGTCACTTCTGACTTGATGGCACACAACAAGAGGTAAGTACTCAAGGAGTTCTGGTGTTGTAGTTTGTAATCTGTTTTGATCCTGAGGCCTCATGGCTACAGAAGATTGAATCCACCAGGGGCTCCATGGACCAAAGATGAACTCTTCTCCCATTAGGATTCATAGTCTCAGAAGTTATATGTGCAGTGGCCCTGAATTGGAGTCAACACAATGGCCGTGGGTTTGAGATACATACACAAGAGACTTGAAATCAATAATGCAAACAAACATACATCCTCCGGTAATCATCGTAGCATTATTCACAAAGTGAAGCCTGGTAACAGCCTAAATGTGTGTCAACATGGATGCCATACAAATGTGTAAATAAAATATTATATAAACAGACAATGGAGTGATGGGCTATAAAGAAAAATGAAACCCAAATTCTTGCTAGTACGTAGATGATCTGTGAAAACATGATGTTGAGTGAAATATGTCAGTCTTGAGCTCATTAATGCCAAAAGATTTTCAGTAGTTGCTTTTTTGGAAGGAGACCACCAGGCATTTTTCCCAAGTCCCTATGGGTGTGTGTGAGTGAACCTCCAGCCTTTAGGTTGGTAGCTGAAAGTGTTACTAGTTTGCACTGTCGGAAAACTCTTAAAACTTACTGCTGTTAGGTGTCATTGACTCGCCTCTGATTCAGAGCAGTCCAGTGTGACAGAGTGGAACTGCCCTGTAGGATTTTGGGAGCAGACTGCCAGCTCTTTTCTCCAGGAACCTGCCGGTGGGTTCAAACCCCCTCACTTTCAAGTTAACAGCTGAGTCCTTAACCATTGTGTCACCAGGCCTCCTTCTCTTGAAACTTAGAGTCATCAAAAACAAACCCTCAGAAAAAATAATGTGAAGGAGACAAAGCCCTGGCATAAAATGGATAGTTATAGTAAATCCTGGTATCTTGCCAAAAAAAGAAAACCAAACCAACACATAGCAAAGTCAACACCAAACCAAGTTGCCTTTCGTCTGATTGTGACTCTTCGTGAAGCGCGTGCAGAGTGGACCAGCCCTCTGCAGGGCATGTGGCTTGTCCGTGACCTTTTGGAAGCAGATCACTGGGACATTTTTTCATTGTGCCTCGGGGTGGGTTTGAATCACCACCCTTCTGGTTAGCATCCAAGCACATAATCGTTTGTATTATCAGGGACGCCCTGGCATCTTGAGAAGTGAGGATGTGCGCAAAGCATGGCTGAAGTGAGATGAAATGGGAATTTGCTCTTTTGCATGGACAGTGAGGCGATCAGACCAGCTGAAGGGATGGGAAAGATGTGGGAGGGTCCTTGCGGGGATTTCTGAGGTCTACAGTCACTGTAGGGGCTCAGCATGTGACCTTAGGGATCCAGTGCCACCTTGTCCCTGGCAGACCTGTCAGAAAAGCTATTTTGAAGGCATTGTGCTGATTGTACATTCATTCCATCAGGGGTGCGGTGCGTTGCACATGGTAGCCGGAGGCCTCTGAGATAAGCGTGGAAGGTGCCCTGTGCCCTTCTGGGTGGTGGACGATCTATTTTTGACTTGGAGACCAGTGACAGACCTGTCTTCTGTCAAGTCAAACCCACAGGGACTTTCTTGTTTTTCTGTTCTTTTGTTGACAGCTGTATCCCTGGCCATAATGGTCATGGGGTAGTGGAAGATAGTTCTGGCATTTAAACACCTAGATAGCAAGGGATGCTGGAATGCACCTCTCTTTTCTATTTTGGTCAGCAAGTCCCTAGTAGGTTCATAATGAGAAGTGAAGAAGCAGAGACCTTGGGAGGGTGGGATGGGGGCCCAGCTTCTGGTTTGGAAGGCATTAAGGGAAAGACACTTATACCATTGGTGGGTTTAGTGCCTGAGAAAGGAATGGCTGGGAGGAAAATAGAAAATAGAGGTCAGATTTAAGGTGGCCTAGGTGGGGAGGGCAGGGGTAGTGTGGTCCACTCAGTTAGTATGGTCAAGTGCAGCATTTTCATTTTTGCATGTTGTGTAAAGTATAAATTAAAATGCATGCACTGAGAAAAAAATTACTTTTCTATACTACTCTTAATATAATGTGGAGCCTTTTAAAATTTACAATTATTATTATTTTTTTATGTCCTTGTTTTTAGAAACACCTTTGTTCGCTTCAAATGTGGAACAAAACCAAACCTAATAGTTCAACTTTCAGTCAAACCATGGACAGGCCTACAAGTAATCAGTGACATTAAGAGACAGTGAGAGGACAACCTTTAAAAGGGACTCCTTACCCTTCACAGGTTCTTAATGTAAATATATAAAAATATATCTAAATATAAAATATTTATAAATAATATAAACATAAGCATATCTATAAACATAAGCATATCTAGAAACAAACATATCTGTAAACATAAACATATCTATCTACATCTATCTATCTATCTATCTATCTATCTATCTATCTATATCTTATGGGGCTATGTTTTTATGCCATTCAAATTCCCATTATCTTATGTATTTTACTGCACACTTATTAGCAGTAGAAATTTGATAAGTTTTTATATATTTTTTCCCTTAAATAAAGCACTTAGAGATACATTTTTGTATAGAGTTTTTCCTTCTTCTCTCTGGTGGAGCTCTTGTGGCATAGTTCATAAGGAGTTGTCCTGCTAACCCAAAGGCTGAGTCTCTCTGGCAGTTCAAATCCACTAGCGGCTCTTTGAGAGAAAGATGGGTCAACTCCTCCTGGGTGATTTATAGCTTAAGTAATCCAGACTCAGAAAGGAAGCTCTGAGTCAGTCCTAACTCAACAGCATTGAAGGTTTGGGGGTTTTCTTTTCTTTTTATTGTGATTTGATTGACAGTTTATGAAACTTATTTTTTTTCCATTCAGTCATACTTGCACATTTCATGACATTAATTACGATACACACAATGTAATCACACTCTTCCTGTTTCCTTCCTATGATCCTGCTTTCCATTATACTTGCTATCTTACCTCTTCTGCCTCTGAGGTTTAGTCCTGGGACAATGCTGCCCTTTTGAGCATATGTGTTATTATTTTTTTAAATTTTTATTAATTTTTTGTGTGTGTATACTTCGACTGGTACAGGAGGAGATTGTCCCTCCTTCTCCAGCGGAGCATCTGGTGGATTCGAACAGCATACCTTCTGGATTGCAGCACAGCTTCTTACTACTAGGCCACCAGAGCTCCCACATTAGGTTATTCTAAGGAGGAGGGAGCACCTCTTTGGTGTTATTGTATAAATCTGTCTCTTGTTTGCCTGAAAACTGAGCCACAGTGTTGAATTTTGATTCAAGTTTGAAGGGTCACAAAGGGTCACATAGTCTTGCAGTTTTCAGCAGTCTTTATTTGAGTCCTTTAATCTTGAGTGCGTATTTCCCCATCTGTGAAATGGAGCCATAACTACCTGCCTTCTTCACAGGGTGGTTCTGAGAGTCCAAGACGCAGTTATTCTTTGTTGTGTGGGTTCTTTACATGCTTTCTAAAACCAGTAATAGAAACTAAGGACTCCCATGTCCACACCAATCTCAGTGGTGGCAAGTGATTCCTGTGCCTGCTTTCTACTCTTTAAGGTTGTGACTTTCCTTGAGATTCTAGTGAAAGTATTTGCACACATACACCTCCCCTCAAGGGAAAGCAGGAGATCCAATCTACAGCTTTATAAGAACCTCTAGTTCAACTTTCTTTCTTCTATGGAAATTAAAATGTTATCTAAGAGAATGAGCTTTTAGAGATGTCTGGCATTTGGAATTTTCTGCTTGCATGTACTTTTAATGGTCTTTCTCCACAATGCATTTTTCTGGACCATTTATCTTTTCATAGTAGGAGAAATCATTTAATTGTTTCTTAGTAAATAGTCCATACTTTCCTAGTATTTTCTCAGCTCATCTGCATGTTGTAGAATTGTAAACTATCAAAAGCAAAATTATGAGTTAAACTAACGGGAGAGCTGACTCAGACGGTACCTACTGGGGTAAGATGCTAAAAGAAGTCAATCAAAAGGGCCTGAATGGTGGTCCCATGTCCATCCTTAAAATGTCATTGTTAAGCAGGAGATTAATGTTTCTTCTTTTATTGATGGGCCCAATTAATATGATATACATCATACACCATATATTTATAGCTGAGTGATTAAGTCAGATGAAGTGACAGGACTCTTACACTGTATTTATGGTCATTGATGGTTTTACGCACTATTAGAGAGAAGGATAGTTATACCAAATTAAGCCGAGACATCTGAACCAGACATCAGTTCAGTAATTTCATGGGAAAAAATACATTTAAATGAGCAAAAACATGTTTTGGTATTAACTCTAGTGTGGTGGTATTAAATGTTTCTCCAGTTAATTAGTAACACATTTTGCAGAACAAATGTTTGAAACCCAAATCTTGTGTTTTTTACATAGCAGAGATCACTGCTCTGAGGTCCTAGAGTCTCTGCCCCTTCCCCCGCTCCCCCCGCAAGATGCTGTGTGACTTTGGGCAGGTCACTTCACCACTGTGTAGCTGTGAGATCCAGGGGACACACAGGACTGGATGTATCCAGTGAGAGAAGGTCTCTTCTACAGTTAAGATTTTGTGAGGTCAAGTTTAATTCCTGCTTTAAACCCTCTCTGTCTGTCTGTCTCTCTCTGTTGACTTCAGATGTACATACAGAAAAGTGTACAAATCTTAATAGTCTACCTCACTGGATTCCATTCTTCTAACCAGTGGACCTCTGGTGGCCTGTAATAAGGAACTGTGCTTCCAATCCCAAGGCACATGACTTGAATCTATCAGCTGCTTCATGGGAGAAAGATGGGCATGCAATTCACTCTCAGAGGTCAGGTTCTAACTTGATGGTACATAACAACAGCAACAACAACAACCAGTGGTGGCCTCGTGGGTAAGGAGTTGTGTTGCCAACCCAAAGACAGGCAGTTCGAATCTGCCTGCTGACCTTTGGAGAAAGATGGGCATTCTCTGCCTGTGCTGTTTACACCCTCTAAAAACCTGCTGGAGGGTCAGCTACGAGTTGACTCTGACTCAGTGGCAGTGAGTGTGTGAACCAGCCCCTGGAGAGATTCCTAGTGGCACAGTGGTTAAAGTGCTTGTCTGCTATTGGAAAGGCTGGTGGTTTGAATGACCCCGCTGTTCCAGGAAGGAAGACCTGGCAGTCTGCTTCCCTGAGCATTCACTGCCTTGGCAGCTGTGTGGGGGCACGTCTGCTCTGCCGTGTGGGGACACGTCTGCTCTGCCCTGTGGGGGCACGTCTGCTCTGCCCTGTGGGGTCTCTCAGAGTCAGAATCTACTCACCGTAGCAGAGCTGGCTTTTTGTTTGTTTGCGTGTTTACTTAATAAATGCTGTGATGAGAAATCAAAGGAAATCCAACATTTTAACTTTTACTGAAAAATTGAGCATTCTGGCCATAGTGGGCCAGCCTTTCTGCCTGGGGTGGTTTGTGGGGTGTCAGGGGAGCTGCTGGCTTTTGATGGGGTAAATATATCTATCCCTTGTGTGAGGTCTTTGATGATGCTGTGTGGGTGGTGGGTGCTGAAGATTTGAAAAGTTGATTTTGAATGAAAACTTGTGGTGAAGCCTCTTAGGGTTCTAGCCCCATGGAGTGGGGCATCTCTTGGTACGATGACATTCAGTTCACTTAATAACAACATGGTGTGCAACACATAGTATAGCTGTAAAGTCTTAGCTTTGTCATTTTAGGGTGCTACAGAAGCACCAAAGAGGCAACAGAAGGTTCCAGAAGCAAACTTTCACTAGTTAATTATTGTGTCATTTATAAAAGAAGTATCTTCATTTTAAATACTTCCGGACACTGGATCCTAAAAACAAACAGAACGTCAACAATACTTAAATAAGTTACTATATTCAGATCAATACTTTGGATGATATTAGTTAAACCCCAGAAATAGTAATTTCAAACTAATAACTCTGGTCATTGTAAAACTGAATTGTCAACAAATTAGTTATGAATCTTTTGTTACTATATTATTTTTCTTCCGAAAAAGAAAAAAGAGGTCTCATTTCAGATGGCTTTTTTCTTTTTCTTTACAAAAACCCAAGGGGCAGGCAGTTTTTGCGTGTGTATTTCATGGTTGATGTCTATTCTAGTGGCATTTTTTTGGGGGGCAAGATTTTAGTAAAGTATTTCACTGTTTTCTTGTGACCCATTAAAATTGAGAAAGTGTACAGAAGATTATCAGGCTATATAAAAATGATTCCAACATACCAGTGGTTTATAGTTTAGATTACACAGTCTCTCTGGGGTTGTTGATGAATGGCATTATTGACTGAAAACTATCCTCACATTTGGTAAACTGACTTGGGTTTTATACGGTCTTTACTCCATTTAATTGGTACAAGAGAATGAACCAATGATTTATTTTGGCTCAAGTTTAAATTTCTCAAGTTTCTTATCAGCAACTGGGTCAGACAGAGCTGGAGAAGCCACCAGTCTGTGTGTGATGGAGGGCTTTGGCACATTCCCCTTCCTCTCCACCTGGACACAAATGTTTTCTGGTGGTGTAATTCATTCTATGCATATTCATCACACACCTGCCATGTGCCAGCACCGTAATAGCCACAGATATCCTAACCACCTCAAATGCAAAAGAACACACATAAAACCTCCCTGTGTATTGAGAAAATCAAGGGATGCTGTCCAAACGTACAGGCAGCCTTGTCCTCAAAAAAGAGGATCCTGGCTCCAAACGGTAGAGCCTTTGAGTCCTGTTCCTACTAATGGAGTGAACCGACTCCCAGGCACAGTAAATGGGTGGGGTTGGCTGTGGCTGGGTTGGCCCTGACCTCAGAGGCTTCAGTTGACGCCCTGAAAGGGAAGGGGACAGGGACAGGGCAGGGTGTCAAAATGTGCAGGGCCCTGGGAACCTTCCAGAATGGATGTGAAAACTGATCTTTTGCCCTTGGGACAATATGGCAAAATGGGAATTTAGCAATTTCTTTGTGGCAGGAGAGTGGATGGAATCAAGTTACTAGCCTGGGAAACCCAGAAACAGTTGAGATTCTGATTCTGAGAAATCCTACGTGAAGAACTGGTGATGGAGGGGTTAAAATGAGAAGACGGAAAACCGTCTCATCCTCATTCAGACCACAGAGCAGCCTGGGCATCAGAGAAGTGGTTTGTTTTGTTGTAGGATTTTTTTTTTTTAGTTTCTGGAATTTTTTTTTAGGCACAAATTTTTCAGAAGTACATCACCAAATCGTTCTTTTGAAACACCTCCCTGTGTACTCAAACTTTCAACCTTCCTGTTACCAGCTAAGCATGATATCCCCTGGGGATACCCTTGGGCTAAAAGAATAATTCTCAAACCACCCGCCTGTCAACAGCAGTGATGTGACTCTTGCCACAGGAATGTGGTTAATACTGTCAGAATTTAGCCTTTTTGTTACATTTCAAGTCAACTGTCATGAGAAGCTAACTGGTGTTTAATCAGAGAGTCCCCGTGAATTTGGAGATAAGTTGTCGGCAGGTCCAGGGTTTGGTGTGGGTTGCTTTGGTGGACAGCCAAAGGCAGTCAGATGCGTGTCAGCAAAGACACCAGCAGAGTGTCATGCCTACTGGTTAAAGGTTGTACCTTTCTCTCTTGGGTAATGTTTTCATTCAGAGACCTGAGCTGCGTTTTCAGCTGCTATGGTTTCAGAGTTCTCTAACCTTCCTTACACTTGACCTCCTTCAGGACTTCCTCAGAGTGAAGTGGTCCCCAGGGGTGTTCAAGTCCTGATACTTCTGAGCCCCTGGGTAACAAGTGACCCCAAGTCCCCTGCCGTTCTACCAAGGTGCTTATTCATCTGCGGGGCCTGGAAGCCTGGGATCAGAAATGTAGCATGAAAGAAATAATTAAACGCTGGCTCCCACAGGTGCAGGAGGCATAAATAATCCAGCTGCATGCTGCCCGGGCATTCCAGATCGGGGCCCATGCGGGTTTAATGCCCGGGCACTCACTCGTAACTGAATATGTCAGAGCGCCTGCTGGCGACAGTGAGAGGGTGCGATTTCACAGCGGTGTGCCTCCTGTCTCCTGGAAAGCTGCCCCAGCCCTCTGACTCTCCTGGAGACCCTGCACTGCCAGGGTGTCCCGGGAAAGCCGTCTTCCCGCCCCCACCACCCCCAGGATGAAAACCTCCATCCCCACCTGTTTCTACTTAAAAGGATGTGATAGTGCTTCAGGTGGAGACCCGGGGAAATGGACTGTCATGATGGAAGGTGTTTGTGAGAACACATGAGCTGGTGGGAGTGGATCTCAAAACCTTCACTCTGCAGTCATGAGCTTGAACCTGAGCATGGGGAGTGGCTGAAAGTTGGTGTCATTTTTCTGCTTCCCCAGCACATCTTGGGAAGGACACTGGGAGTGGAGTAGCCATCTGTTTGCTGGTGATCACCGGCGAGGCCTCGGCCAGCGGTTCTGATTATGTCTGCATCATTCACACGGCTTTGCACATGGTGAGGTATAAGTGACACAAGAGCAGGCCATTGTGAAACTCCCTGCTGCCTGAGGGGTGTTGTCTGGCCCTGAGTGGCCCCCAGTGAGATCCTGGGGCCTGCAACATCACCTGAGAGCTAGTGAGGAATGCGGATTCTCAGGCCCCATGGCCCAGGACTCTGGGCTTGTAGCACACCTGCTGGGGGCTTCTGCTCCCCTCTGACCCAGGGAGGTGACTTAGGAACCTACCCCACGTGCATTTCCTCTCGTTAGCAGGAAGCAGCTAGAGAGTGTCATGGCGAGGGCATCTCCTTCTGAATCTCCCATGCACTTGTTTCTTAACCCCTGACCCCAGGTCTCAGTGAGTCTCCTCCTCTGCGGCTTCCCCCCCTTCAGATCTTATGTTTCTCGAATCCAAACTCAGTCTCTACTAGAAACACAGAGATGAGGCGGAAACCGGAGATGGTTCTGACTCTCATCAAACCCTCCATCTGGTTGCTGGAGCAGTTTAAATCCCCCAGCTACTCCAGGGTAGGGAGATCCGTCAGCTATGAGTGGGCTCTGACTCCAAGCGTCACAGTTTGAATTAATCTTCCTTATTTATTTTTACTTCTTGGCGAGAGGTAGTGGTTGTCATGAGCCTGTCAAGGTGGAACCCACTCAAGGCTAAACAGCAGGATTTCAGTGGCTTTAAATTGCAAAACACTGCCTTCCTTTCTACTGAGGAGCAGCTGGTGGATTCAAACTGCGTGCCTTTGTGTTAGCTGCACAATTCCTTATGACTGAGCCACCAGAGCTCCCTGGAATAGAAGTGTAAAACACAGATGACGAAGTGCGAAACTCTTACATTTACAACTCAGAGAATACTGTCACCACTACCTAGATGAAATCATGGAACATTTCTAGCTCTGTGCTACCCCAAAGACTTGCCATGTCACTTTTGTCTATGACCCCTTGTCCCAAAGATAAAATGACCACCCTCACCTCTGTCATCGTACTTTTGTTTTCTTGGTGGCTTTTAAAGGCTATAAACTTCTTGAACAAAAACCCCCACATTAAAAAACTATATAACCAGAAGTAGTTAGCAGGATGATATATGTTATGCTTGATCCAAATAGTTTGCTTATAATTCAGTTATGATTTATACCTTTTTATTCATTGCAAGCCTTTACAGACAGGGAATTCCCATCAATATGGAAGGATCCAGCACTGTATTTTAGCAGTTGAGTGGCGACAGTGTGCTAGGGTCTAGTGTCCTCTGCAGATGAGGAGACCCCGCTGCTCCCCACGAGGACTGCTAGCCAGTGCTCCTCTCTCTCCCTGTCCTGCCCTGTGGGTGTTGTAGTCCCTGCCTTGCAGCTTCGGTTTGTTTCTTGTCTTGGGTTCACTAGGATGGCCGTAGGTACTCAGTAACTTGTCCTGGTCCCTTCCTCAGTGTTTACTGCACATGCTCATGAGTCAGGGACAGTGGCTGGCAGTGAGCACACACGAGTGTCCAGAGGCAAACAGAGGAGGCTGAATGTTAGCTTTCCATGAGGAAAGCAGACAGGTGGCACAGTGGCACTGTGTGGGCCCAGTTTTCATTAGCCTTGTGAGTGGCACACATGACACTGTCTTCTGTCTTGAGCCC
>NW_006399756.1:20464284-20494515 GCF_000299155.1 Elephantulus edwardii | reverse complement strand
TCTTTGTTATACAGTCTCCCTCCACTCCACTCCACTCCACTTCAACCTTTCTAACTATCACTCCTACTGCCACTGCCCCCTCTTCTTTCTCTGTGTCTGATCTTCTGCCCTCCCGCCAGTCTCTGACACCTCCTCCAAGAAGCCTTTGCTGAACTACCCTTTCTCTTGGGCTGTGTCTCTCTGACCTCCTTTCAGCTTGTTCCTCAAATCCCAATTCTCTGAATCCAGGATTGTTGGTGCCATTGTTCGTTTCCGTCTAGTTAACCGGGACTCATGTGTAAGGCACATGAGCATTGCTTGTGACTCCGGCTGCAGTGACTACTTCAAGGCCTTTTCCGAAGCAGATTTGCAGGCCATTTTCCAAGGCACCTCTGGCTGGGCTCGAATAGCTAACCTTTTGGCTCGTTGTTGAGCACTTCACTATTTGTGCCAGGCAGGCTCTCCTGAGTCATTGGTACTCCCTAGTCACATGCACAGAGAACCCTTGCTTCTTAAGCTAAATATCACACGTCCTGGAAGAAGCAACTTTGCCTTCCCATTTCTTGGCATTGTCCTATGATGTCATCGTGTTGTGAACATACAAACACCAGTTCTCACTGAGTTGACCTTGACCCACAGAGACCTGAGGTGTGTCAGGGCAGAATTGTCACCTTAGCCTTTTCAGTTGAGTGTGTGTGTGTGTGTGTGCATGTGTGTGTGCGCGTGCACACACAGTAGATTTGCTAGGCCAGACTTCTGAGGTTCCTTTCAGTGGATTCAAACCTCCAACCTTTCAGAGAGCATGTAGCAGACTCCCCATAAGTACAGGACATGGGCTCAGAAGGAGAGGCTGTGTTTGGCATTCTGGGAGGAGGCGCTTGAGAGGAGCGTCCATCCCCAGGAATTGTCCTCCCGGGCAGCTTCCCTGCGAGGAAGCCTGCATGTCCTTGTAAGAGTGTTGACACCCCGCAAGGAGGGGACAGACGTTGCAGCCGTCCAGTGCAGGCATTCCGGCCAGTGTCATGTGAGGTGGCATTTGAAGTTCTCCCCTTACAGCCTGACAGGGTGTCCCTGAGGGTGGGGGGCCGCAGAAGGTTCACTGAGACAGCCTGTGGTTGGCATGAAGAGGTGTCATTTTGATGGCCACCACTTCAGCCTTCTCCATTGCCCCAGGGAGAGCCTGGGGTGCCCTGGTTTTAGTTCATGACTCAGTGATACAGACTGCTGAAGACGATTCCTTTGCACTTAGCCCCACACCTCGGCACGCTGCCTCCTTGAAAAGTGTTTTCGATTTTGGCAAAAGGTCATGACCTTTCCTGAGTAGCCCTCAGACCTCCCCCCCAGAGGTCAGCCAGATCACTGCCTTGAAGGTGGGGGTGCTGAGGGGAGACTTTAAGGGCACTTGGCAAGGGGCTGTCTCATTTGCTGGGTTCTGTTATATGTCACTTGGTGTGCAGGGTTCCAAGAACTACTTGGCTTCTTGACAGGGAACATGATAGAATGTCAGGACCTAAGCTAATGTAAAATATGTCCCGCCCAGCCAAGTCACGCACAGGCAATGCAAGCAGCCCATCGGTCATTCACACGTCTGCACCATGTGGCCGAGGGGCTCCGTGGACGGGAGGTAGTCTTTCCAGAGCTATGTGATGATGGAGATCAGGCACACGGTGGCTTCTCGCTCAGGGCTTGCTGATTTGGAAAAGCGAGAGGGCATCCTGAAAATAACACCAAACCCCTCCTACCAGGCCCTCATTTCCCCTCTTCCCTTTCACTTTTTTCTTTCTGGGTTTCCTCCCTCCACCTCCCTCTTCCTTTTCTGTGTCACTGTGTGTATCTGTTGGGCCTTTGTGCTTCGTAAGATGGGCTAGGTGTGTGGATAATACATTTTCTCATATGAGATTTCGTGTTTAGACACCAGTATACAGAGACATAGGAGCCCTTTGGTGATGTGAATAGTTTAGCACTACCAAAAGGTTAAGCAGTTCAAGTCTACCTAGAGATGCCTGGTGATCTGCTTCCAAAAGGTCATAGTCATTGAGAACCCGATGGACATTTGTACACCAACATTCATAGCAGCGTTATTGACCATCACAAGAGCATGGAAATAGTTCAGATGTCCAATCACAGCCAGATGCATTGAGAAATTGTGGTACCTTCACACAATGGAATACTATGCAGCACTTAGGTGGAACGATTTAGAAAAATACTGCCCAACTTGGGAGACACTGGAGAGCATTATGCTGAGTGAACTAACTCAGTCTCATAAGGACAAATACTGCAGAAGCCCATTATAGTAGAAAGATAACTAGTAACCCCCGTGTGGGCGTCCAAGGCAGGAAGGGGTGGGAACAGAGGGGTGGAGATGGGTAAGGGGGAAAGCAAAGGTTCATGCAATTTGGTGGGTGAAGAGAGGGGGTAAAGGAAATGGGAAAGATCTGGTGGGGACCTGAAAAGACGGGGTAATGGTGAGCATAGTCCAATCATGATTAATGTTATAAAGCATAATGTGTGGGAATGATTGTATGAAACACAAAAACACCTCCGTTTTGTACAAGTGAACATCGCAGAACCAACCCCTATGCAGCACAGTTCTGCTGTGACACACTGGGTTACTATGAGTTGGAATCAACTTGATGGTAACTTTTTATTATAAAGAGACTTGCTGGGAACTCAAACTTGAATCCAACAGATATTCTGCAGGAGAAAAATGGAAACTCATTTGTGTGGTTTACAGCCTTAGAAAGTCAGCTGTGAGTAGATTCTGGGTTGGTTTTTTTGTTTGTTTTTTGTTTGTCTGTGTTGTTTTAGTTTGGTTTCATCAGAGTTTTGGGGTTGGGGCCTTTAAAGAGGACAGCGTGGATAACTTTAATACAATTGCTGGGCAAAAGGAATAAGGAAGTTGTTTCAACTCAGTGATGTCTGACTGCCAGCAGAAAGCAATAAACACTGCCTTAAACCACAAGGACGTGTGTCACCGACTTGGTAAGTCTGGAGGCAGGTGGCCCAGCGTTGGTTTGATGGCTCAGTAGTGTCTTGAGGGACTCAGCTCTTTCCATCCCTCCACTCTGCCACCTTCAGTGACGTTATTGTTCTACCTGTGGCTTCCTGGTCACAGGACAGGTGACACAGGTTCCCGGTGTCCTGTGTATTCATGCTAACAACCAAAGCAGGAAGGGGCTGGCGTGGGGGCGGGGGGTGGCTGGGAGTGCAGTCCTACTACACATGGGAAAAATTAGCACATCTAGGACAGAGAGATTTTTCTGGGACCAGTCTGTTTGTTAGGAACTCTGTTGTTGTGAATCACTTCCTAATTTGGGAGGGACTGGAGAACATTATGCTAACTGAACTAACTCAGTCCCATAAGGACAAATACTGTATACGACCATTATTATAGAATGAGTATGAGAATCCAAAGCGAAGGTGGGGGAGCGGCAGAAGGGTGAGGATGGGTGACGGTGGGGGTGGTTAATCATAGGGTAACACAATTTGATGGATTGGAGGGAGGAGTGGGTAAAGGAAATGGGAAAGATCTGGTGAAAAACAATGTATACAAACTTTGTAAGTAAATATGGCTAGGAAATTACTGAGAATGAAGAGGAATTAATAATGGTGGAGAGCAAGGGACGAAATGAGCTCCTTCTACCACATATTAAAATGTACTACAAAGCTTTTCATTAAAACAGGATGGTACTGGCACAAGAATAAGTCTGAGGAAGAACAGACTATAATAGCCCCTCCCTCCCCCGCAAATAGATCAAATTATATATGAAAATGTGGTGTTCATACACATCTTACTATATTCACAATAATGGCCTTATGGAGTATTTGTCCTCTTTTATGAGACTGAGTTCACTCAGCATAATACTCTCTGGTCTCTGGGAGAAGGGGAACAGGCAGGGAGGCTGAGGGTGGGAAATCATGGGGTCGCAGAGTTTTATGGGCAGAGGGAATGGTTGAAGGAATTAAGAAAGATCCAATGGGGACCTGAAAAGACAGGGTGATAATAGGCATAGATCAAGAGTGGTTAATTTTATAGAACATAGTGATGGGAATGATTGTACAAAGCACAATGTGAATGAAGGACTGTGTGCAAAACAATGTACATGAATGAAACACAACGTGTGCAAATTTTGTGTGCAGAGTAATATAAGTTTTTTTAAATGTCATTAAAAAAAGAACAACTTTGTTGTTGAGGTCACCACATGGTAGGGTTCACCTCGTGGTGACCTCATGGACAGCAGAACAATGTACTGCCCAGTCCTGCATTATCCACGCCATGCTAGGCACGTTCAAGCCCATCACTGTAACTATTATGTCAACCCTCTCACTGAGGGCTTCCCTCACCCTCGTTGGCTCTTTCCTTCACCAAACACAGCCTCCTTCTCTCACAGTGTGTTCACAACCCCCGAGTAGAACCACATTCTGATATGCACATTAGAGTCTCCTCTGCTTCCTTTCAGCAGGCCGCTGTTCCTAGTCAGTCTTAGTCTGGAAGCTGTGCTGAATCCTGTCCCCTGTGAACAATCCTGCTGGTCTGCGAAACACCTGCCACGTAGCTCCCAGTGTAACAGCAACAAGCGAGCCTCCAAGTCAGTTAACTGACAGCTGGTTGGTGGGTGACGAATCTCATTTCCTCCTAATCTCCTCTAGCCCAGAGTTATTGTTAATTCTCCGCCCCTGACGAGCCAAGACTTGGAAGGCACTAAGCCTGGCCCCTACTCCCTTGTGCCCATTCCATTCTTTCTGAGTGGCACATGGATCCTCCCGGACCAGGGAGGGTGAGCAGAAGGGTCCTGGTTGGAGTTAAATTACTGTGTGCTCCTCTGGTTCTGAGTTTGTCTGTTGAAAGCTCATTTCTCTTAGATAGGCAAGCATGTGTGTGTGTGTGTGTGTGTGTGTGTGTGTGTGTGTGTGTGGTGTGTGTGTACATACATGTGTCTCTGTTAGAGAAATAGAAAATGTGGGTCTGACCCCCTCTTGCCTTTCTTTCTTTTTTTAAAAAAATTTATTTATTTTAATGAACATTTACAGAGATTTTGGATTTTTGTTCATTTATTGTTGCACTTTTTTCTTTACCCCTCTCCCCCCAGTTCACTCCTCTCTTTGAAAAGCAAAAGATAAACTTCTTCATTGGTATCTAATCCCCCTGACCCTGCTCCCTCCTCCCCCCAACCCCAAATGCACTCCACTATGCAACCTTAATTCTGGATTCCTGTGATAATCATAATATGCTATCATATATCACTTTTAAACTGTTCTCTCCCTCATCTGTTTCAATTCCGTATACATAAGCTATCCAGTTTTTCTCAGTCTTACCCTAACCCTGATGTCAGTCACTTTCTACAACAGTGGCATCATGCAGTATTTGCCTTTCTAACATCACATCTTGGGGAACGGTTTCCCTGCTGCAGTCATCTCAGCATTTGTGTGCGTGTGCGTGCCCTCGCTCCATGCCACTTCAGTGGGAAAGAGGCAGCAATTTCACGGGAGCTGTCTTCATGATGAATGGCCCTGTGTCCACCCACAAAGGCCGTGACATTCCTGCCTTTCCCACTTGATAATCTGAAAATCTCCTGGGCCAGACTGCCTTGCTATAGGCCTGCAACCCTGGAATGCCACAGCAGTTGTGAGTTTCCATCCTTCCGGGCCCAGGGTGACTGTAAGGACATGTGGGCCTGAAACCAAGTTGGAGACCTCCTGGAGGGCGTCCCAGCAGGGGTGAAGAAGGCCCGTGCTGTGGTGACAGGGCAGCAGAGTTCGAGACCTGCTTGGTGGGAGTCCACTCTTGCTTCAGTGAGCCTCAGCTTCCCCTCTCTTCCTCGTCCAGAGCCATTGTGCTTTTGAGGGTTCCTTATCTGTCCCAGAGAAGTGTGTTCCCAGATGTTCCCATCTTGTCTGTCTTCCTGCCTTGGAAGGCAAACGTGGAGAGGAAGTGGGCTTTGCTCTGCAACAAATTGCTTTTTTCGTTTTAGAAGTACACTCCCTCCTGCCCCGTGGATGGAGGCACGTTAGCATCCAATCATTATGTCTTAATTTTTTTTTAACTTGAGTTGATTTGTTTTGTGATTGGAAAGATCCATCACAGTTTCAGCTTAGTTCTGGGGACTTTCTGGAAGAGCTGCTGCAGGCCTCAGGGGGGCAGCCTGTGAACCCCAGCTTTCTAGGGTGGGATGCAGACATCTCTGAGGGGAGAGTACTGGATCCATATTGCCTGCCTTAGATTCAGTTCCACAACTTACTTGCCATGTGTCCTTGGACAAGTTCCTTATCCTTTCTGTGCTTCTGTAAATAATTAACGACTAGAATGCAAAGTCAGAAACAGTGAGGAAGGAATGATAGTTGGAAAATATGGTGTTGATGACAGAAATGAAACTGGAAACCAATTTTGTACATTCAATGACTTATTCACAACAAATTCAAGCTAAGCAAGAAAGATATTATGGCTTGTACATTTTTGTTTCTCTGTTTGAAATTTTAAACACAGAAATTGGGAAGCGGTCACGAAGAATGACATAATTGAAGTAGCTTGAATTCTGATTCTTGAGCTTTACAAGCACAGTTTATTTAAATCTACAGTTTACAAACAAAAATATGCAGCAGTGTAAGAGTTGGGGACTCAACCGTGTCCTCAGTGATATCCAGGGTCCATGAAGCATAAAGAGTAAGCCATCATCTTACACTTCTGTGCAGCTGAGTTTGTTGTGTCGAGGGAAGTTGGGAGTTCTCCAGATTAACTTTCATGTCAGACACATGTAAAGCCTTTTAAAGGAAAGATGCTCCTGATTCAGACTGTGGTATTTTCGGTTGCTTCTTATGCTTCTGAAAATTGTACAATAAATAAGACCGAAGACATATTGACACCTTTGAATTGTGATGTTGGTGAAGGGTTTTGAATGGACTCTCAAAATAACCAAACAAATACGTCTTGGAAAAAAATGTAACCAGGATGCTTTTTAGAGGCAAGAAGGGTGAAACTTCATCTCACATAACTTTGGACATGTTGTCAGAAGAGGCCAGTCCTTGGGAAAAGACATCATGGTGGGCAAGAGTCAGAGAAAGAGGGGGAGACTCTCTCTCAGTGTGATGGACCGATGCACTGAATAGCACAATCGGCTTGAGCGTGTTTGGAGATCATGAAGATTCAGGACAGAGCACAGTTCACATCTTTTTGTTCATTGGGTCACTATGTTGTTACCTTGATGGCAGATAACAATAGCAGTTTAAAGCGTACATATCTTCTCGTTCAAACTCGACTTTAATTGCAGTAATTATGTGTCGAACTTAAACCAAATTTGGCTAATTATTGTTTGTCGTCGTCTTCTTTTTTTTTTAATGGTAGGGAAGAATATCCCATCACAGGGAGGCAGAGGTGGGTCTGGGGTAGAATTCAATCCGTCCACCTGGAAACCTTGAGTTCAATTCCTGACCAATGCACTGCACGCACATCCATCACCCAGCTGTCATTGGTGGCATTGTTGCCATGATGCAGATTTCAGTGGAACTTCTAGGCTAAGATATGCCAGGAAGAAAGGTCTGCTTCTGAAAATTAGCCAGCGAAGCTGTGTGGATCACAACAGTGCCTTGTGCAGCTGATCATGGGGATGGGTTCCTCGTTCATAGGATTACATGGATTGGGGCCAACTCAAGAGCATCTAACAACAACCACCATCACCACAACCAGTTTATCATGGACATTGTTTAGAATTGCCCATGGTTGTGGTCAGCTTTCTTAGCTGCAAAATGGTGAAGCGTTTTCATAGGTTAATAATATGGCCGGCACAAAGAGTAGACCCTGAAGTGTAGTAGGTTCTTAAGAAATGTGTGTCTTCCTTTCTCTGTCTGCAGTGGATAAAATCTATATGGTACTAATCTTGGACAGTTCGGACAGATATCAGGCTGAATGGTCATAAGCTCTCTTCTTATCACATTTCTGATGACCCTTAGGAAACATAGCAGTTAGTTCAAGAAGTGTTCACTGAGTGACTCCACCACACCCCCAGGGGAATGTGGTCCAACTCTAGGATTCTGAGCTGTCTATCAGGAGGATGAGCTGCAGAAAGAAAGCATTTCTTCACTTTAAAGAGCAGAGCCCCTGCAGCTGTTTTCCTAATCCAGGAGGCTTGATCATAGTTGTCAGGCTGTTTACAAACCGCTTCCCCCTCCTTCCCTGCCTTGAACTGTTTCCTCCTCATACTGATAATTGCCAAGGAATGTGGTCCAGACCTTTTGTGGTTTGGGGAACCTTTTATAGCCCTTGGAAGGAATTCTTGGTATTCTTATTATTATAAAAGATCAGTCTATTCTTACACATGGCATAGTTCATCCTGCACTTGGAAGTATGTTTAAGTGATGGCGCAGCCCTAGGGTGAGTGCTTTGCATAGCAGTTGTGTGTGCTAAAATGAACATGTTGCCGTTTGAAAGGGGGTCAGAAAAATTATCAGGGGCACTGGTGGCACAATGAGTAATATGTCAGCTTGCTAACCAAAAGGTCAGGGGTTTGGATCCACCAGTAACTCTATAAGAGAAGGATAGGCAGTCTCCTTCTGTAAAGATTCACAGCCTTGGAAAACTCAGTAGAGACTCATGATGTGTTGTAATCAACTCTAAGCTGATGGATTGGGTTTGGCCGGTTTTGGGTGGGGTAGTTTTCAGTCAATTACTGACCTAACCCAGAGGTCGGAGGTTCAAATCTATCCTGCGGTTCCACAGAAGAAGTATATGAGCTGAAGCGTCACCATCCTTGACTCTAAAGAGCATTCTGACTGCACCCTCTCCAGGACATATTTGTTTGTACTTTTGACCCTCCATTGGATGTTCATCACTCTTCTCCAACACCACAGGTCAAAGGCATCAATTCTTCTGTCATCCTTATTCATTGTCCAGCTCTCAGATTCATAGCAAGTGATCAGAAAGACCATGGCCTGAATCAGATGCACCTTTGTTTGTACTTTTGACCCTCCATTGGATGTTCATCACTCTTCTCCAACACCACAGGTCAAAGGCATCAATTCTTCTGTCATCCTTATTCATTGTCCAGCTCTCAGATTCATAGCAAGTGATCAGAAAGACCATGGCCTGAATCAGATGCACCTTAGTTCTCAAACTGACATCATTACTCCTCAATAATTTGGAGAGATCCCTAACTGGAGACTTATCCAGTGCAATACATCTCCTGATTTCCTGACTGCTGGTACCAAAAGGTGTTAATTGTTGATCCAAGTGAAATGAAGTTGTTGACAGTTTCAATCTTTCCCCCAATTGCATTAGAGTATTGAGTAGCCAAAACAAAGGGAAAACATGCCAAGTAAAAAAGTTGGACAGAAGATTTCAAAGGGCAGCTTGAGAAGAAAAAGCAACATATTATAATGGAATCTACAGAGTTGGAATTAGAGAATAAAAAGGAAGAATTTGCTCTGCATTTCTCAAGCTGACAGAACTAAAAAAAAAAAAACCACAACAAACCCACACCAAAAAAACCCCAACCCACCCAAATTTAAGCCTCAAGTTGCAATATTGAAAGATGCTATGGGCAATATATTGAATGACCCAAGAAGCATAAAAAGAAGATGGAAGGAATACAAAGAGTCACTGAAAGAAGAGACACTAAAAAATTCAGGAAGTACCATATAAGCAGGAGCTAATGGTAAGGACAAAACCATACTATATCGGTTGTTTTTTAGTTAAGTCTCTTGTTTAGAGTCAACAAAACCATGGGGAAGGCCTTTGTATTTAAAAGTTGGTTGTTATTATATTTTGTAGGACCATTCTTCTAAGTGGTACAGCACTCTTCTGTCAATATGCTGTACTAAGGTAACCAGGGGTTGCTGTGATGCTGAATCTTGTGCCATTGGGGTGTCAGATGTCATAACAGTTACCCATGGTGGACAGTGTTTGGTGGAGCTCCCAGTTTAAGACAGGTTTGGAAGCAGGAGTGGCATCCACTTCCTAAACAGCATGCCTCTGGAAATTCTATTAACATTGATAAATGACGATAGTTATAGAAAGGCCTCAGGTATTTTGTTCATAGGGTCACTATGAGCTGTGCTCAACTTGACAGCAATCAACAGCAATAACAACAATGGTAAAGAAGGAGGAAGTGAAAGCTGCATTGAAGTCACTGGCAAAAAATAAGGCCCCAGGAATCAATGGGATACCAATTGACTTGTTTAAATTAGCACATGCAGTCCTGTATGCACTCACCCGTCTATGCCAGGAGATTTGGAGGACAACTATCTGGCCAATGGATTGGAAGAGGTCCATATTTTGTTCCCATTCCCAAGAAAGGTGATCCAACAGAATGTGGAAACTATCGAGCAATATCATTCATATCATATGCAAGCAAAATACTGCTGAAGGTCATTTAGAAATGACTAGAAGAGTACATAGATAAGGATATGAAAGAAATTTAAGCAGGACTTAGAAGAGGCCATGGAACCAGGGATATCATTGTTGATGTTGTGTAGATCCTACTTGAAAGTAAAGAATACCAGAAAAATGTCTGTTTATGCTTTATTGACTATGCAAAGGCACTTGACCGTGTGGCTAACATGGAGAAGAATGGGAATCTCAGAGCACTTACTTGTGCTCAGGCAGAATCTACACCTAGAACAGGAGGCTGTTGTATGAATAGAGCAAGGGGACACTACGTGTCTTAAAATTAGGAAGAGAGTATGTCAGAGTTGTATTTTCTCTCCATACCTATTCAATCTGTCTGCTGAATAAATTATTTGAGAAGCTGGACTCCAAGAAGAGGAATGTGGCATAAGGATCAGAGAGAGACTCATCAACAACCTGCAATGTGCAGATGACACAACCTTGCTTGTTGAAAGTGAGGAGGACTTAAAGCACTTGTTGCAGAAGATCAAATACTACAGCCTTCACTATGCATTGCATCTCAATGTCTCTTACCACTGGACCAACAGGCAACATCATAATAAATGACAACAATGAGAGAGAAAATATTAAAAAGGATTGGAGCAGCACATTGGCAGAGAGCCATCAGTTATTCAAGCTAGATTCAGAAAAGGACTTGGAACATGGGGTGTTACTGCTAAAGTCAGAAAGATGTTGACTAAATGCAGAGTATCAGAAAGATGTTTACCTGTATTTTAATGACTATGTAAGTCTTTGTGAATCTCTTAACTCACAAAAAAATTATGAGTAACAATGTGAAGAAAGGAAATCCAGAAAATTTAATTGTGCTCATGTAGAAACTGTACACAGAGTAGGAGGCAGTTGTTCAAACAGAATAAGGGGGTACAGCATGGTTTAAAACCAGAAAAAGTGTGAAGAGTTGTATCCTTTCACTGTGTTTGGTCTATATGCTAAGCAAATAATCAAGAAAACTATTATTTAAAGAAGACTGTGGCATTAGGATTAGAGAAAACTCTTGAACAACCCATGATATACAGGTGATACAACCTTACTTGCTGAAAACACAAAAGACTTGAAGCATTTATTGATGAAAGATCCAACACTATAGCTTTCAGTATGGACTACACCTTAACATAAAGAAAACAAAAATCGTCATAGTTAGAACAATATGCAACATCATGATAAATGGAGAAAAGATGGAAGTTGTCATGGATTTAATTTTATTTGGATCCACCATCAAGCACCCATCCTGAGCAGTTAAAATGTCAAATGACATATTGTATTGGGAAAATTTTTTGCAAAAGGTCTCTTAAAATGTTAAACAAGCAAAGAGTCACTTTGGTCACTAATATACCTGACCTAAGCCATGATATTTTCAATCAAGTCATAAGCATGTGAAATATGGACAATAAATGAGAAAGACTTAAGAAGAATTGATGCCTTTGAATTAAGGTGCAGGTGAAGAATACTTAACATGGCATGGACTTCTAGGAAAATGAACAAGTCTGTCTTGGAAGTATATTCAGGATGTTCCATAGAGGTCAGGGTGGTGAGACTTCATTTTGTTGGGTGTATTACCAGGAGAGACCAGTCTCTGATTAATAGTCATTGAAAAAGAGAAGACATGCTCAAAATCGCTGGCAATAAGAAAGATGTAAACCAAACTACAATGAGATACCATCTCACCCCAGTAGCAGTGGCAAAGTTTAGTAGAGCAGCGAACAATAAATATTGGAGAGGATATGGAGAGGTGGGAACTCTCATACACTGTTGGTGGGATTGTAAAATGGTGAAACCACCCTGGATAGTAGTTTGGCATTTTCTAAAAAAATTAAACCTAGACACTCCATATGACCTAGGTATTCCATTACTAGGAATATACCCCAAGGAAGTTAAAACTGAGACACAAACCAAGATTTGCATGCCAGTGTTCACAGCAGTGTTATTCACCATTGCAAGAAGCTGGAAACAATTCAAATGCCCAGCAACAACTGAATGGATTGAGAAATTGTGGTTCATTCACATACTGGAAAACTATGTAGCACTCAGGAGCAACAATTTAAAAAATACTATATAACTTGTGCGTCTGATACAGGCAATGGTCTTCGCAATCACTTGTTATGCATCAGAGAGTTGGACAATGACCAAGGAGGATAGAAGGAGAATTGATGCCTTTGAGCTGTGGTGCTGGAGAAGAGTATTGAGAATACCATGGACTGCTAGGAAAACAAACAGATTTGTCCTGGAAAGGGTTAAACCGGGTGGCTCCTTGGAGGCAAGGATTCTGAGGCTCCGTCTAACATACTCTGGACATGTTGTGAGGAGAGACTGGTCCTTGGAGAGGGACATCATGCTTGGGAGGGTGGAGGGACGGCGCAGGAGGGGAAGGCCCTCTATGAGGTGGATTGATTCAGCGACTGGGATAATTGGGATGGGAGTGTCAGAGACAGTGCGATTGGCACAGGACAGAGCGGAGTTTAGGGCTGTTGTACATAGGGTCGCTATGAGTCGCAGGCGACTCGACGGCACATAACAACAACAACAACAACATATAACTTGTGAGAGACTGCAGAGCGTTATGCTGAGTGAACGAACCCAGTCTCATAAGGACAAATACGATCGGCATTAACTATTATTGTAAAAATAGAAGGATAACTAGTAAAACATGTATGGGAACTCAAGGTGGGAAGGGGTGGGAGTGGAGAGGTGAGGATAGGTAGAACGAAATCACAGGGCTGCACAGTTTGGTGGATGGAGGGGGTGTGTGAAGGAAATGGGAAAGATCCAAGTGAAAAGACAGGATAATGATGGGCAAGGTCCAATGGTGATTAAGTTTATAAAACATAATGCATGGGAATGATTGTGTGAAATACAATATGAATGGAGAATAGTGTGAAACACAATGTATATGAACTCTGTAAGCAAACCAACAAAATGTCAACAACAACAAAAGGGGGGGGAGATCCTTAATGAGATGACTTGACACAGTTCTTCAACGAGGACCTCAAACATCATGGTGATTGTGAGTATCATGCTCGATGGGGTGGCAGTTTTGTCTGTTGTACGTAGGATTGCCCTGGGTTGAACCTCACTAGATGAAATCTAACAACACTAGGGAGATCACCCATGTACCTTACAGTCTTTGAATCCCAGTGGAGAGGTATCTATGAGTCAGTTCTGACTCAACATCAATGATTTGATTTGTTATGTTGTAACAACTATAGTAAATCCATTTGACCAGCTTAGTTTTAAAAATTGTGTCCTTTAAAGCCTTGGAGACTTCTGTAAGAGGGCTGAGTGGATACCAGGTCCTCGTTGCATCTCCCAGACTTGCTTGCATCACAGTAATGCTTGTTGTTGGCTTCCACTAGCATTTCACATGAGGAAAGAGTTCATTTCTAAAAGGCAGGGAGTGTGAACATCACAGAATTATACCAGTTTCTTACCACAGCACTTGACCCTGAGCATCTGAGATCTTTTTAGCTCTAGCAGTTGTGCTGATGAGTGAAAAATGGATGCCAGTGTTTGGACTGTGGCCATCCTGAACATTTCGTGTTATGTTTGAGATAGTTTTCCTTTTAAAGGGTAGTAGCCCTGCTGAGCAGGACTGTCCACAGTGTTCAGGAAATGGAGTCAAGGTTCTGAATCGTGATAATGAAAATCTGAATGTTCTACGGTGCGAACTTGGCCCTGTTCGAAGCACTTCACATGTGCTAACTCATTTAATCCTAACCGTGATCCCAGGAGATACGTCCTCTTCTCATCTCCATTTCATTGTTTTCGATTCAAAGTTCAGAGCACAATCAGATATTAGGATTGCCTTCTAGGCTTCCTCCTACTAGAACTTTTCCACAGTCAGTTCTCTTCTTTCCAACTATAGTTCCAGCTCCACGTGAGCCCTCCTCAACAGCGGAGGAGATAGACGTGCACCCTTTGATGACACAGGTTTCTCAAAGAGAGGCTGGACTCTCCCTCCACCCCTGCTTATTCAGGACCTTCTTTCTGCTCTGTGTTGTTATTGTTAGGTGTCATCGAGTCACCTACAATGCACAACACGTCAAAGCCTTTCTCTACCCTGCTGCACCCTTACAAACTCTGACATAGTCACGTCCACTGTTACGTCACTGTGTCAGTCCGTCTTGTTGAGGGTCTCTCTTCTTCTGACTCTCTGTCTTTCCTCACATGATGTCTTTATCCAATCTCCTGACAACATGCCGAAAGTATGCGAGACAATTTTACCATCTTTTTTTAAAATTATTATTATTATTATGGTTATCACAAGTGTCCAGAATGAAGGTTGCATAGTGGAGTGTACTGGGGGGGGGGAGGGGCAAAGGGATTGTATACCAATGAAGGAATTTTTCTTTTACTTTTCAAAGAGAGGAGCAAACTGGGGGGGGGGCAGGGAGAAAAGTGCAACAGTGAATGAATGGAAATCCAAAGTCTTTGTAAATGTTCATTAAAATTAATAAAATAATTTTTTTTAAAAAAGTTTCACCATCTTTGTCTCTCATGAACACCCCGGTTGCATTTTCTCTAAGACAGATTTGTTCTTTTGGCAGCTCGAGGAATTTCAATACTCCTCTTCAAAACAATTTAAAGACACCGATTTTTCCTTGATGCTGCTTGTTTGCTGCCCAACCTATCGAGATGCACACAAAGCAGTGGAAAGGATGAGGGCTTGCGTCAGGTGCTTCTTAGTCTTTAACCTCTCATCTTCATTCTTAAGCACTTTAAGAGGTCCTTGACAGCAGATTTCCCCAAAGCAACATGTCTTTTTATTTCTTTTCTTTTAATAAATAAAAAAATACATTTTTCTTTTATATTAATTTGCTTCGTAAGTTTGTATACATTATGTTTTACATTATCCTTCATTCACATTGTGTTTCATACAATCGTTCTTGATTCCCTTACTGCTGCTTGCATGGGTGTTGTGTTGTTTGTGGATCCAAATAAAATTAAGTCCTTGACAACTTCAGTCTTTTCTCCTTCTATCATGACGTTACCTATTGGACCAATGGTGATGAGTCTTGTTTTCTTGACGTTGACATATAATCCATATATTATTTTTTTTATCTGCTAGCTAACATCTTGATGGTAGTTGTGTCTTGACGGTGGTCATGAAAGGGAAGTTTTTGGGGTCATATTTGATGTGTGATACTGTTCTTTCCTCCCAAAAGCAGGTTCTCCTTGAGCCTTTGACCAAAGGTGGAGGCCTGTTAGAGGATGGGGCTTTAAAATCCCAGGCCCTAATTTTAGAATAAATATTCTTTAAGTGGCACAACAATCGTTTGTCTTTTTGCTATAGTGAACAACTTGGAGTTGCCATGATGTTGAACACTATTCCATAGTCATGTCAAATACCATAGTAGTTACCCATTATGTACAATGTTTGGATGAGCTTCCGGATTGATTCATGCTGGTAAGTAGGAGTAGCATCCAATTCCTAAACTAGATGTCTCTGGAAACTCCACAAACTCTCTAAGCTCTATAAATGTACAGAAATTATGTTAGTTATAGAACAGAGTTCCAGGTCTTTTGTGCAAAGCTTACTCTGAGTCGTATTCGACTTGATGACACTTAACCACTGCTAAACCAGACTAGTGCTGTTATATCTGGAGGAACACTCTGCGCTTTATACATCATTCTTGTTAATATGCCGCCAGGGGGGCAACAGAGGCCATTCTGGCAGCTAAGGTGACAGTGGGCTTCTTCTGCCTCCTCTTCTGCATAACACAGGAAAGAAGCTAGGAGGGGAGGCCTGTGTGAAGGACAGGACTGGACAGCTCCTCTTTACAATCCACCATGGCCAAAGCTCTTGCATGACTTAGAAGAGCAGGAATCTACTCCGAGAGTGAAAAGGAGGCTCTGATGGGTTAGTCTGTAGAGAGTCGAGCTCCTAACCCAAAGGTGGCCCTCCTCAGGTGGTTTGAAGCCACCAGCGGCGCCTCAGGAGGAAAATGGACAATCTCGTCCTGTGTGATTTGCAGCCTCTGCTTGGAGGGTGAGCTATGAGTCCGTTTAACCTGACAGCAATGAGAGAGAGAGAGATGAGCTGAAGTTTTACGATGAGCTAGGCTCAGTTTTTGAAACTTAAAGAAAGACTGGATGAGTAGAAGTGATTGACACGTCAAGGAATTGGTCCAGATGACCTTTAAGAAGTCCCCTTGGTAGGACACAGCATTGAGTGATTGAGCCTGGCTTTCCAGACAGGGAGCACATCTTTTTCATTTCTTTGCACCCACTTCTGTTTATTGTTGTTCCGTATGTAGTGTTGTGACTAAAGTGTCATTGATCCAGAGGAGAAATGAAAGTTTCCCACCAGAAAAGAAAGTTTTGTTATTTCAGATACAGGAACCATAGTCACCTCAATAGAAGAAACCTCCTAAGAGGTGACTGGACCCCAGAATGTAAATGGTGGTACAGACTTCCTGCCCCCCATTTCAATTGAATTTTCATCAAAATGGTATTTTGGGTTATTAAGATATCTTAAAAACGATATATGATTGGGTATTATGGTTATGACAAGAGTCCAGAATGAAGGTTGTGGAGTGGAGTGTCTTGGGGCGGGGGGAGGTGCAGGGGGGATTGTATACCAATGAAGAAATTTTTCTTTTACTTTTCAAAGAGAAGCGAACTGGGGGGGGGGTGGGCAGGGAGAAAAATGCAACGATGATGAATGGAAATCCAAAATCTCTGTAAATGTTCATTAAAATGAACAAAGTGGTGTTTTTTCTTTTCTTTCTTTTTTTTTTTTAAAGACATTATCCTTCAAGCCAGAAATGATGTGTCAAACCCAACAAGCTCATTTCTAATTCAGGAGTTGTGAGTTGTGTGGCTCTTGAGTGAATGTAGAGACGTCACACCTGCACACTGCTGAGTGAATGGAAGGATGCCACATCTGGACAGGAAGAATGGCTATCAGCTTCCCATAAGGGCCAGGTGGTGTCTTGAGAGTAGACCAGGCAAATGTTGTTCTTGTTAAGTGGTGTTTCCCAGGGCTGGTAAGTTCTGCCAAGCACAGGAGAGGCCAGAGTGTGTGTGTGTGTGTGTCTGTCCATGTAAGGATTGGTCCCAGTGTGGTCCTCCTAGCTATAAATTAACACTGCACAGACCTGAACTTTACACATGCCCAAAGGGCAAATCAACAGGCTCTTCAGCAACCTCCCTAATTAGTGTCATCAAAAACACCATGTGGCTCCTGACTCTGGTTCTTGCTTGCCTCCCTACTTTGCATGAAACATCTTAATGTAGCTGGGTATTTGGATCTCCCTGCACCTTCTCACTTAACGGAGCTATAAAATTGAGGCCTAAAAATAGGTGCGATCAGCAGATTAAGGCAATTTATGTGCAGAGCCTGCGTCACCCATGGCCCAGGCACATGAATGTCAAGCAGTCTCTGGGGAAGATGCTTCCTTTGTTTCCTCAGGACCTCAGATAATGAAATGAGGCAGAGTCGGACTTCCCTTTCCATTTTATTAAAAATAGTATTTTATTGTGTTTTCCGTGAAGGTTTACACAATAGTTTAGGTTTCCATTCAGCAATTTTTTGCATAAATTGTTCCATAATATTGCTTCTATTTTTCACAAGGAGCAAAAGAAACACTTGTTATTTCCATTCTGGTTGTTCTGTTTCCCTTAATCTAGTTTCCATGCCCCTTTGCATCCTCATCTCTGTTTTCAAGATAAAACATATGTTTCATATGTTTTTGTTGTGTACTGTCAAGTCGGAACTGACCCATAGCTGACCTTCCCGTGGGTTTTCCAGAGGCATTATATCCCACAGAAGGCGATTACACGGCTCCTTCCTACAGAGCATCTGGTGGATTTGAACCAAGTGCTTTTGTATTGGCAGTGCAATTATACCACTAAGCCGCATATGATGTTGTATTATTGTTATGTGTTGTTGAGTCACCTGTGACTCATAACAACTCTGTGTATAGCAGCTCTGAACCCTGTCCTGTCCTGAGATAATCTCACTATCTCCAGCACACCATTACTCCAGTCATAGTGTCAACCCGTGTCATCCAGGGTCTTCCTCTCCTGCGTTGTCCCTCCACCTTTCCTAGCATATGTCCTTCCCCAGGGACTGGTCCCTCCTGGCATGATGTTCCCATTATGTGAGATAGAGCTTCAGAATCCTTTCTTCAAGAGAGCAAATTGGTTTCTCCCTCTCTATGATATAAGTAGGTGGTGGTTTTTTTAATGGGGCACAATACTTACGGTGATGATATTAATTTCTTTTTAGGAAACAATTTGTTGTTAAACTACAAGGTGACTTCAGGGATTAGTTTCAGCCCACTGGCTTTTATATTGTTGAGGGAGATGAAGTCTTTCCCCTACATCACTGCTTCTTTGCTTTTGGATATTTTTAGGTGGATAGAGGAATAGTAATTTGGAGCAATGATAGGAAATGACTGTTACTTTTGAATACAGCAACGGATAACTATTAGATGAGAATGTGCACTATTAATAGAAGGATGCAAAAGAATGCAGCACATCCTCTGAGGCCAGAGATTCTTTCACCAACCATCCAGACCTATAGGAGCAGCTGTCATAGCAGCTAGCAGCAGAGAACCAGAGAACCCACATGTGATGGAGCTCACTTGGGGACTGCTACCCCCTACAGAACCAGCATTAAGAGTCTTTGTCCACGTTTGTTGGCAGACTGATTGTGCTCACAATAATTGGCAAGACTGAACGCTTTGCACCACTGGCCAGAAGCCATAAGTCTCACAACTGAGGTGCCTGTGAGCAAATTTTGGGAGCTGTCTTGACTGAGTGGTAGTATTCTGCTACTAAGCCTTTTTTACTTCTCTAATATGGTTCTGTGTGGTCTCTGAGCTATTGCAATGGATTTTGGATCAAGTAGAGCAGTAAGATTTCTGTTGGGATGAGTAGGAAGAGGTGCAGGAGTGTAAGAGACACGTCTGAACTCATGGGAATTGGTTTTGGGCTGTTGATGTTGTTGATGAGGCCAGTTCCCTGTGTGGAGTTGGTAGAGGTCACATATGGTTGTCCCCACGTGGCCCTTGCTCTTTTTACAATCTCTTGAGGATGTATACCACTAATAAACATCTACTGTGTTAGACAACTTACAGAGCTTCTGCTCTTTCAGGCCACTCTACAAAACCTAACGCTCAGAAAAGTGAAATCATGACGTCATAGCTGCATAGTAATAAGCCAGTTAGGAGCCCTGCCAGATGCAGTGATTTCAAATCCTATATTCTTTCTCTTTCTTGGCCCACAATACTGTCAAAACAGATAAACTGCAACTGGTAGGACTGCTGCTGGGATGGAAACTAGTATGTTCCCAAGTGCACCATATCAGGGACATGTGTGAAAAGTCATCTTCAGCAAACTGCAAGTTTCATGTTGAAAACACACCAGTCAGCTGTAGAAGCACGGTCTCTCCAGAGGATTGACACTTCATCATTGAATGAGGGAGTCTTATGGTATGACCAGATCCCTTGTCGTTTTTTACAGGCTGCGTTTAGACAGAGGACAGCTCTGATGGCCTAGTAGGCCGATGGTTTGAATCCACCAGCTGTTCTCTGGGAGAAAGATGGGCAGATTCCTTCTGTGTGATCTACGGCCTCAGAAAACGTGCCTGAGGGTCAGCTGTAAGTCAGTTCCAACTTGATGGTACATAAAAACATAGTTCAAATAGAATACTTCCAGTTCTGTCTTTGGGGATGGGCAAAGGATCATTGGACCATTGTATTATGAATAGAGAGAAGTGCCTGGCTCTTTCCTCTGTTCATTGCTGGACTTTTGGCTTCTCCCCTCCAATAGCTGCCTTAAAATGCCTGTAACATCCCTACAGCCACTGTCAGATTACCCCATAAATGGGGTAAACCAGGCTTGCTTGTACCTACTTACAAATCTATAGCAAACATTTTCATGTTTTTCACCACGTCAAATATTCCACTTTCTAGGTGAGGCTGGCATTTGTCCCTCTCCCAACCCCTCAGAACCTTCCTACCGAATCAGAGTCTTGTTTTCACATTTACAGTCCTTGACAAGGATGGTAAACTCAAAAGATTTCATTTTGAGGTAAAAGCTGCGTTAATTTGTTTACTACAGGTTAGCCAGTGAGCACAAATCACTGTGTGCTTACCTGGCGTATTGGGTAAAGCGCTCCTGCAGCAGCCACTGTGTGCTGCGTCCTATTGTTCCGCCAGGAAGTGTGGCACTTAGAGACCTAAGAAGGGGACTTTCTTTCTTTGTGCCAAACCACATTGTGCTGTAAGTGAGTCCTTTGAGGAGTAGCAGCAGCGGGCAGGCCATGAGGACAGGCAGAATCATAATTACTATCAAAAAGCATTCTCACTGCACTGACTGTTGTTGACCCAGCAGGTTTTCCCCAGCAGCCATGGCCCTGATCTACCCAGCGCCTCACCGGGAACTTGACCTCTCGAACCCTGATCGCACGCCTAGCACATGCTGGGTCCTTAACACTTTAGGGTTTACTGGACGATTGCTCGATCTCAGGTTCTGTTCAGCAGACTGGGCATCCTTAGCCTGTTAAATCCGCAGGGATGTCTCGGGGAAAAAATGAGACCAGAAATGATTAGGGTGTGTGAACAGCTCCCACTTGGGGGGAGCAGAGAACCTCTGAGGGAACTGATGAAAGCTTTGGACTGTTCCCTCAGAAAAATTGCTCTGGAGCGCGCCCACGTGATTTTGCAAGCAATTTCAATTTCATGGTTTTCATCCTGATCCTGAAATGCTTCCTTGGGCCCCTAGGGGGAGTCACAGGTTAATGACACCTGTTTTGGAGCTTACTGTCTGGATGGATGGAATTCACATTATGGTTTCAAGAACACTGCAACTCAGAGGAAGACCCAGGATGTAATGGATTGACACAGTGGCCACAATGGATTCAGGCCCAGCAGAGGCTGTGAGGACGGCGCAGTATCAAGGCAGAGTCTTGGCGCAGTATCAGGGCAGAGTCTCCATCTGTTGTACTAAGGTCACTGTGAGTGAGAGTTGCCAAGATGGCACTTAATAACAACAATGTTCCCCAATTATTTGTACATTAAGAAGCTTTCTCTTTTTTTAAAAAATGTTTGCTCAAGGTCGCTTATGACGAAGTATTAACCAGACTCTTGAACTCTATGGATAAAGTGAAAGCATATTAGTCCGACTGATTAGAGTTTTCTTTGGTCCTGGGTAAATGAAGGTCCCTGGGTGATGCAAATGATTTGTTCTGGGTTTCTAACAAAGGCTTGTAGTTCCTATTCATCCAGCTGTCTTGAAGAAGAAAGGTCTGGTGGTCTGCTTCCATAAAGGCTGAATTCAAGAAAACCTCATGGAGCAGTTCTGCTCTGTGACACAGGCGTTTATCGACTGAAATGGACTTTGCAATTGTGTGCTTGGTTTTGGATTTTGTGTATGTGTATAAAAGAAAATGAAAACCAGTTGCATAGAAAATTAAGTGTGTGTGTGTGTGTGTGTGTGTGTGTGTGTGTGTGTGTGTTTGGAAGTTGTCTGCAGCAGCCAAGTTCTACAGAGGTTTGTTTACTGGTTCTGATGAGGATTATGGTGGAACATTGTCTCATTAATGGATGAGAGATTATATGATTCAGCCTCCTAGTGGACAGCAAGTGATGCTACCAAGTGAAAAGTGGGTGATTTTAATCTGTGGCCCTCAGGCCTGGTTTTAGTTGGTTTTGGTCAAACATTCTTCTAAGTGGTATAACACTGGTCTGTACATTGCTGTACAGAGGTTACTTGTGGTGGCTGTGATGCTAAACACTGTGACACTGATGTGTCAAATGCGATAATGGTTACCCATGCTGGACAGTGTTTGGTGGAGCTCCCTGATAAAAATAAGCTTGAAAGCAGGAGTGGCATCCACTTCCAAAATTGCTTGCCTCAGAAACTCTATGAACGTGGAGAAACGATGAAAGTTATACAAGTGTTCAGGTCTTTCGTTTATAGAGTCACTATGAGTCATCTATGACTCGATGGCACTTGACAATGACAGGGACACACACACACACACACACACACACGCACGCATTTTAACATGAAGGTTGCAAACCTGAATCTTTGGCAGGATGCCTTACTTTGCTATACCTTTTGGTAACAGGTAGTGTTAATTTCTAAACCCCTTCTCTTGGGTTGAGTAAAGGAAATGGGAAAGATCCTGTGTGAAAATTTACTTTCTAAGTAAACTAGTGTTAAAAAAAATTTATTTCTATAAAAAAGAGGAATTTTATGGCACACAGCTGGCATAATGTGTCTCAGTGGCTGAGGGAATGGTAGCGCCAGGTTCCCTGAGAAGGAGGTGAGATTGACAGCTGCAGCTTGGTGTCAGCCAGGTGGAAATCTGCTGTGTGTGCAGCCTCCCTCCCGCCCCACCCGGCCCTGGCAGGCTGTGGCAGACAGACCGGCAGACAGACACCAGCTCATCTTGGAGGAGACGTGCCCGGTTGCCTCTCCCTCGTCCTCTGCACGGTCCTCGGCGCCCTGGGCACAGCCCTGCCTGGCCTCGCGGCAGAATGTCCTGTCCCAGGACGTATTGCATCATTGCTATGTGAGCTCCCACCCTGATGGCGACACTGGCTGTGACCCGGAAGGAGCTCAGGTTTGGATTTCAACGCTGCCCTGAGTGTATCAGAGTCCCTGCAGGGTGCAAACACTTAAGGCGCCTGGGTGTTAACTGAAGGGCCAGAGACTTGAGTCCTTCATAGGTGTCTTAGAAGAGAGGGATCTGTGTCGCCAAAGGAAGCCGTTGAAAACTCTGTGATGTCCCCTGATCTACTCTGATGTGTACACAGGGCTGGTTGTCAGGACTTGGAATCCTTTGAGGGCAGCTGGCTTTACTGATGGCTTCTCAGTCCCCAGTGGCCATCTCCAAAGTAGAGTGTAAGGTCACAGTCCCACCTAGCATCTGTCCAACAGAATGTCCCATCCTCACACCCAGGTACCTCCCAGGCCTCCCTCGGCCTCAGCTGCAGGCGCTGCTGTTGGGAGCATCAGCTTTGAGTGAAGCCTCCATCCACTCAAGCTTATCTGCAGTCCTCAGATGAGCCTTCCTTGGGGGCAGCACGCGGAGGCAGGACCCTCCGTCTAAACGATGCCCTGGGAGTTTAGAACTCTGATTTCTTCACCTGATTGATGGCCATGAACTAACAGACAAGTGATGGTCTCCCAATATCATCTCAGGTTGATCTGTTCAATATAATTGATGAGTTGGAAGGATAATGCCCACTTTCTTGAGTTTATGTGAGGATTTAAGTGAT
The DNA here is from genome assembly GCF_000299155.1 of Elephantulus edwardii. Taxonomy (NCBI): domain Eukaryota; kingdom Metazoa; phylum Chordata; class Mammalia; order Macroscelidea; family Macroscelididae; genus Elephantulus; species Elephantulus edwardii. The sequence goes on along the minus strand of NW_006399756.1, from coordinate 20,470,908 downwards.
GTTACAGAGGGTCAGGATCTCAGACAGTGCCTGGTGTATTATCTTGTTGTTGTTAGGCGCCATCGAGCCAGCTCTAACTCTTAGAAAAGAAAGACAAAAGCAAATTCATTGCCCTTGTCTAGATTCTGACTCCTGGCAGTCCCACGTGTGACAGAGGAGGCCTGAGCTCCGTAGGATTTACCTGGCTGTGATCTCACAGAACTCCAGGCCTTTCTTCCACAGTACCACTGAACCATAACCTTTAGTTTAGTATCTGTGAATAAAACCAGCTGTGCCCTCAGGGCACATAGTTAACTGCAAATAGGTAAGTGCTGGACTACAAACGGAAAGGTGGATGGTTCAAAGCCACCTCAAGGTACCTTGGAAGACGTGTTGTTGGCTCTTGTTTTTGTGCCCCAGGGTCAAGGTGAAGGTGGAGGGGGTCTAATTTTCTTTCTTTCGCTTTCATTATGTCTAAGGTCTTAGAAGAGTGTCGCTTACCATGACTGCTTGAAGTTAATGGGGGATATGGTTTTGTCAAATAATAATGCCTCCTGTTCATGTGTCACCTGACCTGCCAGGTCCAGCTGTGCTGAAACGCACCACAGCCTGTTGAGATGGGTGCACAGGTGTCCTTATTCTAGTTACACAGGTGAGGCTAGAAATGTCTCAAGAGGCTCAGTGAGTTCTGGGCAGTGGTAGAGATAGGAAAAAGGGCGTCTTTCCTCCTCCTTCTGCTGAACCAAGTGAGGGTCCTTTGGTTTATGCTCATGACCTTGAACAAGATGAGCCTGGGCTCAGTTCCCAGGCTACTGATTGGGAAGATACCATCACTAAATAAAAACCCAGCCCCAAACATACCAACAAAACAGGACCCACCTGCTGCTTTTGAGTTGGTTGTGACTCACGGAACCCCACCACTTCTGTAAACATTACACTCAAGGAAACACTGGACCAGTAGGATCATCTGCTCAGTGGAAAAATGGAAAAGGCACGGTGAAAGGCTACAACCCTGACACACACCTTTGCTGAGATTAAACCCTTGCTCTGCTTGGTCTGTGTACTGCCGCCACCACTTGATCTATGCCCGTGTCTGTCTACATGAGTACAAGTAAGTCTTCTGGAATTCCCATTCTTCCACAGTATAAGGTTTAATATATTTTTAATCCAATACAAACAAAGATGATCCAGCAGAACTTATAAATTATAAAAAATAGAACTACTACACACAAGTAAAATTTCGCTGGTATTTGAAAACAGTTGCAGCAGTATCTCAAACAAGGGACTTCCAGAAATTCAAGCTTGATTCAGAAGAATACTGAGAACAAGAGGTATCATTAGTAATGTCAGATGGATCTTGACTGAAGCAGAGAATATTAGAAAGATGTTTACTTGTCTTTTATTGGCCCTGTGAAGGCATTACCACTACGCTGCCAGAGCTTGGAATAGCACAATAAAAAGGGAAAATAAAAATTTCACCATTTTCACTTAGCATTCGATGCCTCTTAGGCTCACAAGATGATCAGTCTTTGCCGTGTATGTGTCTTCATTGTAACTCAGGACAGTTGTTTCCCTCCATACTTGCCCATTTTCATCTGAAGTAATAATTCTGCTTTGGATCTGACTCTGACACTGAGGCTTTGGAGTGCTTTCTGGAGGGTCCTCCTTTTATGTAGCAATCTTTTTTGTTTGTTTGTTTGTTTGTTTGTTTGTTTCAGTCACCGTTTGGTTCACATGTGTCTTTAATCACGGTTATCGTCCCCTCATCTGCTCTTCGTGTGTTTCTGCTGACTTCATTTGCTGGTTTAGCACTTCCTTTCTTTCTTTGATTCATGGGTAGTCATATCTCTTCAGATTCTTCTATACCCTCTTTCTAGAACTCTAATGTTGACAGATGACTCTTTTAGTCTCTTCTTTCAGATTTCTTTTGAGAATTTGGAGACAGGTGGCAGGAGCTTTTCATATCACCATCAGATATGTGTGGTTTTACGTGCCCACCGATCTCGACTTCTGACAAAAGTCAAACCAGGTTTTCAAGAGCACATTCACACCACAACTAGGTTCTGAAATGCTTTGTGCGTTCCTTTCCCAAATTCTTGCTTTTTCCAGCCTGGGGCCAAGGAGTTTTCTAGGGCTGAGTGTGAGTTGCTGACAAGTGAACATGGCTTTCTGGCCACTGCAGCCTTGTTTGACTCCAGCACAAGGATTCTGCATGGAGTTGCTTATGGTAGATTGCTCTTTCTCTTGTCCTGAGAAAAGCAAGATGGTTCCAAGGGCAGAAGCCAAGTTCTGAGACCATGAGAGGCTTGCAGATCTCACTGAAAACCATTGAGCCCTGGAACTGTCAGTACCCTGCTCCACAACAGCTGCTCCCAGGCTCAGAGAACCTCCTTCCTCTCATCCTTCCAACACTTTCCTTATGGAATTCACTCTTATTGGGCCTCCAAGTCCCAGCAAGACAATCTACTCAGGCCTCTTTGCCCCCTTGCCTTTTGTGCTTCTCTTAGCATCATCACTGCTTAAACTGATTGCCAGGAATATGCTTGTCAGGTTCAAAAATTGATGCCAGCAGCCAGCAACACATTGTGCCCTTTCAGAAAGCAGAGTTCCTAGCTGTTGGGACAGTGGTAGTTCAGTGGTAGGATTCTTGCTTTCTGTGTGTGAAACTTGGGTTCGACTCCTGGTCAGTGCACCTCCTGCCAGCTGTCTGTGAAGGTTTGCACGTTGCTGTGATGCAGGAGTGGTTTCCATGGTGCTTCCAGACTAAGGTTAGGAAGAAAGGCCTGGCTTCTAGAGATAAGCTAACAAGAATGCTGCGAACTATTGTGATCCAATCTGCAACTAATCATGGGTGCAGGACCAGGCTGTACCTCATGTGCCACTGCATCTGGTGGTCACAAGGAATGGGTGCCAGACTGCTGGCTGATAGCAACAGCCACTTACTTGGAGGCATTCTCAGGACCCCTCTCTGGAATTCTAGCTCCAGAGAACTGGTTCATGGTGTCTCAGTTCCAATACCTATCCCCACCGCTGCTGTATCTTCAAGGAGGGAATCAGTGACTGCCTTCTATCTTCGACCTATTAATGAAATGCTTCTCATATGTAGTTGATCAAGATTAGAAGAGAAACCAACAATGAATAAATATTTTTTTAAGAAAGTGAATGGGGGAGGGTGAAGGGAAGGAGAGGGGAAAAAATGTACAACAATGAATGAATGAAAATCTAACTTTTCTGTAAACATTTGTTAAAATCACCATTAAAATAAAATTTTATTAGAGAGAGGGAGACACACACCATGTGAGTCCAGAGCCAGGCCTGTGGCTGGGAGGACTGTTGATATGGCTTCCAAATACCTCCCCATGTGGATGCCTCTTGGAGGTGGTCACCTCTGGATAGACAGTCTCTAGGTACAGAGGAAATGGACACTGTAGTTTACGTTGACTGAGAATAGAGTGGAGCCCTGATGGTGTAGTGTGTCGCTGGTTGGACTGCTAATCAAGAGGCTGACAGTTTGAACCCAGTAGCTTCCCTGAGGGAGATGGATGAACATCTCCCCTGATAAGGATGTGTAGTCTCAGAAACCCCATGAAGGGTTGCTATGAGTTGGACTCGACCACACAGTACCTGGAAGGCTGGTGAATGGAGTTACCCTTGCAAGAACCCGTGTTGGCGTGCTCTGATAGAGGTCGTGGCAGGTGAGGGACGCAGCCCCTGTCATGATCCCCACACGTGTGTCTGCTGCTTCTGTGCAGCCTGAGAAGTATTAACTTCTGTCCGCCACACGCTCGTCACACTCATGTGACGTTCTGGCTGCCGACGACATCTGGTGCCTGTGACTTTGCGGAATGTCCAAGAACACTTGGTTGGCTGCTCTCACGCTCACTTTAAAGATTATCACCTCTAAACCAAGGTAATGGACATTTTCATCTCAGCAGTTTGACGTGTCCTTGCTGAGTGCTTTCTCAAAGGAAGATTCTCACAGATGCTGATGGCTGACCTCAGCTGACCAGGTTGGGTGCCTGGGATGTTTAACCAGGCCTGTGTCCTTGTCTTTCTAGCGTACCTGGAAATGCACATGAAATCATGTTTGTTAGACCCCTTTGATCCCTTTTTTATCCTGAAGAGTAAAATCAGCCCCTCTTCTCAATTGAAAATCTTTCTCTGAAAATGTACACATTGTCTTGAATTATTAACCTTGGGGCAAAAACTTGATGGAAGCATGCTCATTTTTATTTATCTTTTGAATTGATTTGGTTTTGACACTATCCTGTAGAGTTTGTACCAGGGTCTGGTCTGTGCCCATGGAGAACTTGGTTTTTGCTTCTTTGCTGTTGAACTCCTCTTTAGAGGAGTTGAGAGAGAGGGTAATGGGGTTATAGGGTAAGAGATAGGGGTGGAGAAGAAAGGAAGACAAGGGAGATTGGGTCAGCAAATATTGCCATGTCAGTATAGAAAGAAACTCAGGAGCTGGCCCCTGAGCTCCATTTCCACTTGTAATCTTTAACATTCTTCACTTTTCTTTGAGCACACTTGTGACAAGTGTCATTAGAACGATTCCCTCAATCAGTCTCTTTTCCCAGTCAACACTGGGTTTGTATCTGCATTGAATGTTGTGTTTTAGCCTACTTTGGTAATAAATTCAGGGCCCTTTAATGGCATAGTCAGTAGGGATTGTGCCATAACTCAATTTTGGAGACTCTCTGAGGGTTCAAATCCACCAGCGACTCCAAGGGAGAAAGATGGGAAGTCTCCTGTGTCATTTACAGCCTCCAAAAACCTGCCGGAGGTTGAGATGGTTCTGACTCAATGAGTTTTGAGAGTTTTGAAATTAAATCCTCATCTTCCACTCAAGGTCTAGAGATTAAAATTTTGTTATTGGACCCTTCACAAAGATTTCAAGAGAATCTTCAAGGGGAGCTCTGGTGGCCTAGTGGCAAGGAGCTGCAACTATAATCCCAGAGGCACACGGTTCGAATCCACCAGATTCTCTGCCGGGGAAGGAGGGACAATCTCCTCCTGTACCAGTCAGATCTGATTTGACGGTACACACACACACAAAATAATAAAAATTTTTTTAAAAAAAAGAGAATCTTCAATACCTCTATGCCCCAACCCACTAAAAACAGACAGACAGCCCCTAAAAACCACACCTCTCACACCATTGGCTAGGTTCCAGTTTATAGAGATCCTAGATTGGTTTTCCTGTGCTGTGGATCATAAGAAAACCGGAAGCAGGAGTGGCATCCACTTCCTAAACCACATGCCTCTGGAAACTCTATGAACTTTGATGAATGTCAAGAGTTTTAACCTTCAGGCCTTTTGTTCATGGGGTCACTGAATTGTGCCTAACTAGAAGGCAAATCTACAACAACAACATTGGTTTTTCGATGCTGGGGATCATAAAGGTGAGAAGACTGCTCCTCTTTTCCCCAAGAAGTAGCTGGTGGAGTCAAACCACTTGAGGGAGGCAACCCCACCCTCAATCAATGTGATTTTTTCGGTCTTTCCCCTCAACACTTCCGTTATGCTAATCATTGATAAACTCTGGTCTCTTTTCTTGTCTTTTTGTGTTTTTAAGCGAGGCCATATGATATTTTATGTGATTGCCTTGTTTTACCCAGCAGAATGGCTTCAAGATGTATCCATAGGTAGCAAATATCTTCATTTCTCCTACTGGCTGAGTGTGTACGTTGTATGCAGCATGCTTTGTTTAGCTGTTCATCTGTTGATGGGCATTTAGGTTGGTCCCACCTTTTGTCGACTGTGAATAGTGTGCCGTGAACATCGATGTACAAGTCTCCTTTTGAGTCTCTGCTTTCAAGTCTTTTGCGTCTATATCTAAGAGTGGAACTGTTATGTGGTAGCTCTGGTTGCATAGATCATAGTGTGTTGCTTTGAAAAGGAGACTGTTGACTCCTCAGGTGAAAGTTAGTTTCCTCCTGTGGAGAATGACAGCCTCAGGAACCTAAAAGGAAATCACTGTGAGTCAGAACTGACTCAGTGGCAGTGCATTGGGGTTTTTGTTTCTTATAGTAATTCTATCTCATGTGTTTTTGCAGGTCAGGAGTATTCAAGGGATGAAGTACCTGGATCAGAGAGCTCAGGGGTGTATTGTCCTCTGGATAGCTCATATATTTCTAAAAGCATTCCCACTTCAGCAATGGATTAGGGCTTCAGTTTTCTCACATCCTTATTATTTTTGGTTTATTTATTTAAAAATATTAATAATTTCTCTCTCTTTCCCTCTCTCATTGTCATTGAGCCAGGTCTGACCCATAGCTGACCCTCCAGTGGGTTTTCAGAGGCAGTGAGCCGCACTGGAATTGATTACCCATCTTTATTCCGTGGAACAGCTGGTGGACCTGAACCACATGGTTTCTGGTTGACAACACAGTTCTTGACCTCTAGACCACCAGAATCTTTAGATGAACTTTGTAATCTTTAGATAAACTTCCCTCTCCCCCACTTTTAGGAGGTCTGTTTATTTAATTTTTTGTATTAGCACTTTTATTATTATGTTGTTGTTGTTGTTGTTATGTGCCGTCGAGTCATTTGCGATTCATAGCGACCCTATGTACAACAGCCCTAAACCCTGCTCTATCTTGTGCCAACCGCATTGCCTCCGACACACCCATCCCAATTACC
>NW_006399756.1:20457054-20463192 GCF_000299155.1 Elephantulus edwardii | reverse complement strand
CTGTTCCAGTCGTTTTTGGATAATCTTCAGTAGAATCTTGCCTGCATGTATGAAATTTCTATACTGACATGGCAGCATTTACAGACCTAATTTTCCTTGCTCTCCTCTATTCTTTACTCCTATTTCTTATGTATAATTATTATGTATAATGCATTTTTGAAAGCTTAACAGGCTTGATTATTGCCCTTGATTATTCTAAGAATTTTTTCAATTCAGTTTGCACATTTTCAAACCCTTCTTAATTTGATTTTGTTTATAATGGGAGCTATTGATCCTGTTTTACTTTCTACATATGTTATTCTTGTTATGTGCCATCAGGTTGCCTGCAACTTATAACAACCCTATGTACAACAGCTATGAATCTTGCCTATCCTGAGCCAGTCTCATTGACCCTGACACACCTAATCCCATTGCTCCAGTTTTTGTGTCAGTCTGTCTCATCTAGGGTCTTCCTTTCCTGCACTGTCCCTCCACCCTTCCAAGTATGATGTCCTTCTGCTCCTGACCACATGCCCAAAGTATGTGAGACTGAACTTTCAAAATCCTTGCTTCCAAGGAGAAACTTGGTCACACCCTCTCCAAGACAGACCTGTTTGTTTGCCTGGCTGTCCATGGTATTTTCAAGACTCTGCTCCAGCACAACAACTCAAAGGCATCAATTCTTCTTCTGTCATCCTTAGTCATTGTCTAGCTCTCTGAGACATAGCATGCAAATTGCAAAGACGGTGGCCTGGATTAGATGCACCTTGCTCTCCAGACTGCACCTCAGCACTCTGTAGAGGTCAAGGACAGCAGATTTCTCTAATGCCATTTGTTTTTTTATTTCCTGACTGCTGGTTCCAAGGGAGTTGATTGTGGAGCTGAGCAAGTTGAAATTGTTAACAAACTCAATCTCTTTTCCATCGATCATGGTGGTGCCTGTTGGCTCAGTGGTGAGAATCTTTGTCTTCTGAATGTTGAGCTCCAATCCATATTGAAGACTACACTCCTTGACCTTCTGCAGCAAGTGCTTCAGGTCCACCTCAGTTTCAGCAAACAAGGTTGTATCATCTGCACAATGCAGGTTGTTGATGAGTCTTCCTCCAGTCCTAATGCCACATTCCTCCTCACAAAGTCCAGCCTCTCAAATGATCTGTTCCGCATATAGATTGAAAAGGTCCGGAGACAGGACGCGTCCCTGACACACTCCTTTCCTAAATTTGAACTATGCAGTGTTCCTTGCTTTGTTCTGATGACTGCCTCCTGGTGCAAGTATAGGTTTCAAATGAGCACAATCAAGAGTTCTGGGATTCCCATTCTTCTCAATATTTAGTGTAGCTGAAAGTCAGGAAATGTGAATCCTCTTACTTCGTTCTTTTCTTCCAACACTGATTTAACTACTTGAGAGTCTTTTGCCATTCTATATAAAGCTGAAAATTTATTTTTCTATTTCTATAAAAAATATGCTGGATTTCTGACTTAAACACAATTGATACTTTTAATAATATTATCCATGAACATAGAATGTCTATTTGTTTTAATCTTCTTTGATTTTTTCAGCAGTGTCTTATAGTTTTCATAGCATAAATCTTTTACATCTCTGCTTAAATTTACTCCTAGATACTTTATTCTTTTTGAAAAAATTTATTTTATTATTTTTTTTTGGTGTGTGTGTACCATCAAAGCAGATCTGACTGGTATGGGAGGAGATTGTTCCTCCTTCTCCAGCAGAGCATCTGGTGGATTTGAACCATGTACCTCTGGGATTGCAGTGCAGCTTTTTGCCACTTAGATATTTTCTTCTTGTCAATGCTGTTGTAAATAAAATTGTTTCCTTAATTCCTCTTTCACATTTTCTGTGACCAATGTGTAGCAGTTTAACTGATTTATGCTTCTTGACCTTGTACCTGAAACTTTGCCAAATAATCTTAGCTCTAGAAGTTTTCTTGTGAACTCTTTGAGATTTTCTACATGTAGGATGTAATGATCTGTAATTAAAGAAAATTTTATTTCCTCTTCTCCAGTATGACTTCTTGATATTTCTTTTTCTTGTCTTATTACTCTGGCTAGGATTTCTAACATAATATTGAATAGAAGGATCCTTGGCTTTTTCCAGGTTTTAAAGCGAAACCTCTCAACCTTTTCTTCATTAAGTATAATGTTGTCTGTTGGATTTTTATATATATATTTTGAGTCATATAGAAAAATTTCTCTTTTATTCCAGTCAGGTTTTCACTTAAAAAAAGATGACATTATACAATAATTTTTTAATAGGCATTTAGTGCTATAAATTTTCTTCTGAGTAATACTTTTTCTGCATCTGTAATTTTTGCTATGTTGTGCTTTTATTTTCATTTGATGCTTAGAAATTTGTGGTCGCTTTTTTAGTTCTTCCTTGATCTAGTGATACTTTTATAGTACGATATTTAATTTCTATATGCTTGTATATCTTTTCCACAGTTTTGTGACTAATTTCTAGCCTCCCTCCATTGTGCCAGAGGAAATGCTTTGTAGGTGCTAATTGGTGTGTTTTTAAAATGTGGCCTATCCTGGAGAACAATCTGTGTACACTCGAGTAGAATATGTATGTGCTTTTTGAGTGGAATATTCTCTATGTATTGCTGTTAAGAGTAGTAGGTTTATGGTGTCGTTTTGACCTTCTGTTTCTTTGTTCTTCTTTCTAGATGTCCTCTCCAACTTTTATTGCTATAATATGTCTTCCTCCCTTCAATTGTATCAGTATTTCATTTATATATTTAAGTGCGCCAATGTTAGGTACATGTATATTTATCATGATTGTTAAATTTTCTCAGTTAATTAATCCTTTTATCCAGATATCTGTTTTTATCTCTTAACTATTGCCTTAAAGTTTGTTTTGTCTGATATTAAGGTTATAACTTCAGCTCTCTTAATTACTTTGAACGTTGTTTGTTTTCCCCCATATCCTTTAACTTTCAACCTATATGCCCTTTGGTTGAAGGCATGTTGTTTATGAACAGAATATAGTAGTATTTTTAAAATCTACTCTCCACTATGTTACTCTCTGCTTTTTTATTGGAACATTTAGTTTACTTACATTCATTGTAATTACTGATAAGTAGGGACTTATTCAGTTCGAATCCACCAGATGCTCCTCTGGAAAAGGAGGGGCAATCTCCTCCTGTATCAATTGGATCCAATTTGACCATATACAACAAGACAGTTTTTAAAAAACAAGGGACTTATTTCTGCCGTTTTGTTACTTGTTTGTGTATCTTAATTTCCTTTATCGTTTTTCCTTTAGTACTACTTGCTTTTATGTTTTGTTGTCTTACTGTACTGTATGTTGTTATTGTTTTCTTATCCTTTAATCTTGTCTATAAGATTACAATAAGTTTTTCATTGAAATGGTTATATTTATAATATTCTAGGATAAGTTGGTACCAACTTAGCTTCAGCTTATGTTCAAGATATTTTATATCTATTTTCTTCCTTCCCCTCTTTTGTTGATGCTATCACTACTTATGTCTTTATGTTTCATATGCCCTGTAGCATAACTTTATCTTTCTCTTTTATATATTTATATTAAACATTCATAATCACAAGCGTGAAAACCTTATTCTATATCCTTATACTTGTCTATGTGTTTCCCTTTCTTGGAGCTTTTTCTTTGATGTATACCTTTCAATTGCTTCCTTGTATTTTCCCTTTCATTTATGGAACTTCCACAAGTATTGTTTGTGGGACTAATCTGGTATATTTGCAGTCTTTCAACTTCTGTTTGCCTGGGAGTTCTTTAATCTAATTCTCATTCTTGAAGATTCATTTTGCTGAGTATAGTACTTTCAATTTACAGCTTTTTGCGTTTAGCACTTTAAATAGATACTTGCATTGCTTCTCACTTCCAGTGTTTCTGAGAAAAAAATGACACTTAATTTTATTGGCTATCCCTCATATGTGGCTGTTTGTGTCTTTTCCACTATTTTCAGGTTTTATTTTTACCTTTAATTTTTCAGAATCTAAGAATGATATATTTTATTTTAGATCTAAAAATGATGTATTTTATTTTAGAGCTCTTTAAGTTTATGCTCCCAGAAGTCTTTGGAGATTCTTGAATTTATAGATCTGTGTTCTTGATTAGATTGGAAAAACTTTTTGTCATTTCTTCATTCTTTCTGTTCTTTTTCTCGTATCCTTCTGGAATTCCCATGACATATATATTGGGCTTTTTTATTGCCCTGTAATGCCTTTAAAGTGTGCTCTTCAGCATCTGTAATGTTAACTATCTCATCTTCTACTTTGCTGATTCATTCTTCTGACTGATTAAATATGCTTGTGAGTGTTGAATTTACCATGGACAGCCTACAAAGCCCCAAAAATATCTGTCTGGGAGGACGTACAATCAGGGTCTCCTTAGAGGCAAGGATGGTGAACCTTTGTCTCACAGACATTGGGTTTGTTGTCAAACGGGGCCGGTCTTTGGGAAAAGACATCATGTTAGGAAAGGTAGAGGGGAAGAGAAAGAGAAGTCTTTCAATAAGATGGATTGATATAATAACTGCAAAAATGAGATTCAGCAAGACAGATCATAAGGACGGTATAGGATAGGGCAGGTTTCAGATCTGTTGCTTATAGGTTCACTGAGATAGCACTTAACAACAACAACAACATTCTGTTGTGTCTCTAGTTCTAGTTATATCTTTTATAGTTCAGGATCTCTTTTTCAGATCTTAATTTTGTTCTTGCCTTGTTTTCTTTTTACTTTTGGTCCATTGTATTTACCTTAGTTATTTTTGTAATATTTAATGTTGTGTTATGCCCTTCCATGTTTTCATTATTTGGTAATTCCTAGCTGCATTTTCATTCCCTTTAGGTTAGCAGCACAAAGCATTATGGACTGTGGCCCACCAGAGCTTCTGACTTTCATTCCCTTTATTGTGTTCATTTGATGGGCCTTAGTTTCCCTTTTCTTTGTATGTCTTGTGATTTTTGTTGTTGCTGGGGTCTTGGGATTTTTGAGGATATCGACATTCTCAGCTTTGCTGAGTTTTTGGTGGTAGAGAAACTGGAACCCTCAATCATTGTTGGTTGGAATGTAAAGTGATACAACCACTTTGGGAAAGTCTGGTAATTCCTCAAAATGTTAAACATAGAATTGTCATATGATCCAGTCATTTCAATCCTGGAGACATGAATATGCCCAAGAAAAACACAGTCTCTATCCAAACAAAACTTGTACAGGAATGTTTCTAGAAGTATGCTACCCATAGGGGAGGCAGCCTATATATTCATCAGCAGATGACTAGCTAAGCCGAATGTGGAATAGTGATTATGGTAGACTATTAGAGAATATTAGTCAGTCATGAAAAAGAATATACAAGACTGTTTATTGCAGCACTGTTTAGAGTAAAGGTGGAAACAACCTAAATGTTCATCAACAGTAAAATGATGAAATAAAATGTGACAAATGCCATATTTTCTTTCCAAAGAATAAGTCTCTGTAAATAATATGCCTACACTATATAACACGTGGGCATCAGCATAGAATGCTTATGAAAATAATGTGAGGGAGTGGATAGAAACTACATGTTACTGATGGTGAAGGAAAAGACAATACACAATGTCGGGTAGGTCAGCACACGCCAAAAGAATATAGTGTGTGGGAAGGTTTTACATGTGGCAAAAATACAGTATGTACAATGGAACGCTGTTACTCAGAGAGATAAAATCCTGATGCGTGCTCTCTTTAAAGCATTATGTTTTAAACAATGGGCAGACACAGAAGGGGAACAATAACCAGGAAGGTATGTATCCCTTAGAACAATCAAGACCAAAAGGGCAGCTTTTGTCCATGGGTGAAGCTCAGAAGGCAGGAGGGGGTAGGAGAAAAGGGCAGAATGGAACGGAGAAGGTAAGCATCAAGAGGAAGTGGGAAGAGCAGTGTAGCTTGGTGGGGGTAGCTGTCAGTGTCACCAGACAATATGTGTATGAAGGCTTTCACCCAGCTTACAGTTACGGAAGCAGAATATTATGCTGAATGAAGTTGGTTGGTCACAAAAGGACAGACATTATGTGGCTTCCCTTATATAAAAGAGGCCAATTTGTGGTTTGTTGCTGTTATGTGCCGTCGAGTTGTTTGTGACTCATAGCGACCCTATGTACAAAAGCCCTAAACCCTGC